>NC_088200.1:60893357-61229718 GCF_028769735.1 Zonotrichia leucophrys gambelii
TTTTCTCCATTCCTCTGGCAGCAGAATGCAGGCCTCAGTTTGCCTTCACATGGAGGGGAGTGCAGTACACCTGGAACCGATTGCCCCAGGGGTGGAAGCACAGCCCCACCATCTGCCATGGACTGATCCAGACTGCACTGGAAAAGGGTGATGCTCCAGAACATCTGCAGTATATTGATGACATCATTGTGTGGGGGAACACAGCTGCGGAAGTGTTCGAGAAAGGGAAGGAAATTATCCAGATCCTCCTGGGAGCTGGTTTCGCCATTAAAAAGAGCAAAGTAAAGGGACCAGCTCGTGAGATTCAATTCCTGGGAGTGAAGTGGCAAGATGGACGGCGCCAGATTCCTACAGATGTCATCAACAAGATCACAGCAATGTCTCCACCCACCAATAAGAAAGAGACACAAGCTTTCTTGGGTGCAATAGGTTTTTGGAGGATGCATATTCCTGAGTACAGTCAGATCGTGAGCCCTCTCTACCTGGTCACCCGCAAGAAGAACAATTTCCAGTGGGGCCCTGAGCAGCAACAGGCCTTTGTCCAGATCAAGCAGGAGATTGCTCATGCAGTAGCCCTTGGCCCAGTCAGGACAGGACCAGAGGTGAAGAATGTGCTCTACTCTGCAGCCGGGAACCATGGCTTGTCCTGGAGCCTTTGGCAGAAGGTGCCTGAGGAGACTCGGGGTCGACCACTGGGATTTTGGAGTCGAAGCTACAGAGGGTCTGAAGCCAACTATACTCCAACAGAGAAAGAAATCCTGGCTGCCTATGAAGGAGTCCAGGCTGCTTCGGAGGTAATAGGCACTGAAGCACAACTCCTCCTGGCACCCCGACTACCGGTGCTGGGGTGGATGTTCAAAGGCAAGGTTCCTTCCACTCACCATGCCACCAGTGCTACATGGAGCAAGTGGATTGCTCTCATCACTCAGCGCGCCCGTATAGGTAAACTGAATCGCCCTGGGATTTTGGAGGTCATTACAAATTGGCCCGAAGGTGAGAATTTTGGTGTCACAGATGAAGAGGAACAAGAACCAGTGACACGTGCTGAAGAGGCTCCTCCCTATAACCAACTGCCCCCAGAGGAAACATGCTACGCTCTTTTCACTGACGGTTCCTGTCGCATCGTAGGGATGAACCGGAAGTGGAAAGCAGCCGTATGGAGCCCCACACGACAGGTTGCACAAGCTACCGAAGGAGAAGGTGGATCAAGCCAATTTGCTGAACTCAAAGCTGTTCAACTGGCCCTAGACATTGCTGAGAGAGAGAAGTGGCCAAAGCTCTACCTCTACACTGATTCATGGATGGTAGCCAATGCTCTGTGGGGATGGCTGGAGAGGTGGAAAAAGGCTAACTGGCAGCGTAGAGGGAAACCAATTTGGGCTGCTGGTGAGTGGAAAAACATTGCTACCAGGGTAGGGAGGCTACCTGTGAAAGTCCGCCATGTAGATGCCCATGTACCCAAGAGTAGGGCCACCGAGGAGCACCAAAACAATGAGCAGGTAGACCAAGCTGCAAAGATAGGGGTGTCCAAAATAGACCTAGATTGGGAACATAAGGGAGAGTTATTCCTAGCTCGATGGGCCCATGATGCCTCAGGCCACCAGGGCAGAGACGCCACCTATAAGTGGGCACGAGACCGAGGGGTGGATCTAACCATGGACAGTATCTCTCAGGTTATCCATGACTGTGAGACGTGTGCTGCCATCAAGCAGGCCAAGCGACTGAAGCCCCTCTGGTACGGTGGGCGGTGGTCCAAGTACAAGTATGGGGAGGCCTGGCAGATTGACTACATCACACTGCCCCAGACACACCAGGGCAAGCGCTACGTGCTGACCATGGTGGAGGCCACCACTGGATGGTTGGAAACCTACCCTGTGTCTCATGCTACAGCCCGGAACACCATCCTGGGCCTGGAAAAGCAAGTTCTGTGGAGACATGGCACCCCTGAGAGGATCAAGTCAGACAATGGGACTCATTTCAAGAACAGCCTTATCAACACCTGGGCTAGGGAACATGGCATTGAGTGGGTGTACCATATTCCCTACCATGCACCAGCTGCAGGCAAAGTGGAGAGGTACAATGGACTACTAAAAACCCAGTTGAAAGCTTTGGGTGGGGGATCTTTCAAGAATTGGGAGCAGCATCTGGCAAAAGCCACCTGGTTAGTTAACACCCGAGGTTCCACCAACCGAGCAGGTCCTGCCCAGTCTGAGTCCCTGAATGTAATAGAAGGGGACAAAGTCCCAGTGGTACATATCAGAGGTTTGTTAGGGAAGACTGTGTGGATCAATTCTGCCTCGAGTACAGACAAACCCATTCGTGGGGTTGTCTTTGCTCAGGGACCAGGTTGCACGTGGTGGATAATGCAAAGAGATGGAACAACACAATGTGTACCTCAGGGAGATGTGATTGTGGGGTAAGAATGATGTGCAATATCACTGTTCATTGGATGTTACTGCCATTGTCTGTACATTAAACCATACAGACATGAGATAGAAGGAAATGTGTAAGAGTTGAAGGTCTGGGCAAGTGATAGATGGAGCTTTAAGTGACTAAAATGAAAAGGGGGAATCCTGCAGCTCTGTAATATAGGGCCTGGGTTCAGTGGTCCAGTGTGGGGATGTGATGAAGGCATGATGGGTATTGCTTGTAATTTTGGGGGAACAGATAGAAATTTTGTATGAATAATGCATGATGTGTTGTAGTATGTTGATGATATGGGGATAAGGGGTGGAATGTCCTGGGGTGACGTTATGATGCTTGTATATCCCCATTCATCTGTTCTGCGCCTTTAAGACCGGCACTGAAGAGTGGAAGTTTGTTTGGGTTTCTCTTATCAGGACACAGAGACAAGCAGTACTCAGAGCTGTTTTTTTTACTTCCAGCTTTGGGCTTGCTGCTTTTGCTTGCTGCGTTTGCTTGCTCTCTTTTTCTGCTCTTGCTTCTGCTCTGCTTTCTGCCTCTGCTTATTAGCTAGTTCTAGCTAAACAGTCCACATTGCTTCCTGGACTGTTTCTCCTCTCCTGTTCCTGTGACCATCTCGAACCTGCTCCGGACTGGGACCCGGGAACACCAAGGGTTCGGCTGCAGCAGCTGGTCCAGCGCCGGAGGGACTGAGAACAGAGCAACCACCCCCGAAAGAGACTTTCTGATTTTGCCATCTTTCTCAGAGCGGTGTCATCGGGTATTGTTCATTTTGTGTGCTGGGGGGTGCGGGGCCAGTCAAATAAACAGGTTCTTTCCACCTCTCTCCGAGGAATTTTTTCCAGAACCGGTTGGGGGGAGGGGCCGTGTGGGTTTCGCTTTCTGGAGGGGCCCTCCTTTGCAGATTCTTTAGCAAATTTGCCCTAAACCAGTACAGAGACCTTCCAATCTTACCTATTCTGTGATTCTGTAAAAAAATCCCATTTTTTTCCCCTAGGAAATATCTTCTATCTCTAGTATTTCTGGCCTGCAGCTACAGAACACTGCCTCCCATTTTCTATACAAAATAATTAAATATCATCCTTGGAGGTATAAACTATCCAATTAAAGATTTGCAGAAATCTATATAACTTTTAAAGAATCAGTTGGCCTTGTCAATAAGAAAACCACAAGATTATTGAGAAAGTAGTATTATGAACCATCAAGGAAGTAAGAGCTCCAACAGAACGAAGGTCAAAATCTGATCAAATCTGAATCCTCTCTAGCCACAGTCCTGCTGCATTGTTGGATGGAAACTTAGTAGAGACTCCTTTGCTTTGCCCAAGATACATATCGCATGCTGCTTGCTCATCCATTGAAGAACTAAGGATAATTTACCAGCAGCATAGTTTTGATACACTTTAAATAACCATGTATTTTGCAACTGTAGCCCAGAGACATGTAATTCTAAAGTATTAGAAAAAAAAAAAGTCCTAGTTTTAAAGTAGAGAACACACAAAGGTGTGTTAACATAAAAATATGAATAAATTTTCACCAAACTGGAAAATAGTGTGAATAGCACTCTGTAATTATTAGAAATACTTGTGAATAAACGTAACAGTAAATGAAGTATTAAAATGTTTTTAGCTGCATGCTATTGTAATGTTTAAGCACCCTGTTGTGTATGCTCTGAACAGACTATAAAACATTTCTGTTGTCAGGATTGGCCAAGAAATGGCAATACTCTGCAATCGGTGAAAATTCAAGAGGTCTCTCTATCAGAGAGCACTCAGAAGTCCCACTCCCATTTGCACAGCAGACTTGCCATTAATGGAGATTACAAGTTCCAAGACTGAGTTTAAAGTGGTTTAAAAGCTTTTCAATGATTATCCAAGCTAATAAGTAAATAAACAAATAAGTAAATAATAAATTGGAAAGCACTTTGTGTTTTCCCAGTTGGTACATCTAGGAGCTTAGGAACCTTACAACTAATTGAGTTTATGTCCAGTTTAGAATATTTATTGGATCAAATTTGATCTCCTAGATTTTTGCAGTAAAATTCACAAGTTCAAAGCCCACGTTATGAAGAAGTCTGGCCAGATCACACAAAGTTCTTTCAGTCCAGTTACATTAATCTCTCCACAGTTCACTAAACTCTTTCTTTTGTTGTTTTTTTTTCCAAACACAGCAAAGCAAAAGATGAGTTCTGAGTTTACAGATGTCACTTTTAAAATACCAAGGCTGTTTAACATATCTTTTCCATAGAAAATCAAAGAAATAAGAGCAGAACACTACTTAAATAATGAGTTCTTGGTTATTATCACACTGTAGTAAAATTTAAAAAATATAGATTTCTTGGCTCAAAGGAAGGCTTCCTTCAGGACCTTGAAAGAACCATTTGTTTTGCCTTGGTGTCCATTCTAACACCTGTAAAGTGAAGATAAGAGAAATGTGTTTCACACACCATTTGTTTTAGTTTTGTGAAAAAAGAGTGTGTAGCCTGAGGAGTATAAAACATGAATACCAATGGAACAACAAGAACTTTAATGGAAGGCTTCACGATCAACACTTTTGCTGCAGTGTTTTTTTTGTTTTGTTTTCAGTTAAAATGGTGAACACTGATATATGAGTACACGCCATTAGTTTATGAAAGAAACCTCCGCTTTCATTCCTGTGATTGCCTTCTTATACTCTCCTTCATTTCCCTTTATTAAACTTTATGACAACATAATTATTTCATTAATTAAAGACTTAATATGACAGTGTTGCTAAAATATTTCATTACTTCACAGCACTTACCCAGTATTAGCACTTGAGTTTTCAGCTATTTTCATCTGAGAAACTGTAGAAAACAGAGAGAAACCAGTGCCTCATTTACTGTTGCATGGTCTGTGATCACTGTCCTGTCAAAGAAACCTTCAGCCACACTTACCTCAAAGTGTCATGTTTTCAGAAGGGCTTGCTTTAGGTTTGTGTTAGGTTTTTTGTCCGTACCTGGGATGTCAATTGGATATTCATACTACTTGCACGGTTTAGTAAAATCACATTAAAATAACAGTTTAAATGTTCTTCTATCTTTGTAGCATCTCCATTCTTTCTTCTTTCTAAGGTTAATTGTTGTTTCCCACTTTTAGTCTGCCCAGCAGCAGTATTCTGCTGTTCCCTGGCCCAACAGAGCTTTAGTACCTTCTGTATTCCCTCTCTTGATTCACTGTCTTTGTAGGAACAGGAGACTGCTGGGAGCAAGTGGATTACAATAAGATATGGCCTTGTCCAAACTTATTGCCAAATTGTTTCAGAACATCTAATATCAACTTTATATGAATTTTCTGTGATGGATGATTATTGTTCCTATGCAATGGTAATAGCCTAGCATTGCAGAAGACTGGATTTATTTCTCTCATTCAATAGGACTAATCAGGTGTGGCAGAAAAGGGTATAAGAAAACCTGACTGTCTCTACAGCATAAATAAGCTACCTGAAATCTGAAAAAATATGATGTCGTCAAAAAAGTACCATGAATGCAGTCAATGTTAGGGTCAGACTCACTGGGAGATGTATAATTTCATGCTTGTAGAGATAATAAGTACACTGCTCTTCAGACTGAATAAGGTTGCTAGATTTTCACTTTGTACCCTTCCTGTGATTACATATTTCTCTATTTTTCTCATTGATCTCATTTTGCCCCTAATAAATTTTGCCAACTCAGCACCGTACTTGAAGTTCAAAATGTTGTCCTCTGAACAACAGAACATTTCTTTCTCTGAACAGGTATTAAAACTAGAAAACATGTATTAAAACTAGACTTATTAATCTTTGAGAGTTTAGAAAAAGTGGACCCAGACATGAAGGAGTGGTTTAAAAAGCATTACGCTTTTAATGTTTTGTAATATCTTTCATTTATAATTAACTGGAACAGGAACTCACTCAGGCCCTAACCATGATAGCTGTAACCAGCATAAGGTTAGGAAGTATCAGAAACTAAGATCAGTTTGGGTAGCAATGGGCTAGTGATTGTATGCAAAAGGTTTTATATACAAAATCCCCATTTTTTTCACAGTAGCACAAAGAGACAGCTCATATATGCAGCCTAATAAAAACAAGTCTTACACATTCCACAGTTAAAGAAAGTAATTTATATTGCACTATTGTCACTTTGTAATAGTTTCTTGTAGCTACATCTCACCTTGTGATAAGCAAATTACCTTGGTTATGGATGTTTTAATGCTGTCACTAGAGAAAAGATCTGACTTGGTATCAGTCATTTAGGTCCTCAGCTGGTCCCATACAGTCAAGGCAGCCTGAGCCATTTCTTCCTTCTTTTACCCTTAAATAGCATAATTTTCTTATCTTTCCCCACTAAGTTGCTTTTCGTTCACCACCAAGTGGCCTGCACACCAGTTCTCTCCTGAGCTTCTCAGAGGTTGTTCTCCCATGTGTTCAAAATATTGCCACTGTAGAAAGATTCCTACATGACACTCTTGTAGTTTTTTTCATTTCACAAGGCTCTTCATCAAACTTGCAGACATACATTGTCAACTTTGTCAACCCAGGACACTATGCTTCCAGTTTCATTTTTCTTCATATGCTATTCCTTTGTAACAAAGTAAATTATGACTTAAATTTTCTGGTTTTTCTGTATCTCCTTCCATGATGACCCATTACCTAAAAATATTACTCACTGAATTTCTTTGTCATGAAATCATATCTCCTTTGTATTAACATCTAGAGATTGAAAGATCTCTTCCTTTTTTTGCACCCATGTGAGAGTAATTATCAAAAGGAGTAAAATGTACTTAAACTATGAAGTATTTTGAGTACCCTGCGAAATCCTTTGTTGCCTTATTGAGGGTCTCTGCCTTCACAGATCTCAACTATCTTATAACTTTGAATTCTTGGAGTGAATTGGATCAATGGATTTGTGCAGAGAGCCTAGCCTGGAATTCTCTTCTTCAGGTTGAAAATGCTTCTGTATAAAGTTGCCTCTATATGAAGTTAAATTCTGATAAACTTGACCCCCTTATTCTCAATTCATTCATTTCAGTTAAGTACTTCTCAACCTCAAGCTTGTTTTGCCTCCATTGTTAGAGCAAAAAATTGCTTACAGTGTCAATTACAAGCTCATATAGCATTATTTTTAATGTTGAATTGGACATGAGGTGCAAACCTTTTCAGATGCAGTGTGTAGTTATGGTCAGCTACTAGCAGAACAAAAGGTGAGTGCATGGAATAATATAGTGTTTAACATACCTATTTCCTGAAAAGATTGCTGAAGTATTTTCAGCTGCCTATAAATAAAATGAATCTTGAATTATTCATACATAAATCCTCAAACCAGGTCAGTGCCTAGTGGATTTAGACATTTCAGTTCTGAATATGTTGGTAAGTCAAAGTTGCATAGCTAATCCTTCACCTCATCTTTAGCTTCTGAATTCTTTCATAGAACTGAAGATGTCTTGCTATTGTACACTGTTAGTCTTTTGAATTTAATAAGGGTTCTCAACACAGGAAAGAAAGCAGTGATCCAGATTTTTATTCTTTTCTCTTCAAAGGTGCAAAAGACAACATCTACCCCAGTAAAAATGTATACACCTCATATTCAGTGACCTGAACTCTTGAGCATCATCTGTAGAGGTGCAAGTAATTGTTGCACGATGATTATTTTCATCCGCCTAAAGCATGAAAGCAATTGAGTGAAAAAAATCCTCATGTTACATAAAATGATTACTGCCTGTGAGCCATAATAAACAATGTTGTTCTCACAGTGGTGGTGTTAAGCAGCAGAACAAATGAGTACAGCCTGCTGATTGTGCAATGTCTTGATCATTACCAATTGCTGTAACTCCCAGTAAGTAAATGATTTAATTATTGGGGTGTCTGCATGATCTGTTTCTAAAAGGAGCAAATGATAATGGTGAGAATACACCACAGTCACTTTTGCCTGCAAGTGACTTCAACATCCACAGCTCTTAAGGTTTCTCCTTGTTGGGCTTTGCTTCTGCTCTGCTGGATGTCCAGGACATGTGTTAAAATGCAACCACAAAGGAGTGCAAAGCCAATTTACATTCAGGAGATAAGAAATAATGAGCAGAATAAAAAAAACTTCAGGAGAGCTGAAGGAAAGAGGTAGGAGGGAAGGCTGGGAGATTTATACCTACAGTTCACAACAGTAGCATCACTATAACTTCACAAGGTTTATTGCTTTACCATTCCTGGAAACCTGGGCTTCATCAATCTAACTGTGTTATTACCATATTTAGAATTTGAACTAAATGCTGATTGGAGAGTAAAACTGCTGTAAATTGATGAGTCCATGCAGAAAAGAGGCTTCTCCTGTATTCCATGAGAATCCTGCTTTACACAATGCAGGTGGGCAAGCACGATTTTGAAGTTGAATAGCAAGTTTGTATCTACAGTGATACAGATTGTCAGCTGTCAGCATTGAATAATGAGTCCTGAATCTGAACAAAGATCATTCGCTGACTAAAGCAAATTTGTTAGGAGTTGCAATTTCATCATTAGTTTTACCTGAGCTTCAACAAGATGGGAGCCAGATCAAGTATCTCAGTACTCTATTGTAGCTGGCAGTGTGCACACACACCAAATGGCTTACAAACAATAATCCTGTCGCCAACAGGATGTTCAGCACTTATGAACTGAAGACTTCATGGAAGTCAGACAACACTCCTTGTTTCATCTTTGCCCTTCTGGTCAATATGAGATCACCTCCTAATTTTAGAGTCCATCCTTGCAAATATAAGTAATGAAATCACAAGGTTTTTAAAATCTTTCAAAATCCTATTACTTTGCCTGCTCTGTGGATTTAAATACAAAAAGGGAAAATGTAAAAGTAAATTACTTTTTTTAGACATGTCATTGGTTCTCTGCACCAGTGTTTTAATTTTTAAGGACAGCTCTTTGAAATAGGAACTATCTGTCTCCCTGTGTATGGAAAATGTTTAGCACTGTCTGATACTTTTAGCTGCCAAATGCATTAGATTTCTTGTTGTTTTTCCAGGTTGGTAACATGCATGTAAGGTGGCTTTATCAGTCCCAAGGAATACTACTTTATCTCTCTTACTCATTTTGAGTAGATTGCACCATTCTTCCTCATTAGACTGTAATTGCTCTGTAATTATTTTAACTACAGCTGGGACAATAAGTCTTGATGGAACAGTACCATAAAAGGAGCGTGGAGGATTCAAAAATCACCTTCTCACTTGATTTTTATTACTTTCCGCCTCCTCCTAAGTACCACAAAAGGTCACAACAGCAGAAAGAAAAATGAAAGATTAAATAATTTGATTCAGGATGATCACCTAGATATCACTCTAGTAATATATCCTCTCCAGAAAAGCTACATTTGTTAGATACATTCTGGGGGGAAGGAGAAGAAGGAAGTGAATTTTTTACTTGCATATGGACATATGCAACCATGAGCACTTCACTTACTAAAGCATGTATCCAAGGACTAAGGATAGAAAAAAGGAAAAAATATTACAAGGCCTTCATGAGGGCAGCTGCAGTTTTTACTGCTAGTGTTTTCTGCTTCCATCTGTAAGCATTTGCAAGATTTCCTAACTCATCTCTAGTTCTGTTTGTTAGATGGGAAAAAAAAAGCTCTTTTAGCCTTACTCCTCACTCCTACTGCACAAGATGTATAGCGTTTAAGGATCTCTCCAAAGCAGGCCCAGTAAGGCTTTACAAGATATTTATTTCCATTCAGAAAATAAAAGCTTTCTTTCTGTGACCTAGCTCAGAATCCCTGTCTGTTCGGTCAGTTTTCTGAGAATCAGTTACCTTAGCCATGCATTTCACAAGAGATGTTCCTGTAGAGAAATCTGTCAAATGAGTTTCAAGATATTTTTGTAAACACTCACAATTTAAAAAAACAAGTAAATTTACTTCAATGCTAGGATTCTTACCCTTTGGGAGGTTCAGTTCTTCATGTCTTTTAAGAGAAATTGTAGATTATTCCAATTTTGTACAAATTAACACTAACCAATCTAGTACTTTTCACTTTGCCACTCCTTCTTTTTCTTACCTGTTGTATCCAATTCTGTCTATGTCCATTGTGCTGTTCCAGTTTTTCCCATGACTAGAAAATAGATTGTATTAAAAAAAAACCTGTTAGAAATCAGCAATGTTTTTTTTCCAAGGTCTGCAAGTTAAAATTAATACAAAAATCTAGGAATTTCCCACCACTTCTTTAGTTTATTTTATCATTTATTTTATTACCACATCTCAGCTCTTCTTAGAGACCTGTCTGTATTGGGTAGGCGTGGAAAGGTAGCAGGAGGGTTAAAGAGGTGCCTTGTGTGAGAAACTGGGAGAAGCCCCAGGACAGGACTGTTGGTAGTCAAGGCCAAGTTCCCGTCGCCAAATGAGATACAAATATTGAAGAAGGGGGGAAAAGTTACTGTGCAACAATTGCTGTCAGAGAAGAAAGAGTGAGAATAAGAGAGAAGAACAACCCTGCAGAAGCCGAGGCCAGTGAAGGAGGAGTGGCAGGAGGTGCTCCAGCCACTGGAGCATGGATTCCCCTGCAGCCCCTGTGCAGACCATGGTGAGGGCCCTGCAGCCCGTGGAGGACTCCCATGCTGGAGCTGGTGGATGTCTGAAGGAGACTGCAACCCATGGGAAGCCAACACTGGAGCAGGCTTCTGGCAGGGCCTGTGTCCCCATGGAGAGAAGAGCCTGCCCTGGAGCAGGTTTGCTGTCTGGATTTGTGACCCCACAGGAACGTGTGCAGTCTGTTCCTGAGTGACTGCACCATGGCAGGGACCCATGCTGGAGCACTTGCAGAAGAACTTCAGCCTATGGAAAGGTCCAGCGCTGGAGCACTTTGGAAAGGACTGCTGTGGGAGGGATTCTATATTGGAACAGGGGAGGAGTGTGATGAGTCCTTCCACGAAGGAGATAGGGCATCAGAGACAACATGTGATGAAATGATGGCAGACCCCAGTCCTTGTCATCCTGTGCCACTGTTGGGGAACATGTAGAGACAATCAGGAGTAATGTTGAGCCCAGGAAGAAAGGGAGGAAAGGTGGCGGGGGTGGGGGAATGAGGGGGGTAGGATTACGGTGTTTTTAAGATTTGGTTTTATTTATCGTCTCACTCCGACTTCATTGAGAATAAATTATACTAATTTCCTCGAGTCCTATCTGTTGTGCCTATGACTGCCACTGGTGAGCAACCTCTGCCTATCCTTATCCCAACCCATGAGCCCTTGGCTTATTTTCTCTCCCCTGTTCAGCTGAGGACTACAGTGATAGAGCAGCTTTGCTGGGGACTGGTGTGCAGCTAGGATCAACCCACCATACCAGCCTTAACACACTGGGGTCAGACACTCATAAGCTTTTTAACTATGTACAGCAGTTAACAGAAACTCACACAGGTGCTTCTCTATAATTTTCATAAAGTAATAATTTGCATTCATGCTATGTGTATTTTATTTTCTTTATAACAAGCACAAACAAGCCCTCTAATGTGAATTTTATGGTATTTCATCTCTTCTCTTCTACTCACCTGTCAGGTTTTAAAATTCTGCTTGTGCAGAATAGTTGTCTTATGGGTGCCCCAATTTCTCCCCTTTTATTCCCACCTCATTCATTAAATGCAGTGCAATATGTGTGCTTGAACTGAATTCCTAATTTAATGAGTCTCCTTTAAAATGCCTGCACATCAGGAACACATATTTGTACAAAGTTGTCGGGTAACCTTGCAATCTGAATGTCTTAGTAGCAGATTTCTTGTAAGTGATTTGGTTTTGAAAGTAGTGTGTTTACAACTCACAATTTAATTACTTGAATAAGTCTTTCATTTATGACTAATTTCAGGCACAATATTAATTTTTGGCATAACTCCGCAGGTATCAGTGATGGATTGGCATAATAATCCTATTGTAATATTGTAATATTGTAATAATCCTATTCAGCTTTACTTCCTTAGTAAAATGGAAGATGATGTTCAGAAAGCTATGGTAAAATGAGCTTAAACACGATAATATAATTGCAATTACTTCAGACATCTTTTCTTCTGTGCTGCTATCACAAAAAGGACAACTGTGTAAGAGTAATGGGTGTCAGTAGAAAAGGTCTCTAATTGCTGTTCCTTTGTTGTGATGCAGGCATGCCTTTAAATAGCTACTGAGCTGAGCCTGCTGTGGAATTCCACCTGCTCATTCATCAGATCTTCTGCCTTGGAAAAAAGCAATTACTGCATTTGCCAGTTTTCTGCTGACACTGCTTTACTAGGTTTGCATGGCAAGGTTCGGGTGGTGGGGTGGACTACAGGAGTGACAACTTCTTTGAGAAGCTGCTACAGGTTTCTCTTGTGTCTAATGGAGCCATTGCTAGATGGCTCCAAGACCAACCTGCTGTTGACTGTAAGTGAGCCCATCAGTGACAATGATATCACCTCTGGGGTAACCTATTATAGAAGAGGGGAGAAGAAAAATACCCAACAACTTCATCCAGAAGAAGAGTGAGAACACATGAGAGGAACAGCTCTGCAGACACTAAGGGCAGTGAAGCACGAGGGGGAGAAGGTGAAGATTCCCAAAGGTGAGATTCCTCTGCAGCCCCTGGTGCCTGTCAGGTAGCAGGTACCTGCCAGCCCCATGGTGAGTCAGGCTGTGCCCCTGCAACCCATGCAAACCCCAGGAGGAGCTGACATCCACATGCAGCCCATGGAGGATCCCCAGGCTGGACTGGGTGGATGTGCAAAATAGACTGTGACCCTATGGGAAGCCTGAGCTCCAACAGGCTTCCAGCAGGACCATTGACCCCATAGAGAAAGGAGTCCACACTGGAGCCAGTTTTCTGGGAGGATTTGGGATCCTCCAGGGGAGCCACACTAGAACAGTCTGCTCATGACGGACTGCACCACGGGACAGACACGTGCTCAATCTGTTCATAAAGAACTACAACCCACAGAAGGATTCGCTTTGAAGAAGTTTGTGGAGAACTCTATGCTGGGGGGGAAGAATGTGAGGAGTTCTTTGTTTGCCAAGAACCTTAGGGGGAACATTTGTGTTTATTTACCAGGACTAAATACTCAAGTGTTTTTGATAACTCAATTCCCTTAGTTAATTCCACTTTTCAGTTTCCCCCCCTCCTCCAAATGATTCATATCTGTGTGTGATGTGTAGTCACTGCATGTGGTATGTAGTCACCGCATGCTTACCAGTCTATATGATGTTAAGTTTCACACAGGATCTGTTTTTCCTTTCCTGTTGACCCAAAAGATACTTTCACACTTTCCTGGTCTGCTGCATTAAGATGGAAATGCCTATGCTTCACTGGTTCTTGGAATATTCAAATTAAAAGTACACTGAGCCCCAGAAGCTATCCTCAACATACCCACCTCCCTAACTGAAAAGGAGGAACTGCTAAGCCATTGTGCACTCAAAAGGGAGCAAATTTTTGTCTTTTTATGTGTGTGCCAATCTTGCAGATAATTCTTATGGACTGACAAACATCCCTCCCATAATGGAGGTGCTGCCAGCTGGGAAAATAAGTATCTGTAGTGACTCTTCTTCCTCAAATGGATTGTTGAACATTTGTAACTAACATACATAGCAGTCCTTTGGCAGTGTCAGATATCAGGGAATTTTTATGGGTGGCAGGAAACAGGACAGAAACATATGGATCATTAATAGTGAGAGTCTACTGCTGATTCCCACCTTGCATTAGGGGAAGAGAAAAGGTAATAACCTGCAGTTATCACTAGGCAGTGATAAGCCCTTTTAAATGTACATGATTATGCCTCACAGACAGAATGCGGTCTATAAACACCAAACATGAAGAGGCTTAGTGTAGTCCTTGATCCAAAGCCAATTAAAGTCAATGTGGAGCTCTAGGAAAATCAAAGTGCTGAATCTTGCTTACAGTTTATGACTGAAATGAAGCTCTACTGTGGCTGAATTATTCCTACTCCTTTCTCTTTGTGATGAAGTACTGCTAAGTTCTTAGAGCATTAATGAACTAATTCTCTTTCCAATTATTCAGTCCTCTAGAGCCAACATACGACCTGCGCATTTACACCCAATTGCCTTGCATTAAATCTGGAGGAAAAAATGGCTGTATTAGCCAAACTGCTTAATGTTTTTTCAGGCTAAGAAACAGCTTTATTTCCATATATCTAAGCTTTTAAAAAGCTAAAACAGTTGATTTTTTTAAAAAATAAAATACTGTCCACAAAATATTAATAAAATGCCAGTGTCCTCCCAGAGCTGCATTAGAGATTGCTGTGAAATTCCTACTTGAGAGAAAAACCCTGGCTTTGTAAAGTAAAGAAGCAGACTGGTTTGTGCTGATGAAATCCCTCCAGGATTCTGAAGGGCACCACCTCATTTTTTTGCATGCATATTATATCCTCCTACTGATTCCATTAGTGATTCATGGAAATTATACCTATTAAACACAAAAAATATTCATAGATCTGATTGCTGACATGAATATACTGCTTACAAAGGCACTAAGGTACTGACTGTAAATTGCATGAGACTTTTTTTGGTGAAGTTAAAACATGACAATAGAAGGGTATTTTCTTTAGACTTTTGAATCCCTGCAAGGTAAAATAATTTCCTTTATAAAAAAAGAACATATTGATTTAATGTGTTTTGTTGTGGATGTAAGGGATAGAGAAGCAGATTTCCTATCTAGGAAGCACAGCAAAGATCTATAGAGTGCAGTAGGTTTCCTTCTTTCTGCATGATTTGGGGATATGTTCCTTTGTATCCACAAAGAGTGTATGCAGACTTTTGCAGCCTGGCATCTGCAGTCGGAGCTCTGAGCACACCACCAGCAGCATCTCTTATTTTTGGAATAGCACAAAGAGCATGTAGAGTTTGAAAGAAGGAATGAGAAGAAAGCACTGAAGTATTTACACAGTAAGCTTTTGTCAGATCTAGTTAAAATTGGTCAGTGAGATTTTAACAGACAGTCCGCGTAAGCAGCATTGTGCATTTGATCTTCTAAAAATCACCCATATAGTAGAAATTATGACTGATACCTCCTTATCCCATCTTCTTGGAAGAGGTTCTGTTTCATTTTGGCACTCTTGTTTTAACTCTGTTGATGCTATCAGGTCTAGTACGGTTACCTTGGCTTCCCGATTGACTGCTCTCTACACCTGGGAATTTAAAAATTGCAGGAAAGTACTTTCCTCATTTTTCATTTTGGGGGTAAAGTTCATTGCAGAGATTCATCCTCATACGATCTCAGTTCTTTTCTAGATAATTACAGCTCTATGATCTTCTCTAATCTGAAGATGACATGGGAAAAATGTGCTAGCACAAGAGGTTAGTTTTGCAGTGTCATAAAGTTAGACTAAAAATGCTTAACCAATTTGAAAATGGTGAATTTTGAAAACGTCAAGACAGACATTTTGAAGAATTATTGAATGGAGGATACCCTCAGGCTGATAAACTAGATGTTGCTTTACATATATACCTGACTTGTATCTAAATCTATACCTATCTATTTGCATCTATATCTATATATATATAGCTATAATATATATATATTCTTTCTATTATTCTTGGCTTATGAAACTAAATAAATTAAAGTAATGAAAGTGTCAGAGAAACAGGTTTGAAACAAAAGGCATGCTACTAAAGCTAAGACCAGCATATGTGACAGCCATATATGATACTGGGATGATAGCTCACCTTGTTCATATGCCCTCACACATGCCTGTACTTGTTCAGGTCTGCTGACCTTGCTTATGAGAAACTGCTCCCTGGGATAGAGATTTTCTGGCAGTTCATTTTGAGAAGAAGCATTTAGCTAATGACACCAAATCATTACCTGCAATCAAAGGTATAATCAGTTTTCTCAACTACTCAAAATATTCTTACTGAAGGGGGTCTCTCAAGGAAGTAGGTGGCTGCAGAGAAGTTCTGCATGTCTGCACCAGTCCTGTAAATGGAAATAGGCAGATGTCAATTTTTCATATCTTGACCATTCTTACTGCCAGGAGATTGGATTCACCTATCAGGCCAGATAGGTAGAAGTAATTGTTGATGCCTCAACTGTGATGATATTTAGTGTGTTCACTCATCATTAGTGTGATATTGTAGCAGAACAATTTTCTAGGACTTCCTCAGCTTTCAAGTTAACTACTGGAAAACTGTTTGTGGGGCTTTTTTGTTTCCTTTCTTTTTGCCTCATTTATTTACTGTCAGAGGCAGGCGTTTATAATTCAGCATTGGTGTTTCCATTCTGAAAGGACAAGGAGTTCGAGATAGAATGTGCTCAGTTATCACATCTAGAAATACTGTGACTTCTCACTGCAGATCTCATTAAGATGAACACAGGAAAGTAAAATATTTTGAACAGGAAGAAAGTGTACATAGACCAGTACCTGTGCAACAGCTTCTCCTACATTAACTACACATTTTAATTTCATCTTAAAAATCTTCCTGCACTAAACTTTGACATAGCTTTGATAAAATCCAAATCCCTAAGTACAACAGTATAAACTTTCTAGCTTGCTCTTCTCTTCTCTTCTCTTCTCTTCTCTTCTCTTCTCTTCTCTTCTCTTCTCTTCTCTTCTCTTCTCTTCTCTTCTCTTCTCTTCTCTTCTCTTCCCTCCTCTCCTCTTCTCTCCTCTCCTCTTCTCTATTAGATGTATAAGACATTTAATTTTGTGTGCATTCTTTCCCTCATGCACATGGATTTCTTTTCACATCTTTTTTTCCCTATCCAACCCTTTTATTAGCCTTCTGTTCCATGTGGTCAGACTGCTGCTATTTCAACCCCATTTTAAAATCTATCACTTGACACTGTTTTCAGAAATCCAGAAAAAATTTATTATTAAAGCTCATGAAAATGTGCTAATGACTTCATTTCTTTGTTTATGTATTTAATTGCATTTAAATTTGTATTTAATTTAATTTATCTTATTATGTCAGATAAATATGTTCAAGCAATTGAACTTCCTACATATTTCTTCTCAGAAGTAACTACCCTTACATAATTGATAACACTTCAGGTGAATGGCACTGTCCTTCTGTCTTATGCTTATCTCCTTTCATGTCAGTGATACTTGCTTATCAACAGAAGCAAGTATCAACAGAAGCAGGTTTCTTGGTGTGACTCTGAGGCCACCAAGTTCATGATTTGCAGCAAAGACATAATAGGAGCTGAATCCAGTGCACAAGTTGTAGTGGTTTTAACAGAAAGTGAATGATGGTGACACACTGTGCCTGGAAGAGGCTGACAAGCCTCTTCCATGGGTTAATTTCTGTTATGCTGAAGTCAACAGGGGTAGAAACAATGCAAAATATTTTTAATCTAAACAAAAAATATTTGCTGCATTCCTCGTTTTCCCATTAAGAATGCTTCTAAGTGCACCACAGCTTTCATCCCCTCAGTCTATGGCTACACAAGAAAAGTCTAGCTAAAAGGCCACTTTGTCATCTCTCGACTCACTCAAGAGTCTTCTTTACTTCCCTCGGGCCTATCTCTTGTTATCTCATCTCTTATCTCTCTTCTTATTCAGCTCTAGGACGATCAGCATTTGCAAAGTCTCAATCATGCAAGAAAAGGGTTAAAAATTTCAGCCTCTGCCTGTCCCAGAGCTCTGGAACTCCCACACTGCCCTGCCGGGCACTTCAGCACTTTCTCGCAGCACTCCCCCCCGCTTCTCCTCCCGGGCCAGCACCGCTATCACATTCAGACGCCGGCTCTCTCTCTCTCTCTCTCTCTCTCTTCCCTGGGAGGGGCTGCCCGATGTCTCTTGGTGCTCCTCCACCCTTCCATCCTTGGGCTGGGCCTACCTCATGGCCGCGTGGCTTTTCCCCTCCCTCCACCCAGCCGGCAGCTGGGACAGGGGGAGAGATCCAAACCTTTTCCCGATGGAAGTCTAAAGAGAGCCTCCCGGGGGCACAGCTGTGGTTTTTAACCCCCATGTTTTTCTCAGAGGCGGATCTAGTTTTCAGTGGCGGTACTAAATGCTAATTTTAAAATCTGAGCATCTATTGGTGGCTTGAGTGTAGTGACTACAGCATCCCAGAAATCTCATTTCCGGTCTAAACCACCGCACAAGTGGTGACAAAATGTGAGGGAATGGCCTGAAGAGGTTTAGGTTGGATATTAGAAAAAGATTTTTCACCCAATGAAATAGAAAGATTTTTCACCCAGTGGGTGTTTGGGCACCAGAAAAGGCTTCCTAAGGAAGTGGTCACAGCACCAAGCCTGACAGGGGTCAAAAAGCATTTGGACAATGCTCTCAGGCACATGGGGTGACTCTTTGGGGTGTCTTGTGTAGGCCAGGAGCTGGACTCAATAATCCTGATGGGTCCCTTCCAGCTCAGGATATTTTATGATTCTATGATTTAGGTTGCATTTTGCAAATGCCAACACCCTTTGCTTTTCACGGTACTAATACCAAAGGAGTTGTTGCATAAATAAAGGAAGTGAAACATTTCTTGAAAGGTAAATTATCTAGTGATAAGAAAGGGATCTTTCTTTCACACTTCTTAGTTAGCCAGTGGCCATGACCCCACACACAGGAGCTCAGCCGTGGGGAAACTTGCTGCACGAGGGAGGGCCATGTCTCCTCCTTGTGCCACACTCCAGTGCAGTCAGCCATTTCTTCCCTAACTCTCAGCTGGCTGCACCTGGTCTGTTCTGCCCACACCACATGAAAGAGGGGAGATCCGGGGCCCTCAGAACCAAACAGGGAGGAGATGCTGGTAGTCATCTGCACACAGGGCAACATGATGCCTTTGCACACAGGGAGTTGGAGACAGCAGTGCAGATGGTATTGCACACGCGCTCACACACACACAAACACAAGCGACCATAGTACCAGTCTACAGCCATTGCCAGGGGCAGGGTGCAACCTGCTGAGCAGAGAGAAAATCAAAAGAGATTTTTATGTGAGTTATGGGTTTGTGAAGAGGCAGCAGTTAACACTTGACTGAGAGCTAAAAGGCTGTCAGCAGTTCATGCTCCTATGGCAAGAGGCTGTCAGTTCCCAAATGGCTTACAGATCAATTACACAAACAAGGAAGGTGGTGAGAGGAAGGCTGTGTTGAAGAACTGAGAATAATGCAAGACCAGGACCTGAGAATTACTCTTACCTGAGTTGAGCATCAGTGGCAGAGGCCAGGTATATGCCTGAACTTTCCAAATCCCAGCCTGAGCCTTAAAACTTTTCTGCACATCCCGGTGGCCTTGCTATGGGATTCTATCTTTTTGTCTCAATCACAAACAATCTACTTTTAGATTTTTTTTTTTTTTTTGATTTAGCTAAGGTGGTAAGTCCTACTTAATTCAGGGGTTATTATCAAGTTATATAGAACAGCAGTGGCTTGTCTAACAGGGTAATAAACAAAGTCTTGAACCTGGAAAAGTACAGTCTCTTTCATATTTTATATCTTTCTTTCTCTTTTTGCATTTTAGGACAACACACATCCTTTTCACTAGCTCTCTTTTTCCCCAGCTCCTCTATTATTGAGTCATAAACTGTCCTGTGTTACTGTTTTTGCTTCTATTCTATTTCCCCCTTCAACTCTACTCTTTGTTATTTTATTCTCCTGTTGCATCCTATTGCTTCTTATTATACAGCTTTATTCTTGCAGAAGGATTGCCTCCTGCAGCAACTGGCCTGCCCTTCCCTATATCTTGGTCTCTTCCCGCAGAGCTGGTCCAGTGAAGACCCTAGAAATCTGAATGATCTTTGAAACACAGCATCACTGAGGAGTTGTCAGTCATGTCTTACTGTGATTGATTGGAACAGCAAAACAAAAGGAAGGAAAGGGAAAAGTAAAAAAAAAAAAAAAAAGGTTCTGAGCCTGATGTTTGCAAAACAATTCCTTTGTGTCAAGGCTAAGAGTTTTCTTTACAATGTTAAAGTTGATTCCCAGGATTCCTTTTTATTTTGTAGACACATGCTACACTGATGACATGTGAGGTCTTGTTAGCTCTTGTGCTCAACCATGTGCTGAGATTTCATCCTATTCTTTATCGTTTATATTATTCTTACTAAGCATTCCGACCTGAACTTCGCTTGCATTTGATAGTATTGCAGTTAAAATATTCATTTTAAAGGATTAGCAGTGTATGAATGTCAGCAATGAACTCAGAGGACAGCCCTGGCCAATGGTAAGGCAGCTGCATAAGGATGTTTCCTTCTAATATAAATGTATTGTGTGCAGTATCTTAGAGTGTTATAAATATTCATCAGGACCAGAACAATACAACTGTCCTCACCTCTAAATTAATCACCATCTACCTAAGTGGGTAATGGTTGAAATTTTTCATAAATAATAGTGATTTCTTAAATATTTTATTACTCCTATTTTGCCTAAGAACCATCTGTTGCTTAAAGTCAATATTGAAAACTTGATAGCATTCATTAAGCATTTATCTCCATTGCTTTTAACTCTTGTACATATATTAGAGAAGGCCAAGAGGGGCAACCAACAGTAGTGAGTAAAAATCTAATGTGGTTTTTTTTGCTTTTATAGCCACCGAATTAAGCTGTACTATCTTGGAGATTTAAAGAGCTCTCATGTTTTAAAAGAAGTCAGTCATTGAATCTTGTAAAAGTCACACTGAATTTCTTCAGAATTTCCACATAAACTGACTGTGAAAAAAAATTGCTAGTGAAAATGGGAAGGTTTTTCTAGTAATGAATTGCAGTGTAAAAGTAAGAATCATCACTAGTGAGGAAAAATGATCAGATTATCTTCTGAAGCCTGGTGTCACACACCTGAAACTTTAAAACCAATGACCATAAAAAAGTGGGATCAAAAAAAAACCCCCAAAAATCTACCATTGAAGTATTTTCAGTAAAAAAAAGCAACCTGAACATAATTCGCACTGTAAATAGCATATGTGTATTTTAAAATGTTCTGTAATTATACTTTCAGCAAGCTACTAAATATTAGCCTTTTTTTGGTCTTTTGGGTTTGTGGATTTTATGGGGGGTTTTTTTTGGTTTTTTTTTGCAGCTTTATCTTTCTGGCAGAATTATTCCTGTTAGAGTGTGACATAATTGTTTTATTCTTGTGAAATAAACTGTCTTTTTAGGAAAAAATAGTGATGTATCCCAGAGGGAAGCACTGCAGCTTGTAGAAATCCCAGCTCATATAAGTAGGATACAGTCAGATTATAATTTCAGTGAGGTACCATCATGCCCAGGCATTTTGGGGATCAGAAAAAATAGAGAAGATTTTAAAAAGTGCCTGGGGTTCTTTTTCTGTTTGAAGGGGACAAGAGGAAGGATAGGCTTTTGGTGTTTTTTTTTTTTCTTTCCCAGAGAAGAAAGCAGTCCTTTCTTATAGTAAAAAAGACAAAGCAACCTGTGAACAAAATATTTGGATTTGTGAAGCTCTAATTTGTAGAAAGCAAGTTAGAGGGAGTTAACTGCTAATGCATGAATTGAGACTATATTCAAAAAAGTATCCTTTTGGTTTCGGTATTAGAAGAAGCATAGAATCATGGAATAATTAAGGTTGGAAGTGCAACACTGGGTGAGCACTGTTCCCAGTAATGTTAATAATAAGCATCTTATTTATTTGCATGTGATATAAGCTTTTACAAAATAACATGCTGTAATATCTTACCTTTGCTTGAACAGCCCTAAATCTGCATATGATTTATTGCAAAAACTGTCCCTTCCCAGAAATGAGATTTTAAATCAAATCACATGCTTTCATATAACAAAACTGAAAAAATGGAGCATTAAAAAAATGGCCCCTTAATATATTTGTTTTAGTCGGTACTAAAGGAACAGCATCTGTGCCCTTTTCAATAATGCTGCATAATTCATTTTAATGCACCGAATGCAACAGACACCTCTGAAAACTTCCTGGCTTTCGACTGAGAATTGTGTGGTCTCAGAAAGATTCCAGTCTCAAAACACATTTGCCAAGGACATACCTGGTTTATTTAATGAACAGGAAACTGTGCAGTTGACTAGTACTGACTGACCTTGCCTGCAAGCATTGCATCCCTGAAAGCCTGCAAGGTAAATGTAATGGACAGTACGATGAAGTGATGCACAGCTGGGCAGATGATGCCGCCGGATTTGGTAGTGCGGTATTTTTTTTGGACAGGTTTATGAAGTGTGTTTGTATCTTCCAGCAGGACTTGAACCCGCCACTGCCGCTGCAGGTTAGCAGGGACACCTAGTGGCTGCGGTAAATGCAGCTGGAATTATTTCTTCCCCTTACCGATACACTGTCAAGGTTTTTCGGAGCAGGCTCTCAGTGTCTCCCTGCTTCTGTGTTGTCTCAAAGCATTTTGCACCACTGTTCTTCTCTGCACTTTTTTCTGCATTCGACAAAGCAGGGAAAAAAGCCCTGCCTGTGTTTTAAGTGCTGTGAGAGACTTTCAGAAGAAAGAGGGTTGGTGCTTATTGCATGACTGGTTTAGTCAGAGGTTTCAGAGCAAAGCAGAAGGTCACTTAAAGTCACAAATTCCACATATCAACTTTATATTTTTTTTGCCATTACGGCAAGGAAGTGCTTTTCCTGATGGTGGGTTTTTTAAAGCTAACCATTCTTAATGTAATGCATATAGATGTTTTCTTTTGTCATATAGGTATTATGCATTACCTCAATTTTATTTCTTCTGGGACTAAGTAATTCCCACTAAATCGATAATTCTTATGAAAGTGAGGCACTTAAATGACACTTGAGGAATCTGTGGGTGTAAATGCTTTTCTTAGAAAGCCACAGGTCAACCTCTCAGTGAAATTTATACCAGTAGACACTGAGTGTACAAGGTCACCTTGTAGTGCAGCAGATACAGCTGCCACATCAGGTTAGGCAGGATCTATCTAGCCCCGTATTGTGTCTCATTTGCTGCTGGCAGCAATATCAGAAGTATACCTGTGATTAATGTGAGTGAGCTGTAGTTTGCCAGGGTCTTGGATACCTCCTGAAGAAACCAGAAAAAAACTAATAGCATCTGAAGGTTAGATGAGTTCACCAAGAAAAAAACATGGTTCTCTGCGCTGATCTGCTGCTCTGCATTGGAGCTACATCCTGCCCTAATGACCTTCACAGACACCAGCAGCCATTGCAGCTGCCAGCAAGGAGCAGCATTTCATGGCCAGTTTGGCAAAGACTCCTCAAGCATTGCCAAGAGAGCGTCAAGATTGTAAAGTGAAAACAGAATAGGTAGCCCAGCGAGTGAAAAGCTTAGGATCCAGTTGCAGGGAACTTGGTCCTTTCGGTCAAGAGCTCTAAAGAGAATGGCTTTACATAGTAGAGAAACACACAACCGGTAGGCTTTTAATTATGGCCCATTGATACCCTATGCAGATGAATTTCGAGCAATCTTTCTCAGCAGGTACAGAAAACCAATGTTTTGAGGATTTGCTCTAAGGTAACATTCAGTAATGATACAAAGTCATTAACAAGTTGCTGGAGAATTTTTAGGCCATCCCTTTCCCAGACAAAGTACTTTTATTGAAACAGAGATAATCTACGTAAATTATCTTCCCATAATTTCATTTCTTGTAAAAACTAGATATGACTTAATCATAGATGGTAACAAGTCTTGTTGATGACAATGAAGTCATTAGCTGGGATTTTTCTTCTCTGACTTCATCAGATGGCATAAAACACACCCTCTGATTCTATTCTTTAGCATGTTCAGTCTATTAATGATAGACTGAATAAATTATAATCATCCTCTGCTTTCAAACAGATGACACTGAGCAGAAGTGGCTTTGATAGGTTTCAAAATCATTGGATTTTGCTAGTCCTCATAAATCCATGATTTCCTTTTATAGTGTTTCAGTATAATGGCATCTGGTTACACATCTTTCAAGAGACTGCCTGTTCCATGCAAGGGAGATAGGCTTTTCTCCCAGCTTTGATCTAAAATTTCCATATGCTCCTTGAATATTTGTTATTGATATTAATGATCATAGAATCATTAAGGTTGGAAAAGACCTCCAAAGTCATTGTGTCCAATCTTTGATCAAACATCATCATGCCTGCTAAACCATGACACCAAGTGTGACACCCAATCAATTCTTTCACACTCCCAGAGATGGTATCACCACTTCTTTTCTGGGCAGTCTATTCCAATGCCTAATCACTCTTTCAGTGAAGAAATTCTTACTGATGTCTAACATGAACTGCTCCTGGCCCAGCTTGAGGCCAATTCCTCTTACTTTGCTAGTAGTTGCCCGGAAGAAGGGGCCAACCCTACCTCCTGCAATCTCTGTTCAGGCAGTTGTAGAGAGTAATGAGGTCACCCCTGAGCCTTCTTTTCTCCAGGCTGAGCACCCCCAATTCCCTCAGCTGCTCGTCCTAATTACCTCTGGACCCTTAATCAGCTCCTTCACCCTTCCCTGGACTCATTCCAGCCCCTCAATGTCCTTCCTGTACTGAGGGGCCCAGAACCTAAACCAGCACTCAAGGTGTGGCCTCACCAGTGACAAGCACAGAGGGACAATCACTTTGTCCCTTGTCTTTCCCACAAGGTGCTTTGAGAGGAGGCCTGAGTAAATATTTGAGAAAGAGATTGTTGAAATTCTCTCTTCTCATGTGTTTTGCCTCCCTATCATTTGCCTACATACAGAACCATTGTAAAACTTTGCATTTTTTTCAAATTGCTGTGAATACACTTCTTCATTACATATTCTGTTAATTTCACTTTGCTTCTACATTATTTTTTTGTTTTAAATATGAAAAAGCTTCCATGTGCTACTGCATCATTACTATACACTAATACATAGTTCATCAAAAGTGTGGATACTTGTGAATATTACTTAAGGTATTTTTGTATTTATTAAGATAATATAAGGTTTTAGAAAAGGAAATGTATTGAGATCTTGGCAGTTTGTGCACTAGCAATACCTACCTTTTGCTGAAGCTGTCATTCTTAATGTGATTTGATTCTGGCTTTACTTCACTGTCTGAGAATCAAAAGCTGCTCTATCCGTCATTACCAAATAATGAATGGTTTGTTTGCATTAGACATTTAATTTCTTACACTTCAGCTAGAGAGAACAAACCCTAATAGCATGGTTGTTTTGAGACTTGTTTATTCTTCATAATTTGAAAGAGTCATGTACTTGCTTTCTTCGCACTCTTTTTTTCCATTTGCCTTAAAACATTCCAGTTTCACTTGTGGTCTAAAGAGATTTTGGAGTCTCATGACAATCAGGCTGAAGATAGGTATGGAAATATTTATTCGTCAGTGTCTTGCAAACTTAATGATAAACATATTTCAAGTACTAGAGCATGTGTTTAGAGAAATAGGGTCTGAATCAGAGATGAGAATGATGTATTCGGCATTTTCTTAAATGGCATATATAATTTCATGCAAATAAAGGTGTATATTTCCAGATAATTTTTTCATATAACAGTTACTGAAATGTGTATGAGATTTTTTTTGCATTTATCCTGAAATTAATGGTAGGGAACAGATATTCCTCTTGGTATGTTTACGGTATGATTCAAGTAGAATATGATAGAAGGAAAAGTTTATAGACTATGTACCAATATTACCCTACGGAGGAATGGACTGTTGGAATGGAATGGAATGGAATGGAATGGAATGGAATGGAATGGAATGGAATGGAATGGAATGGAAATGTGAAGGGCTGACCTCCAATGCTATCTTAATTGAAATGGTCTCTGTTAAAGTCCTTGTACTACTGAGAACTGACT
Source organism: Zonotrichia leucophrys gambelii (assembly GCF_028769735.1). Taxonomy (NCBI): domain Eukaryota; kingdom Metazoa; phylum Chordata; class Aves; order Passeriformes; family Passerellidae; genus Zonotrichia; species Zonotrichia leucophrys. The sequence goes on from NC_088200.1 coordinate 60,919,415, forward strand.
GCCACACTTCATACAGTGTGAGGATGTGACTTCATACTTAACATTGTGCAAGTGTAATTTAAAATTTGAGAGAAAGGAACAAAGTTGTCACTTCCTAGCTGGAAAAGCTATGAATCACACATAAGAACAAAGTCAAATCAAGGTGGTAGATTGGATTTTTGGGTCTCTGTTACTGATGACTAGTCTGTTTCATTCATTATACCTCAAACTAGCAAGTCCACATGCTTACATCCATCTAAAAACAGTTTCTGAATGCATGGCAAATGCTCTGACTGAACAGCCAGTTAGCACCAGATGGCATGGCAGGACACTGTCTAAAAATTTTGTGAATTAAAACGTCAAAGATTTGCTTTTCTGCAAAGAAGGTCATACGTAAAACTCCCCAAGAAAATTCCTATAAATACCTAAATATAAGATACTCCTTGGAAATAGAAGTTTGTTTGAACTGTGTCTTGCTCATTTTTTCCCATTTCCACTTAGGTTTGTGTATTATTGAAATAGCAACCTCAGTGTTAACCCACTTACCCAGTTTTGAGACTCCGTGAATTTGAAATGTATATTTCAAAATAGGTTGAGGGTTTCTGGAGCAATTATATAAGCTTCAGTTATTTGTGTTACAAGTTTTGTTATAAAGGCTTGTTATTTATTCAGAAAGAGAACTTTTGCTGTTTATATTAGTTCCAATATTTTTCACATTTAGAGGGCTTTTCAAGGAATGAAAAGGAAGAATAAAAGCAAACTTTTCTTTCCCAAGATCTTGGAAAAATTTCATGGCTCCTGTTGAGTCATCCTTGTGAGATATGGTAGAGTTGGGTTTTACAAGTCAGACACTGCTGTGTAGGTACAACAAATGTGCCAAGCTGGACTTGGTCCTTTCATCATCAGGTCCTTTTACAGTGTTGTAAGTGCTAAAAGCCACTCAGTCAGATAGAGTTTGAGCATGACTGAAATGTCACATACAACAGCTAGGTTTTGTTGTCCAGGAGTATTATGATTTACTTCCATAACTAAAAAAAAAAAACTTTTGCACTGCTAAAAAAGTTAATAATACAGATAGTCATTAAACAAGAGAGTCATTAAAAGGAAGGAAGAACTCTTGCTCAAAATGATGACTCAGTTAAGAAGACAGATTTGGGAAAGCTGCTTCATACAGCAGAAATTCTCTACCAGAAGGTCCTCCCACCAGCCCCACCAGACTGTGTGAAGTGATGCAGAGAACACGCTTGCTAGCCAGGCATTGGGAAGTGGATCAGAGACTGGTACGCCTAATCTGCATTGCATCCACCTCACCCGTGCTTTTTTAAGGATGCGCTGCCATTCCAAGCCATCAACCAAACTGATGTTTGGAACTGATCAGAAGGATTTCTGGTCTGAGTTCAGAACACCATTTCTCTCTCCTCTGTGCCTTTTTGTCCTTCATCCTACCCCATGTGAAGTCAGTGATTCATATGGTAGTATGTATTTAAAAAGAAGGATAAATGTTCAAACAGGACATACCCTTTCAGTCCCAGGGAAGGCAGAGGGAAACAAAGAGTGTTTACTCCTTATTTTCTTCTCTTCATATTTGTGAATAAATTGGAAGGTTTGGACTGTTTCTTTTCCCTTACAGTGAGAATTTCAGGTCACTGAGTCCTGACAGTACGCTTATTTATGTGCTAAGCAGATAGGAACACTCTGCAACTACTGAAATCCTATTCTGTGCAGCTGATAGCTCAGAAATCAGTAAAGTGTTGATCAAACTCCAAGTTCCACTCTCTAAACATCTGCCTGATGCTAACTTCATCTCATATATGCCTGTTTGTGAGATTTTTCCAGACTCAGTATCAGTATTTGGATGTTGTGACCATGCAGAAAATAAGCTAAATTAGCTAGAATTAATATTTCTTAAAAGAAAACTTATCCATGTGTCAGTCAGTTCAGGCAAAGTCAGATACTACATTGTTAAAGAAAGAACCACCCACTTTTGCTGACAGTAAATACATACCAATCAACGGCAATAATGAAAATTTACCAGCATAATTCCTTTTCACAAAAACAGCAAAGCAAATATTGATCAACTATCTTAACTGAGTCAGGCATTAAGTCTCCTGATTGCGAACAAAACTGGCAGCCAAGTGATGCATATATAAAATGCATACATATTGAAGAGAAAGTACAGATGCTGGTATGGAAGGACCTACTATGTTCACTGCTGTGTTGATAGATATAATGCATTTTCTCCATTAATGATTAGTTCTAATACAAGAATTTGAGTCAAAGCTTCACAGAAGAAACATCTGTTGCCAGTGCTCATTTTTTATATGATGTTCTCATGGTTCTGTCTCAGATGTCATAGTGGTTGTCTAAAATTTTAATTTCATTAAGGATAAAAGTGACCTTCCCACTCTGGCTGATTTCAGACGGGACATCTTTGAAATAGAGGGAGTCCCAGAATTTTGTAGATTTCATGGTTTTTATTCTGCATTTCAGAGGTAGTGAATTGTGAGAATCGACAAATAGTCTGTTGTAAAATCTCAGCTTTTCAGACACAAAACTGAACACTGATTGATAATGAACCTTTATCTGTAGACTCTCCAAAGCCTTTTTTGCATTTGGGTAGAAGACTGGACTTTAAAGTCACTTAAGCATGATAATCTCTAATTGTACATACATAATCTGCCTTTCCTTAAACATGAATTGAAATAATCTTTAACAAATTAGTCATTTTAATTTCCAAATTATCAGTGACTTACTCAAAAGTTATAAATATATATGCACTAAAATAATCCATATGAAAATGGGTCAGCTTCCTTCCAAATGACTCTGTGATTCTGCAAAAATCTGTTCTCACAGCAGCAGGCAAGAACACTATTTGATTAAATATGTGGCTTAAATTTTTTTGTAAATGAAATAAACATGGAACTTTAGTTCTGAAAATTCAAACAACACCAACTGGCAAAAGATTTGGCATCATTTTTCTGCATCATTACTCAAAGTCCCAGTTCATTATTTTATATGGAAGTTATTACGAAATGTCCTAATTCACACAGGAATTGCCTAGCCATCCAGCACCACGCATGTCTGGTGCTTAGCTACACTGGTCAAAGGCTTCGCAGCTCATATAGATTCTTTTTGTGTTATTTGTAACGCTATCTATTCTGTGTAGCCTGGAGTTAATTTATCCTCTCTCCGTAAGAGTATTGTATTTATTTTTATTTCATTTTATTTAATTAAAGATCCCCACAGAGTGGCTAACTGCCTACCAATTCTTTCTTTTATACAATACTTTTCTTAAGTTTTTTTGGTAACACTCAGTTCATGAAGACCTTCAAGCAGAATGCAGAATGAGGCTCTCTGAATCATTGACTCAAAACAACCAGTTAATAAGGCCCTTTATTAACTCTGTGTTCTTCTCTGTCAGGTATTGGACAAAAATTAAAATATGCAGCTTTCCTTTCCCAGGTGATTGTCAGAGGCCCCAAACACTGAAAATGGAATTTGGGCAGAAAAGTTCTGAATTACAATGCTGAGACTTAATCTGTGTCATTCTCATCTATCAGTCTTCTGCAGAAAAAGCTTTTATTTTTATACATGTACAGACAGCACAACAATTCTCTGCTATTTATTCTCCACCATATCCCATTACCAGTTACCAACATGTCTCAAGCTGCCACTGGATAAGCAACGGCAGATATTCAAACCTCAGTAATCAGAGTGTAAATCACAAATCTAACATGATTTAGTCTCAAAATTCTATAAAAATAATATTTCTGTTTTTTTCCTTTTATCATTTATGCTTTTTTTGGTTTGTCTTTGTTTCTATATTTTAGAGCTCACAGTTCCTAAACACAACATTTTGAACTTATGTCTATAATGGGGGCCTTGGTTTCTCGGACTAGATTCCAGAAGCTTAGGCAAAAACCTGGAGGCTCAAAATTTGTCAAAATTGTCATTATCATTGCACTATAGTGCATCTATGCACTTTAAAAAGTGCCCTGTATTTTTCTGTTTCTACTTCCGAAGTGTATGCTTTGTATGATACTGACTGATTGAAGATGGGATAACATTTTCTAATTTTTTTTTCTTCTAGCACAAATGATTATGTTTAAATGACCCTATTAAAAGTAAAGATTTTCTATGATGGAGTAAAAAATAAAAACCCCATGCACGTCTAGGAATGCTAGAGTGACAGAAATGGAAAAAGTAACACAATCTATTGAGCAAACAATTACCCTTTAAATGACTGACTTCATGTATATGAGTCATCCTGTCACATTAAATCTTCGTGTGCCTTATGTGTACTGTGTGATATTGCTGCCTTTGAGAGTACAGGAACCTGAGTGCAAGTGAAAAGGGCTTTTTACTTGCACTCTGTTTACATAGTAAAGAAGGAAGGAAAATCCAGGGTTCTAATCTGAGATATCCAATGTTGATAATTAAAAAAAAAAACTGGTTTTGTACCTAAAACTATCTGAGGAAGTCCTGTCTGGGTGCAAGAAACTATACCAGATGCATCAAAGCTGATGGAAAACTCATAAACCTAGGGAAATCCTGACAGTGAACAAAGAATAGTTACTATTTAGTATGAATCTGATCATACATTTTGTTCTCAAGTAACAGACACTGGCAAAACTCCTTGATTGAGGAAATGAATTGAAGTTTGATTCACAGCATTGCAGCTTCCAACAGTACCACTAGCAAGCTGCATTTACTTCAGTGGAACAAGCTCCTTTTCATCTTCTTACCTAGCAGAAGATTTAGTTGGAAGTGAAACTAGTCTGCAAGGCCTCAACTGTCTTCAAAAACCACAATAGAGCTGTGCCTCTATTCAGCAGTGGTAGTGTCATCTGACAACATGGCCATTCAGCACAACAGATGTGGTTCCCATATCCACAATTAGTCCAGGCTTTAGCTGTCCACCTGCAAGAGGCACAGGAGTCTCAAGGGTTGTGAGTAGGAGGCAGAGTTTCACATTTTGCAGTGCTGAAGTCATACATACCTTCATGCATTTCAACACAAACTTGTTCACACTTAGCTCGCCCTGAGGCAGGAGAGACATGAGTGCACATTTGCACCAAAGACAAGGATGATTCTTTCTGTTCTGTTAAAGATATCTCTCTGGCTTTTGAGATATCAGACTTTGACTAGCTCTTTGGCCAGGCTCTTTTTCAAATAAAACAAGATACTAGAGATACACCCTTACACCCTAAAGTAAAATAGACATTTACTTATATAATCTGTGAAAGTTTGATTTGACAAGCCTGGGTTCAGCAATGACAGCAATCAAAGTAAAATCATGATGATATGATCAATGTTAGGTCGGATACTTAAATCCTAAGAAAAAAAAAATAAAAGAGGTGCATGAAATAACAAACCTGATCACAGGTGCAAATAAGATGTGGGGGATGTCCTCGCAGCAAATTGGTTCTGTCCTCAGTATTAAGCTGAAATATTCAGTCCTTCTGTCATGGCATAAAGGCCTAAAGTAACAGAAAAGAAGGGTATAAAGCTGTTGAGCTAAGCTCAGACAGTTTTACATGGGGAAGAGGCTACCTAGAATTTATAATGATGCTTCTGAATTGATCATTCTTTTAATATTCACTAATGAAGTGCTCCTTTAATAACTGAAGCCGCAGTTTGTGTTTTGAAGAAAGCTGAAAATGGAATTTTGGGTGATTGTTGTTTTATTCTAGTCTGTTATCTCATCCAGTTATGGTATATAACTACTTATAATCATGAAGTTATGATAACCTCAGGAAAGGAAGAAAACAGCAAATAATTTTTATTTTTGCTCAGCCTGAAAAGACAATATTTTGGAAACACTGAACACTTTTCACCACTTTGTATCATCTGCTAGGGTGAGATATTTTCTTTAAATCTATGACTCAGTTCTGTGTATTTATAATTATATGGAGTAAGGAAACCTATAGTCATTGCTCTTTTCCCTTTCCAAAAAACACCCCTGAAAAGATATTAATTTTAACCTCTGTGAATCTTATACCCAACAGCAGCTGCTTCAGTAAAAGACAGAGGACTGATCACTGCTGCATTATTTTCTTCTCCTAGTTTCATTTAAAAAACCGGTGGAATTTCTGAGCCATATTATTACAATGTTTTTGAACCAGTTGGATGTGGAATGAGGAAATCAAATGGAAAAGCCTAGAAAGCTTTGGGAAAAAAATAGCTTAGGGAAGAGAGGGAGCTGGTTTTGTATTTCTGTCATGCACAAGAACAAAGATTGTTGCTTTACAGAGGATTTTCTAGGCTTTGAATTATATAAAAGATGTTGAATTAAAATATGGTGCCCAAAAAAACAAGATCAGTGCAACCCAGTTGTTCCTTTTTGAATATCATTCTTCTGTATTCTGAAACACGAAAGCCAGCTTGGGCTGAGATGCAAGACTGAGAATATCTTAAATGACTTGAGTATATCTTAAATTACTTTATGTGAGGCCCTGCACATTAATAAAAATTCATGGATCTTAAGAGTTTTTTGAGGACTCAGTTTGGCCAGTCAAAACATTCCATTGAGGCTTATGGCTCCTCCTTACAACATTTGTACAGTTAGAGGTCATGAATAATAGTGTGGTGTATTCAAAAAAATGCTAGGACAGATAACCATTTCTGATAGACTTACAGGAGTGAAGACTGTTGGTGTTGCAGGTTTTGTTGTCTTTCTGTGTTACTCATCCCTCTTACCAGCTCCTGAATCTAAAATAGTTGCACATCTGGCAATTTCATACCATATGGAAAGTTAGCTGTTGTTAATTCCAGTGAGATTTATGGCAGCACGAAACAAAATTTTTCTACACTACTGATCAATGGATTTCAGTCTGTTGAGGAGTAGAAATATCCATCTCAGTGTGTCATTTCAAGGATAAAATCTTCTTTCAGAATTGTGTGGAGTTCAATTTTGATCTATTAAATAGGAGCTCACAAAATATCTAAAACTACTCAAAGACACTTTTAGATAACTAAATGTATTTTTGCTACCAAGACCTCCCAGTTGAAGATGATCATTGGATACTACATGTGTGACTTTGGCCTGTAGCTGATTTTGAAGTTAATTATTTCTGAAGATGAAGTAATTTAAATTAATATCCCATAGGAAAAAGAAGGTTTTCATTTTTAATCTCCTTGCTAGATTTACAGAGCTGCATCTTAGTGGTCATGGATAAAGTAGTAGTTTATACGGGATTTTTGAATTTTAGCAAAATTTTACACTGTGTCACACAGCGTCATTGTGGTCAAAATGTCCATCACGATGCTTAACAAGTCCATAACATTTTGGATAAGAAACTGGATGATGGGTTGGGTTTAACCAGTTATAGTGGCTACACATGTGGGATTTCCCTGTGCTCAACTTTAGGGCCAGTGCTCTTTAATGTTTTCATAAAGTCACTGAATAAAGGAATCAAGTGTATCTTAAGTGAGTTTGCCAATGGTAGAAAGCTGACTCCTCCAAAGGTAGAGAGGCATTACAGAGAAATCTGGATAGACTAGAGATCTGGCCCATCACCAACCATGTGAAATTCAAGAGCAAGAGCCAGAATCTCCACCTGGGACAGAGTAATCCTGATTGTACATTCAAACTGGAGGAGAAGAGATTTCAGCTCTGCAGAAAGAGATCTGTGTGTCTGGGTTGATTACAAGTTGGACATGAATCAGCAGTGCCCTGGCAGCCAGGATGGCCACCCGTGTGCTGGGTGCATCAGGCACAGCATCACAGCCAGGCAAGGGAGGGGATTGTCCTGCTCTGCTCTGCTCTGGGGCAGCCCCACCTCCAGTGCTGGGGGCAGTTCTGGGTGCTGCAGTGTAAGGAGGACAGCAAATCATTAGAGTGTGTCCAGAGAAGGGTGTTCAAGATGGTGAAAGGTCTTGAGGCCTAAAATTTTGGAGGAATGACTGAGGTCACCTGCCTTGTTCAGCCTGGGGAGGAGAAGACTGAGTGACCCCATCGTAGTGTAAACCTTCCTCATGGGAGGCAGCAGAGGGGAAGGTGCTCGTCTCCTCCCTTTGATGATCAGTGATAAGACACAAGAAAATGGAATGAAGCTCCATTAGGGAAAGTTCAGATTGGAGATTAGGAAAAAATTCTTCACTGAGAAGGTGGAACAGGCTCCCCAGGGAAGTGCACATGGCACCAGGCCTATCAGAGTTCCAGAATTATGAAGTACGATGCTCTTACTCTTGTGATTTACATTTAGGTTGTTCTGTGACAAATGAGGAGTTGAACTCAATGATCATTATGGGTTTCATTCAACTTGAGAGATTTTATGACTCCATGACTGAAAAAATGATCATCATGATGACCATAGCCCTTGTTCAGGAGCAGCTTGAAAAGAAAATCTCAGTTTCCATCTAACTGATATCACCATTGTACCTATACATTCAAATAAACACTGATTTTATGATTATTCCTAGATTCTAAATAATTTTACCAATATTTGTCATTGTGATAAGTAATAAAGCTTAAAACTGCTGTGAATTTTTTTAATTAAGTGAATTATAACCAGCTGGCAAGGAACTTAGAGAAAGTCATATTATACATTTCAGAACAAAGGGACATCATTAGCACCCATTCCTTTGTGGATATCCTTTCACTTCCAGATTCAAATGATAATATTCATATTATTCATACCTCAGCATTCAAGATAAATAAATGGCTCTCTTGTTTTTTCTTAGCCACTACTGAGATTTTGGGTTTATATAGTATCTGTTCAAAAATTACACAGATGTGCAAAATCTCTTCTGGAGGAGATGCTGGAAGATCTCACAGCTCCAATACTATCCTTTCTGCTCATCCTTTTGCAAACCCCTTCCAACACCCATGCACTAATAGTGCTGAAAATGTGCAGTGCTTTTGAGAATGAATTAATTCAGATCTCTTCCAGTTCCTCTCTTCTTTGATGTTTCTGGTTACTCTGTGGCTTAAGTTACTTTTCAGTGCTATAAACTAACAGAAAGGATGAAAAATCACATGCAGCCTACATAAAGCAGCGCATCAATGCTTGCTGTAGTATAATTATTTCACACAACACCTACAGTAGTTTTTGAATAAGTGATTTTGAGTTGGCAGGGCGAGTGCCTTCAATTTTAAAATCCCAAATGATATAGTCTCATCTGGGTTTCTTACAATTGTCTTTGATATTAATGAGCTTATAATTAGGAATAAAATGGAGACATCATTATGGATAGATATTCATGCAGACTCAAGTTTTTTTAATTAAGGCCATCTGAAAGTGCTCTGGCAGTAGAAAGCTATTCTAGCATTAATTTTATTTAGGACAAGGACAAGTACATTAGTATTGTAGAGTATTAATATGATGGTATAAATAGTGCTCTCCTTTAAGGACATCTGAGCATATATGTGTTTTTGTGAGTCTGAGTATGCGTGAAGTGGCTGAGAATTATTAATTGAAACTGTTTCTAGATAGAATAATAGAATATTATGGTTTTAATGAACTATAAAAGTTTAGAAAATGTTTTGAGGAAAAAAATCACTTGAAAAAACTTCACTGGGAAAAAAGTTTTCAACAAATGATAAAATAATTTCAAGAGAAAAAGGCCTTTGATTTTTGTAGACTTGCACTGTACATCTGTAGAGTCAGGCAGAAAATATAACCTAGATCACCATCTTTGAGCTGAAGTCTGTAGATCTAAACCAAGATAAAAGTCCTACAAATATGTTATGGGTGTAGTTGAGGCTTACTCCTCACCTTGATGAGAGAAGTACAGCAGTACTATAAAGAGCTGTTGCAGATCTTCCAAGAGACTGTAAGTCTGTAGATGAGCTTGTCCTAGGTACTGGACAATGCAGCAGCCACAGTGCTTGTAGCTTTGTGCCTACTCTGCAAGGCAAGTGTCTTCTGACTGGCATCAGCCTCTGGACTTCACACATAGATCAGGACAACTGTAGGACGCAGCACCATCCACTGTTCCTGTAATATGTCCGTTTCTTGAGGAAGCAGCAAGGTTACATAGACACAGACTGTGTTGGTATGAAAAAGTAAGAAGGAAAAAAATGTTTACTAACCTAAAAACTATACACAATTATCTTTGTAACTAGCGCTAGCACATTAGGACAGCTGAGTAAACTCAATATGGAAAGCTGTGCTCTCTAATCCTTTTATCTTGATAAACCAGGAAAATATGTATTTGGCATATTGCTGAAGTATTAGTCATCTTCTGCTAGTAATTAAAGAAAATGTTAACCAAATACACACTATTAGCAGAGGATCTGTTTGTAATCTGAATGAAAATCTGTGATCTGTAATGAAAAATTGTTTTCATTAGATTTCATACTAACTGAATGAGGTACAGTTTCTTAGGAAGTACCTTTTTTCTGAATAAATTTTTGAATACAAAAAAAAAAAAATACTGAGGTAACAGGTCTCCATTACCAGCATTTGGAAAGTTGTTTCTGATACCACAGCAAACAAATATGGGCACATATTTCAAGCAACTGGGCGACTGTAAATTCTCAGAAGAATAGATTTCATTTGTGTTGAGTAATTTGTCTGTGAAGCATAGAAGAGTTAGCAGATTTCTGTCTGCATCACTTGGAAGCTACCTACAGCACTGCTGTGACACTAAGAGCTCTGCAATGGGCCAGGCTCAAATCAAGGGCTGAATTATTACTGATCCAGCTGAAAAAAATTCTGATTACCAAATTTCATCTGCTTGGTGTCTTCCTCAATGTATCTCTTTCTGTTCCTTTTTTGCTGAACATGGAGGCTTAGTTCCTAGGTCAGCTGACACCAGTAAATATCTGGAGTAACATTGATGGAGTATGGGTATGAATAAAGCAGAGAATAATGGTTGTGTCTTGTCCACCTGAAAACATGTTAGGTTTTATTTCCAAATGTCCTACCTTAATCCATCTGCAGGCTGATATTGAATCTAAGTATATTTTAAGAATGCCTTTAGCAAACAGGAAATCTCCAAGGCAGTTTGCTATTCTCTTCTTCTCTCAATTGCATAAATTATAATCAACTTTATTTTCATTCGAAGTGCAGTAGTTTTGTGCAGCTCTCCCGAAGGTATCTTCCTTATCTGAGCTATTAAGTGACTTCAGTTAGGTCTATCATGAAATTTCCTCACACATGCCCAGTTGTATGTGTTGAAATATATCCCTTCTTTCCTTTGTGCCACCTCAAATGCTGACCACAATTTTCTGCTGAGATAGCCACTCTGAATCCAAAGTCATAATACGAACTGAGGGCCTTCTGGCAATCGTACTCATAAAAATCGTACTCATTTCCTTTTGCTTATTTATAATGTTCCAAATATAATGCTGTAGCACTTGTACTGTCTTTCCAGACTTTCACTACTCCTGCAGTCAAAAAGAGCAGCAGCAGATAGGTCAGCAGCTTGCTGCAAGGTTGTGCTGTGAAGGCCTTGTGCGTGATGGAATGAAGATAGTCCCCAGAGAAAATACACCTTGCTTTGTCTGATGGGGTTTCAGTGAAAGATGCAAATATAACGGCTGCTAACAGGCATATCAAGGTGTGAGAAAATAACACAGGATGGTTTCATTTTTTTCTTGCGTTAGCCAGATAAGTAGTACTGAAATAATTTGTTGCAGCTTTGCTATACTTTTGAGATTCTTGTCTTAGTACAAAAGAAAATATATTGGTTTAAATTTTTTCAGCTTTCCCATTTAATTCAATTTCAAGCAACTTAAACTTTATCCACTTCTAGGTAAGACAGATGAATGTTACCTTTTAAAATACATTTGCTTTTTTCAGACATATTTAACAAAAAATGTTTCTTAAAATGGAGGTGTAAGAATTTAGACCTTTTGGCTAAAGATCCTTTGAACTGTGCTATGAAGAAACAGCCCTTGTAGTACTAATTAAATGATCTCTTATCTTTCCGTGCACATTCTCCATACACTTTAGCCCCTGCATACCATGATTTGTCATCAGGCCCTGTGTTGCTGCCATAAAAAAATAAAAATAAAAATTCAAAAAAATTTGAAAAAATACCCTGCAGGGATCCATGTCAGTAGATTAAATAGTTTGAAACCCCTTCTGATGGCAGTAATCACAGGACCATGGTAAACACTAGAAGTAAATCTTCCAGGCCCACACTCTCCGAAGTACTTTTGGTTTCACTTATGTCCTGTGCAAACATAGAGCTGCTAGGGAAAAAGTTCTCAGCTGCTAATGGCACATTAATCTGTTTGCCTCTCTTAGCAGGAAATAAGGTCATTGTCACCTAGCGTTCATATGTGGGCAAGATAGGAAATAAGAATATTTGCCTTTAAAGCTAACAAAAATGAAATCATGCCAACAGGTAGAAGCTTGCAAAACATATTCTTAATGTTACCAATGAGAGCCTCTGTTTACAAGTAAAGATGGAAGTCAGGACATTACTGGGATAGCATAGCTCTCTGGACTTAAATGTTCACGGATCTGAAAGAAACATCCATCTATAACAGGCTATATCAAGAATGTTTCTTATTAGGACCTAGATATAGTGCAGATTGTGGCTTCCTAATTGGATTACTGAAGTGAAATTCAAATGTTTGAATGCACTAGTCCTCAAAATTCTTCTACCAATCCAGATTTAAAAAGCAGGTTCCTTTCTTTCTTTCTATTACTGACATCTTCACTCATTAAAGATGAGAAGTAGCTGGATGTTAGAGTTAAAACTTCAGAGGAAATTCTATCCATGTTTTTCTACACATGAGATATTGTGCAGGCTGCAGTGGTGTCATCTGTTCTGTTATGCTCAGACACTTTTAGAAGAAAGACTGTCTTTTTCATGAGGAAGATAAACTTTTAATGCAGGGTTGTTGTTGAAAAAATCTTCCTAAACTTTAATCAAATAGACTTCATACTGTTTTAGTTTTCAGTTAATTTATTCAGACTTCATTAGCTACAACACACATGGAAAGCCAGTATAGTATTTAACACTTTCACATTCTCCCACCAGTGTCCTGTTTGAGGTAGCAAAGAATTTTAAGATTCACCTGCCTAGACACACTAGAAACATAAGATCTACTTTGACGTAATGAATCCTAACTTGCAAGAGATTTTTAATCTTTTCCCTAATCTGTACATATTTGGTCTGCTACATTCTCCAAAAGTTACAACTTTAGCTCTTTGTTGTCACATGATTTATCCCCCTGTACTACAATTTTACTTCATCTTTCAACCACACCTTCCAAATACTATCACCCTGTGATAAGTTGTTCTCAGTATTTGGAACAGTAAAATCTTGCAAGAATCATTAAAATAAAGAGTGCAATGGAATTTTGCTTTGCAACACTTAAGACAAATCAACTTCATAAAAATGTGGGCACAAGCACTGTTTTTGAAGTCACATGTCACTCAGGGGGGTTACCATGCATACACCAGGTCTAGGGACGGAGTGCAGCTACAGCAGGAGGGTGGTCTTTCAACACTAAAGAGCCCTAACAAAACACAGAACAAATTACGTAGAAGCTGTACTGTTTTCAGAGGTACAAGTTCCCTTTCTCTATTATTGCATTATCATATCAACACATTTGTTGTCATGGTGATTATGTTGTTCTGGTCTTTGCCACTGAACTATTATCTCTTAGTGACATCACTTTTTACTACTGAAATAGGAATACAATTTAATAGAACTAAGTGAACTTTGCAAAAGAAATTTTGTTTAACTCTACCTTTCAAAAATTTGCTTCTGCATTCAGAAGGAATAGATGGTAGAAGAGATCTGTTATTCACAGATGTTAATTCTTTAATTTATTCAATTAGGAATTCTTTGTCAGAATGTGTTTCTATGCAAATATTTTCAACTTTTATAAGGTAGGTAATTGTGTGGGTATGAAAGTAATGCTATCCTCCCTGAATGATTGATTTATATCATTAACTTGCACCAAAAAAGTCTGAGTTTTGTTTTACATCCAAGCATCTTATATCCCTTCACATAATTTTTCCTATCAGCTTTTCATAAATCTCTTCCCCTCCAACTTCGCAGCAAGGTCAGTTGAAATGTCAGTGGAAGTGTTTATAACTCTTACAAACATTTCCACTTTCTTTTCCTGTTACTTATGCATGAAATGTCTCCTGCGAGACAATCCTTCAGATTTATTATTATTTTTCCTTCAGATTTCTTCCTAAGGTTCACTTTCTCTGTGAAAACTGAAAGAAAAATTTTAATTAATCTTAAAAACATTGGTTTAAATACAGAGGATGTGGTGATGGCTTCATTTCTTTGCCTAATTTGGAGAATGTGGACTTCAAAGTCTTGTATAGATAATTTGTATAATTACATGAATTTGTCACCGTGATTTTCTTACCTTCTGTGTTTTGGAACTCATGCTTCTTTCACTTCAATTCAGACAAAAATATAAGTATTTGGAGTGAAAACTATACCCACTTGTTTAGTTTTAAAACATCTGATAAAAATATTTTAAGCAGTCTTAAAATAGTTCTACTGGGTAAGCTAATAAAGAATGTTGCTCTAGTTGCCATTTTTGCTTATGTTTCCTAGTTCTGTATTATGACTTTTTCAATGACCTGAATCTCAATATTTTCTTCTGAAAACAAATGCTACTTGACTGTAATTTCTGAGTTGATGGTATCCCATGAAGTTTTTACTGATGACTTAGTAGATGAGAACAATCCTAATACTGCAGTATAATTGAATCAAATCTTTGCTTCCAGTTCAATGAATTGTCAGACTAGTGGTTGTTGTTACTGTTGCTGTTACTCAAGAATTCTTAAACTGTAAAACATTAAGTAGCTATCTGGATTCCGATAATAAATAGATTTATTTTAATGCTGAAATGTTTAAGAGATCAATAAAAGAAGGGAGAACCAAATCTCTGCATAAGCACAAAGGCTCGATCAAAGACACAGGGAAAGTAGAAACCTATAGTCATTCAAACCATTTCTGAGATGCTCTACTTTAAAGAAAAAACATCCTTTTTAGAGTATCTAGGCAGTCTTGACTTAGTCTATGATAGAAATTGGGAACAATACACTAAGCTTAGGCAAATTTCAGGCATGAGACACGATGAGGCAAAGCCTTTGCTTTTACAGACTAGCTCTTACATTGAAAGAACATATGATGGGAATGTCTAATTTGCAGTCAGGTTAGAAAATGACACAAGCAAGATTTCATTCATTCTGGTGGCATTGTGCCCCACAGTAAGAACATTTCCAAATGTCCCATATTTTCATGTATCCTTTGGCTGTCCCTAAAACCATCTCAGTTTGTTTTTCATCTTCCCTTCATCTCCTGGGCACCACTGGCACCTTGGGTTCAGTCCACCAGCAAAGGTTACTTACCCTTCCTGCCCTTACCTGGTTTGGTGCAGCACCAAAGGAGAGTTCAAGAAAGCCAGGCCAACTGCTCTTCCAACATAAATGCAACAGGTACTTGAGAGATAAAGCTGTGAATAGAAAATTTCCCAAACCACAATGAGCTGGGCAAAATTTTCCACCACAGAAATTCAGTAGTTTTAGCTACATGTATTCAGTATCTGTCTGCTCAGCACATGAGCAAAGGTGTTTTATGGCAAAGATTTGAACAATGGCTTTGGCTGACTGCTTGCTGAAGTATGAAAGATGATAACAGCTATGTAAAGACAGAACATTTATACTCCTCAGTACCTGCTCCCTGCTTTAAAATACAGCAATGCTAAAGTTCAACATTCATAGGAGAAACAATCTTATACAGGCAGAACAATTTACTACCCCTAAACACAGTCTCAAAAAGTATCCATCTCAAAGGACTGCATACTTTGCAAGAGGGGGACCCACGCTGGAGAAATTAATCAAAGACTGTCTCCCATAGAAATGACCCCATGCTGGAGCAGGGGAAGAGTGTAAGGAGTGACAGAGGAAATGTGATGAACTTACCACAGCTCCCATTTCCCAAAACCCTGCACTGCCATTCAGGAAAGGGAGAAAAGATGAAGTGGAGTCCAGGAAAAGGGGAAAGGCTGGGGCAAGTGTTTTAAAATTTGAGGTTTTTTCTCACTATCTTACTCTGATTTAACTGGTAATAAACAAAATGAATTTCCTTTGGCTAAGTCTGTTATGCTTGTGATGGTAACTGGTGAGTGTTCTCCCCCTGCTTTATTTCAATGTGTGAACCTTTTTTTATACTTTTTTCTGCCCTGTCTTGTTTAGGAGGAAGGTGGAAGAACAGATTCAGTGAGCACCCAGTGTCCAGTCAGGGTCAACCCAGCAAACACTTTTCAAACAGGGAGTTCACTGAGTTCTCAGGATTACCTGGTAGTATTTAAGTAAATAATAGGTACAAGTCTATTTTGTCAAGCAACATTTAATCCTAGAACATTTATTGGATAAATATGTTTTTGTAAAGGGGCTGTTAGAATGTGAATTACTAAGTGACTGTCAGGCAAAATTGTCATCTCTGATATGATCCACTGGGGTGGATTTTGTCTGAAAGGCTGAGAAAAGGGGTGGGAAAGGTGAGATCAAAACTACCGAGTCAGAGCATCAAGTGATGATAATGCAGATAATGACAGAAACAGATCTTGTGACTCTCATTTTTTCTGGCTAAAGCTATGTCCCATAAAATGCAGATGAGACACAGCATCAGATGGGACATGGAAAGGACCGTGGTCAAGTGCAGTCTCGCTTTCAGTTCTAAAGGCTTCAAAATTAGTCTGAGGAAAAAGTGAAAAATATGTAATACATGCATGATTTGGCACATTCCTATATATGATATTTAGAATTGCACTGCATTCTAGGACGTCATTGGATTTTTTTTTTTTTAATTATAGTTTTTCAATTTGAAAGCTACAGGGCACTATACATTCTTGTAAAGCACTTCTAGGAAGATTCAAAGCTTCAGAACTTTTTAAAAACTGATTTGCATTTCAAAGTAGTAGTGGCTGTTTTGGGTGAGATCTCACAGAACTATTAACTAATAACTTTAATGAGCTTTCATATTTGCATAGCTGAACTTTGAATAGGGTCCTCTTTTAAAAAAGAATATCAGCCAACAGTAACTTGACTCTTGACTTTGGACTTAAACAACAGAGCCAAAGACAAAAATGGTAATTAGTTTATTTTTATTTTTTTAATAAAAGCTCCTTCATATATTTCATTTCCCAGAGTCTATCAAAGCATGACAAATACCCCAGAAAGGTCAGGAAAACAATTTTATATGTTGTCATCCACATTCAAACAAAGCAAAACTCTTAGTTCATAATAATTTTGGTTTTTGAATTTTCATCTAACAAGCTATAATTTTAGAGGACTATTGTGTAGTGAAAGGCGTGGTACAATCACAGATCAGCTAGACTATACTTTTAGCTTACATTTATCTGTGTGTGTGTGTGTGTGTGCGTGTGTGTGTGTACATACTTGCATTCATACACCTTATTGCCCTGTATGTACCACAATGAAGAGAAGGAATCAAAAAACAACAATGCTGCAGATGTTTAGAGGAAAAACCTACTCTGGCAAAGATAAAGTATGTAGTGCTGGTTGTTTAAGCAGGAAAGAAAGTCATCATGTTGAACACTGACACTAACAATTCAATCCTCTGCCAGTGAAATCACCAATTAACATCCCACAAGTCTAAAAAATGCAGAAAATAATTTTTCGCTTCAAGAAATCATCTTGCAGTGAAGAATATCTTTTAATGGCATAATTTCTTTCTTTTTAAAGTAGCATTTTTATTAATGAATGTATACTAATAAATAATTGTGATCACACTGACATGTAAGGTACTTTACAGATGAAACTGTATCCTTTCAAAATTTTCATAGACTGGAGACACAAGGTAGGCCTAGCTAGTGGTGTTATTGGACATTTCCTGAAAATACAACTTTATATTCACTTAATTCAAATGGGGGCCATGTGCAATAGATCGTCAAATTCACTCTAGGCTTCTCCCAGAGTTTACCTTGTCCCACATGTTTTTCTTGCTAGACCTTTTAACCCTAGCTGGAGATAAGGTTACATTTTTTGCATAATGAAGATGAAGTAATTTTTCCGTAAAGCAGTTCAAAGTGAAGGGTATAGTCACAGATTTGGTTAGAAGAAAGAATGGTAGTATCATCTGGCTCAATGTAAATTGTAGTAATAATAAATTTAATTTATACTTTCTTCTAATTTGTACTTATTGATCCACCTAATCTTTGTTTTTCTGATTTGATATTTAGTATAATTTATTATTTGTCCTTATTGAAATGTATCCACTCCAGGTTATATCTCAGTCCTGAATCTTGCTTCCTTTCAAGTGCATACACACGCATGCCTCCACCCTTACAGATAAATATATATCTATCTCATTATCTTTACACACACCTTTGCAGAAGACTACTGTTAATTTTTTTTTTTCTTTTTCTATATTCCAGCCACAGTCAAAAAAGCCTTTTATCATCTTTGATACTGTCTATCTTCTACTTTGTACTCCTCAGAAGTTTTAGTTACCAGATGGATTGGATAGCTGCAAAAAGTGCTTCATATTTTCACTATCTAAACCAAACACTCCAGGATGCTCATCTTCCACTGAACCTGTTTACTTTGTGCTTCATACACTATTAGATGGACACAGTAGGAAATGAAATCCCTGTGTGGTAGAAATATCACTATGAAAGCACTAACCTCACAGACTGAGCTCTGAAAGTAAAGATCAGAGCACCCAGAAGCCTCTCTGATCTAAATTCATTGAAAACACCTAACTCAGAATCCCTATTGGTTTCCAGTTTTAAGTTAGTGCCTAATGAAGTCAAGTTTATCTCTGAAAACCTTTGTCACAGCTGGAGATAACTAGCAATAGTCACTTGCAAGACTACAATTTAAGGGGAAAACTGAATCTCAGTAGGCTGTCCTTCTAGAACAAAGTGGAAATGTACTTTTATAGGAAATATAATACAGAGTAATTTTCATCCAGTCTCCAGTCTATACGTCAAAACCAGCGTGCAGTGTGCCTCACATTAATAGTCTCTGCATGGAAGTGTAAATATGGAAATACAAAGCCACATCAGTCAAGAGTGAAATTCTTTCACAGAATTGTGAGAGGAGTAATATGTGCATCATTCATGTCTGGTCAGTCAAAGAATGCAATTTATACGAAGTTCCAAGATAAATGCTTTTTCACTCAGTTTAGTTTTTAACAGTCAGAGCACAACAGCTGTTTATTTCTCAGTCCAGTTACAACAGTACAAATGCATACAATCCAAACCTTAGAGTTCCTGTTTAGAAATTTTTTAGATACAATAAGATCAATAGATCCAAATATCTGCTTCTTTTCTTGTATCTTCAATCTCCACTGTTCTGATCTTCTGACCACAGTCTGAGTGCAACTCTTCTCCATCAGGAAGGATGATTTGGTGAGTTATCATATTCCAAGTTGTGTACCAGCGGAGTGCACTGTTGCTGTAGCAGAGTTACTGGTGGGACTTTCTTTTTCATCAGTCTGTGATTTACACAGGACTATTTTCATGTGCTTCAAAGAGCTTATTTGCTCAAATAGCTGTCTGATTGCCTCATCAATTCAGTTATACCATATTTGTTTAAATGCATTTATCCTCTGTGTATGGGAGGATTTCTTTTATGCTGCAATCCATATGACAACACAAAAAAAATTTACTCAAATGCAACTTACAAATTTCTTACGCAGATTTCTTTGAGGATCAAGATGATCCTCAAAGCCCAAAGAGGCAGATAAGTTGGTGGATTCTTAGCTATTGCATAATTTTGTCATTGTGCCTTGGAGCAGATGGGCCATAGTCATCTGTGCAGGTCCAAGGGGCAGTTACTGGTGGGAGTTATTTAAGTATTTTTACAAGTACAATTAAAATGAAGCTCAAATTAAACAATACAGAAAAGGCATCAAAAGCCTGAGGCCCATTATAAGGCTTATTAATATTTTGAAGCCTGTATCCCAGCACTATACTTAGCCTCATCAAGTTGGTTGTACCATAGGAGTTAAGGCACTTCCAGGGTCTTTGCTTGCAATTTGCTTTACTCTGAACATCTCAAACACACCTTCCTTTGATGAACACCTATATCCTTTTCTTCTTCTTCTTTTGAAATGGGTTATTGTTTGTCTTCATTTAGTAGCTTCTAAGTAGACTTAGAAAAAGTCTCTTGCCTTTGGTGACTAAACCAGAAAAGTGCATTGCTTGGACAAGGGTAGCTACTTTAGTAGAAAATATCTTGCCTTCTTCTATCCTCATTTTTAACCTGAAGGTGTGAATGAATAAATCCTTTACAAACTGTGATTTTCACTAAATCTGTGGGGCTTCTTTGGACACTGCACTGCTTAAATATGGACAGCTCATCTTACCTTGTTTTTGTCTTCCTAAAACTAGTTTATATGTCTTGGAATCACAAAGATATATTCTGCAAACCCTTTTTGGATCTTGGGTTCTAAACAGTCACACAAAATATCTCTGTGCAGTGAAAAGCAAAGAATCAATTTGACCTATTATAAATTCTAATCAGAGATGCGCCAGTTTTTCCTTCCTCGTCTGAGCCATTGTGTATGTGTATGCATGAACAAGCTTCATCTCTTTATAACTGTAATATATGCAATAAATAATAAGAGGAATCTTTTCATTGTCAAGGACCTCCTTTTCTTGATTATATGACGTCATTAACATTTGCCTTAAAACACTAACGGGAGGCAAAATATTGGTTTCATATCACCTCACAGAAATCCAATGCTGTAAACTTATCGCAAATGCTATTAGCCCTTT
This sequence comes from Zonotrichia leucophrys gambelii, assembly GCF_028769735.1. NCBI lineage: Eukaryota > Metazoa > Chordata > Aves > Passeriformes > Passerellidae > Zonotrichia > Zonotrichia leucophrys. The sequence continues at coordinate 60,940,080 of NC_088200.1, forward strand.
TTGCATAGTGAATGGTATTTATCTCTGGGTTAATTATAGAACTGTCTTGGGGAAACCTACTGAAATTGAGAAAAGACTGAAAGGTCTTCTATTGTTTGCAGTAGTAAAAGCTGTTTTGTCTTCATCAACATCTGGAGGTAACTGCTGGATACACAAATCCTTTTACTAGCCCTATGATATTGAAGTAAAATCTGCTTTATATAGGTCATGCCATTCACAATAGGTTTTATTGATTTGCTTAATATGAAAACACATGCATTTGCTTTGCAATGGTACTGTTCTTTTTCTGCAGACTTAACTTCTCCCCTTTCCCATCCTCACCCCACAGGCCCGTGACGGAGGGTTAGCCCAGATCAGTGGAATCATGCGTTACACAGCTCTATCATGCTGGCAGCTGTTCCTGGGTCTGGCTGTGCTGCTTTTCTTCACAAGCCCCACTGCGGGCTGCCCAGCCCGCTGTGAATGCTCAGCACAAAACAAGTCTGTCAGCTGTCACCGCAGACGTCTGATGTCCATCCCAGAAGGCATTCCCATTGAGACCAAAATCTTGGACCTCAGCAAGAACCGACTGAAAAGCGTTAACCCTGAGGAATTCACATCATACCCATTGCTGGAGGAGATTGACCTCAGCGACAATATTGTCTCCAACGTTGAGCCTGGAGCTTTTAACAATCTCTTCAACTTGCGCTCCTTGAGGCTGAAAGGAAACCGTCTGAAACTGGTCCCCCTTGGGGTGTTCACTGGGTTGTCAAACTTAACAAAGCTTGATATAAGTGAAAACAAGATTGTCATTTTGCTGGACTACATGTTTCAAGATCTGCATAACCTAAAATCCCTGGAGGTTGGGGACAATGATTTGGTGTATATATCACACAGGGCCTTCAGTGGGCTGCTTAGCCTGGAGCAGCTCACCCTGGAGAGATGCAACCTCACAGCTGTACCAACAGAAGCCCTTTCTCACCTCCACAACCTCATCAGCCTGCATTTGAAACAGCTCAACATTAATGCTTTGCCGGCGTACGCCTTTAAAAGACTGTTTCGCCTGAAGGACCTGCAGATAGAGGCCTGGCCCCTCCTGGACATGCTGCCTGCCAACAGTCTGTACGGTCTCAACCTGACTTCTCTATCCATCACAAACACCAACCTGTCTGCAGTACCTTACTCTGCTTTTAAACATCTGGTTTACCTGACACATCTCAACCTGTCTTACAACCCCATCAGCACCATCGAGGCGGGCATGCTGTCGGATTTAGTGCGCCTACAGGAGCTCCACATGGTGGGGGCACAGCTGCGTACCATTGAACCACATGCTTTCCAAGGGCTCCGATTCTTACGCGTGCTTAACGTGTCCCAAAACCTGTTAGAAACCCTAGAAGAGAATGTATTCCATTCCTCCAAAAGCCTTGAGGTCCTCTGCATTAACAACAACCCTCTGGCCTGTGACTGTCGTCTTCTTTGGATTTTGCAGCGGCAGCCCACCTTGCAGTTTGGTGGTGAGCCACCAATGTGTGCGGGCCCAGACAGTGTCAGAGAGAGGTCATTCAGAGACTTTCACAGCACAGCTCTCTCCTTTTATTTCACCTGTAAGAAGCCCAAGATACAAGACAAGAAGTTGCAGTACCTGGTAGTGGAGGAAGGACAGACCGTGCAGCTCATGTGCAATGCTGATGGGGACCCACAGCCTACCATCTCCTGGGTTACCCCACGCCGGAGGCTGATCACAACTAAATCAAATGGTAGAGCCACTGTGCTGGGAGATGGCACCCTGGAGATACGATTTGCCCAAGACCAGGACACTGGGATATATGTCTGTATTGCAAGTAACGCAGCTGGGAATGACACCTACTCAGCCTCCCTGACAGTAAAGGGGTTTACTTCAGACCGTTTCCTTTATGCCAACAGGACCCCTATGTATATGACAGACTCCAACGACACAAGTTCTAATGGAACTAATGCAAACAGCTACTCTCTGGACCTTAAGACAATATTGGTGTCCACAGCTATGGGCTGTTTCACATTCCTTGGAGTGGTTTTATTTTGTTTCCTTCTTCTTTTTGTGTGGAGCCGAGGGAAAGGCAAACACAAAACCAGCATTGACCTTGAATATGTCCCTCGCAAAAACAATGGTGCTGTGGTTGAAGGGGAGGTTTCTGGACCACGAAGGTTCAATATGAAAATGATTTGATGATATTCTGCTAGCAGTGCTTTTTCTGTGGCATTAAAACCAATTAAAACAGCCTGGCATGTGGAATTGCTAGGCAGAAGCAGCTTAATGCAGCTGTCAGTGTATCAAAAGGTTATATGAAAATGGAAAGACTATTTGTGGTTATACAACAGAGCCTCCAGACCTTGAGGCAGATGTGTCAGGGCCTTTCATAGAACTGGGAAATTGTACTAACTGTTTGCATTGCAAATATTGGCATTCTGGGGATATCAGCAATGAACCACTGGCTCATGCTCATGGACAATTGTTCAACATTTTCTACTGCTACAAAAGGAAAAGAAAAAAACCTACAGTGTAGGATTTACATACTTAAAGAAAAAGACACATTTGTCTAAACCACACTCGGCAATGAAATTTGTATCCATATATCTCATTTGGTAAAACTTTGCATCCTCCCTTCTAGTTGGTTCAACACAAAAAAAAATTGGTAGCTTTTTTTTTTAAATCTACATCTATACTGTGTACATTTTGAAGCAATACAAATGAGAGGTTGTACTTTTAGATATCCACCAATACTGACCCAAGTGTGATGTCACCCATCTTTTAACTACCATAAAAACCCAAATTAGATCCTTGTAGTTACTAATTAGAAATAATATAAGATATTTTTCTCCTCATGTAGAAGGCCAGACCTGAATAGTTGAGAGCAAAACCGCTCAACTCTGTTGATCTACTCTTCATATAAATATAAGGCATGTGCCTAGTTTTGATACAGAATGGAATATTTTTTATATCTGTGATATCACACTGGACCAGTTTACTGTAATACAGCCCTGGCTCTCACACAGGGAAGGCAACCCACTAGTCAATGCTGGCATGGAGGAGTTGAGTTCTACCTTGAAGAGAGAGAAATCAGTTTTGTTAGCCCTGATATTAATTTCAAACCTACTGTTAAAATGTTAATGTGTACTGGGCCAAATAAAGAGCATAATACATTCTGCAGACTCCTTGGGAAATATGGTCATCTTACTCTTTATACAAGTGAATTAAAACATACAAACGTTACTAAGAATGAACTCTTCTCCAATGCCAAGTAAACTACAGTTGGTCATGCATAATATGGGGATTTATAATACTAAAATAATGTTTAAAACATGATAGCCTCAAAAAGGCTGACATACTGCCAGATATAATGAACCTCTAGCCACTGTCATTCTCATCTTGTATATTTGTAGATAACACAAAGCTGATTTCCAAGAACAGATTCCTTAGCTATTCTTGATGCCATTTTAATAACAATGTGGTTATGTTTCTTTCAGGGGCAGTATCTTAGAGCAAGAGGGGCAAGTTTTTCCAGATTTTAGGAATCTTTTTAAATGGAAAGAAGACAGAAGTGGAACATTAGTTCAGTACAAGTAACCTTTTGTTTGTTTTATTTTTCCAAAGAAATCTTCAAAAGACTGAAAAGTGAAATTTTATGCTTTATCATAAATACCATGATTTTATTTTTAAATCCTTAGCAATTGCAAGATGCAAAGTTGTTCAGCCACCTCTCAAGTTTTCCACCAGTTAGGAGCCATAAGTTTGTCATACATGGTTGATAGCAAGTACCATTTTTAAATGATTGGCATAATCTGGAGACAGGATGACAATTAGTACATCTATGTTTAACCAAGATGAATATGAAATATTATAAAACAGAACCTTCAGATTAATGTGATTGAAGAGCCTGTGTTCAATCTTAGTATTAGATTTTGGCATTTTGAAACCAAGGTCAGGCTGATATATGATAGGATGCAAGTGCTTCTAAAATTAGTATCCATGTTCTTTGCAGAGATTTTAAAAGCAGGATGAAAAGTCTCCCACTTCTATCAAGGGAAATGTGCCAAAAGTTGTAAAATTCAGCTGCACTCCCCAGAGATACCCATAACTTAGCTGCAGGACCCAAGGCTAGGCAGCTTTGAGAATCTCTTTTTTTAGTGATTGATCATTGGTTGCGTTGTTGCTTCATTTTAGATTGTCCAACTGAGGAGGTTGCAAGGGTTCATAGAATTTTTTTCACTTAACTTGGCTTTAAGTTTAGAATTGGGGTTTCTTGCTTCGTTTTGTTTTATGCTCTGAACTAGACAGTTGGAGATTTATGGACATGCTTGATAAGAATACTCTTAGTTCTATGACATTTCTAGAACATTAATATAATGGAACAACCCCTGACTAAATTCTAACACCAGGGAAATTATTTTTGTTGACGTAATAACCACTGCACTGAAGTCCAAAATTCTACTGTACCTTAATGCGGGCAGTTAAAGAAACAAATGGGGATAAAACAAAATGTTTCTGAACTGTCCCTTGAAGACATTTGCATGTGCCTTTCCCTTGTAATTGTCATTTTTTTCAACTAGTTATCTATTGCCCCTGCAGTCATTTCATGTTAAATGTTAAAATCAGTGTTAGAAGCAAAAATTCACCTAAGTTCTAGACATTTTCAGCTGATTTCTTCATATTAAATTACACAATAAAAAAAAATAATCTCAAAAAACACCACCCTAGAAAACATGTACTTTTAGTATTAATTATGAGTTGCTGTATTCCCCTATTCCCTTGGAATGACTCTAAGAAGTGATTGCAGCTAGTGCACTGCAAGGATTTGTGAGCAGAAATGTGCTTAGTTATCTATGTGAATGTGTGCTGGTGATGGAAATCACCGCTTGCTGTTGCTGAGCACCACCTTGCAGAGCTGTCAGCGTTCTGTGTATTGCCTTGAGTTCAGTCAGTATTCAGTTTTTCAGAATCAGTGTTCGTTCCCTGCCTCTAGCAATGTTCTACTTTTTGCAGCCTACTTATTTCAGCATGGACTTAACAAGGCATATGGCACCTCTTAACAGAAGTGAGGACAGCAAGACCCAGAGACACTTTTGTCTTGCTCCACATAGTCTCCTTCTTATGTATTTGTGGGACACATACTTACTATGGCTCTTTTGGGTGAATAAGGAATACAGTGTCAAAGTCAGACCCAGACAAGAACCTTTTTGGCAATTATTTTAAGAACTGTGGCTGAATGCTTACCCTGCCTCTTGAAGGAGTCAATTCTCTGCTAGAGATCAAGGAGATGCACCACAGTTTATTTTACTGCAGGGGAGAAAAAGGACTGGGCTGCGAGAAGGCATCTGACCCATATGTCTCCCCTATCATATATTCAGAAACAGGTTGGTAGTGCATACCTGGCACTAAAAGAGGAATCAAAGGTTTTAACCTACCTCTGACTTGTATACTGGCTGGTCTCCATGCTGACACTAGCCTGAATTTACCTGGCAGCCAGTGCAACAAAACTCTGAGAAGCAGCAATAGTTCTGCAAAAAAGGAGAAAACTGAAAATGTCCGAACCAGCAAAGGAACTTGAGAAAACAGGTACTAAAATATCCTTGTCAATAACTCCTGTAAGAGCAGTGCCCGGGCCTCTCGCAAATATGTTTTGAAGTCCACTTACACAGATCAGTATGAAGATAAGAACAGATGAATGTACAAGTGTTTACAGAATCACAGTGAATCACAGAATCATTTAGGTTGGAAAAGACCTTCAAGATCATCAATTCTGACCTTTAACTGATCACCACCCCGACAACTAGACCATAACACTAAGTGTCACGCCCAGTCATTTAATGAACAGCCCCATGGATAGTGTCTCCACCTCCCTGGGCAGTCCATTTCAATGCTTAAACACCCTTTTAGTGAAGAAATTCTTCCTGATGTCCAACTTGAATCTCTTCTGGTGCAGCTTGGGCCTATATCTTCTCCTCCTGTCACTGGCTGCCTGGGAGAAGAGGCTGACCCTCATCTGGCTACAACCTCCTCCAAAGGAGATGTAGGGAGTCATAAGTTTCCCCTGAGCCTCCTTTTCTCCAGACTGAACACCTCCAGTTTCCTCAGCTACTCCTCATAGGACTTACACTGTAAGTCTCTCCTAGCTCTGACTCCTCCCTAGCTCTGTTGCCCTTCTCTGGACACATTCCAGCACTTCAATGTCCTTCTTGTAGTGAGTGGAACAGGAACTGCACACAGGACTTGAGGTGTGGCCTCACCAGTGCCAAGTACAGGGGGACAATCACTGTCCTGCTCCTGCTGGCCACACCATCACTGATACAGGCTAGGACACCATTGGCCTTCTTGGCCATCTGGGCACACACTGGCTCGTGGTCAGCTGCTGACAGCCAGCCCTCCCTGGTCTTCTGCTAGGCCACTTTCCAGCCACTCCATCCCCAGCTTGCAGCACCCCATGAGGTTATTGTGACCCAAGGACAGGATCCAGTGCTTGGCCATTTTGAACCTCATTCCATTGGCCTTGAAATATTAATCCAGCCCGTCCAGATGGCTCTGCAGGGCTTTCCTGCCCTCCAGCAGATCAACACTCACATCCAACTTGATGTCACCTGAAAACTCACTGAGGGAGAACTTCAGATCATTGATAAAGATATTAAACCAGATTGGGCCCAGTCCTGAACCCTGGGAACATAACCAGTGACCAGAAACCAACTGCTTGTGGCAGCATTCACCTTTCTTTGGGCCTTGAAAACTTCAAACAGTTTTTAATCTAGCCCTTTTCCAAACCAGTTTAACTTTCCTTGAGTTAAAGAGAACATTGAAGCAATGGATGCAGAAAAGGGATGTTTGCTATGATTTGCCAAAAAATCATTTGCAAGCAGCACCCCACCTCAACCTTTTTTTAAGTTTTGAGTTGGTTCTCTGGTTTTTGTCCCTTCTTCTTTCTTCTTAACTTTGCAACTTTCTTTGCAGAGCGGCTTTGTCCATTAAAACATAATGTTAGATTCAGACTGGGAAGATTCAGACTGCTTTTACCCTCTGTACCCACCTTATTATACATTCACACATAAGTGCCAGCACAGGCAATAGCTCCTGATACAACTGGAGACACCAAGGCCCCTAGAGAACTGCTGATCTCACTGGACATTTTTTAACTAAACTTCATTTCAGCTGGCTTCATTATCATACTGCCATTCAAGGTTTCCTTTATTTACTTGAATGGTAGCTATCTTTTTTTTCCTTATTTGCTTAATTTTGATTTTGCATCACCTATGACAACAACAATTATAACACAATGAAGAAAATTAAGAAATGCTATACATTACACCCTCAGCACGACAAATTGTAATTCAGGCAGATGAGACAACATAAGAAGTCAGCATTAATATTTAATAGAAAGTTATATCTGAACTTTGTAATAGAAGAAAAAACTGGCAAGGAGATTACTGAGGTATATAGGCCATGTTGCAACTAAATCACATCTAAGATGTGAAACAGACTTTCATACACCATGCCTGGATATCTGTTTTTGACATTAGACTTTCCCAGAAAGACTCTCAGAATGTATGAATGTCAGATATCTGCATTTAACTCATGAAAAGACAAAGCAGTTCCTGAAAATTCAGGTGAGCAAGCAATTTCTGGCTGCCCAAGGACAACAGCAGTTTCCAGCAAGGACAGACAAGAAACTACAATCATGCAGTTATTTTGCCTTATTCACTACTGCATCCCATGACAATGCAGTCCATTAGCCACCAATAAAATGCACAACCCTTACTCAATTTTCTTCACAGGAGGCAATATTTGCATAATAGGCTACAGTCTGTTCCACCTCCAGTTAGAGCAGTGAAACATCCAGCAAGAAGTGAGGAAGAGGAAGCCCCTTCTGACCAGTTTGCTAATAAGCTTTTACTATTGAGTGGTCCTAGCCTATCTGGGGCTATCATGATGACTGTTTGTCCATTCCCATCCTCTGCTCACCATGTGGCTTGGCATGGAGTAGTAGGGAAAATAATATACAGTCAAGTTGTCCCTCCTCCCTGAACTGTAATTCTGATGAGCAGCACAGCAGCAGTGTCTTAGAAATCTTGGTCTGCTGCAGATGATCAATGGTTTTGCCATAAAACCACATGTGGGAAAAAATTGGATACATGCTTTCTGATGTTCTTTCAATATCTTGTGTGATTGACTGCTCTTTGTGCTAAAAAGAACCAGGAAAGAAGTAATTTAAAACTCAATTGTGTCTGAAGGAGTTAAAGGGACATCTTTAGAAAGTCAAAGGGCCTGATTGCTGGAGAATGTTTCAAGAAATGAATGAGATTTTTCAAGTTAGCCAAGCAATTTGGATGCCCTGTTCTTATTATCTGTAATAAGAATTAAAATCTCAATTTTCCTTGGCAGCTTAGAAGAATCACAGTTATTTCAGAGACACATGCTCCTTTTGTCTGTCTCCTAGCTCTGCTCAATTCCCTTCTCGATTTCCAATGACTGTAATGCCAAAGGTAGATCTCTGGATTAGGTTAAATTTCATTGAATATTCACATGGCTCTTGGAATCTAAATCTTAAAGCAGGATCCTAAACCTTCTTCAAGCCAAAAATAAAAGTAATAAAGAAAGAAGAAGCTTGAGTAAACCTCCTTTTGCAAATTAAATAAATCAAATTCTGTGAGAATCCTGCTACTAAGATAGCTACATGTGAAAAGCCATCTGCAGGAATTTTTGGGGTTTGGGGGGTTTTTGTTTTGTTTTGCTTTGTTTTATCTTTTTCACTAGAAGCAGGTGGTTGGGTGTAAGGCCAGCTGGAAATAAAAATCTGTATTTATAGCATCAGCAGAATGAGGAAAAAGACTGCGCAGTGAATAAAATGCTCTATGTTATTTCAGCTTAAAATGAAAGATGTTTTCATATTAAAATAGGTTATAGATACATACAAAAGGACAGACTTTTGCCTCATAATTTGATTTTCTGTATTTATTCAACGGTACCAAAATTGTCATGAAGCAGAACTGTGGCAGTAAGAGACAGAAAACAGATTCTCTACTGTAGTCAGGCAATATAAATCAGGAGAAATCCTCTTGACACCATTCTGTTGGTCCTGGTTACACTAGAAATTTGATAAATCAATCTATCTTTTTTGATTTCTACTAAGCAGGCTGTATGCAGAACTGCAGAACTTATGTATTAATTATTTCTCATCTTGTGGCATCTTGTGCCTTTTATTCTGGATTGCTTTAATATTTACACTGCTAGCACAGCAGCAGAACATGAAAATATACATTCTGGGAAGAGAAGGATAAAAGGAAAATGGAAATCTCTGACCTTGAAGAAGTCTGCCTATTTCTACTCATGGCATTTGCATGTCAGAAATATCACCTCCTCACACTTCAGGCCAAGAACAATGGCTTTAAAGCATTGTGCATAGGCAGCTGCACAGGCATCTATGAAGACAATGGTCAACTTGCACACATTTTAGTAATTTTGGTCTTTCAGAAAACAAAATATTATTGCTTCTTAAAGAATTAATTTATGTCATTTTGATACTAAAAGTAAACACCTTGGCTTCATTACACTGGGCACTGTATAAGTAGGAAGTAAATTATAACACTGACCTGTTGAGCTTACAGCCATATAGTAGGAAGTTGGCTTTTGAGCAAGTACACATGGTAACAAGTCTCTCACTGTTTGTTGAGGGAATGCCATAGTGCAGATATATTAAAATATCATCACACTGAAATCTGTTTGCAAGCACATGTAGTTCATATGTACATGTTTGTGTGTGAAAAAAATAGTTATATTTGTTTTGTTTCTTTCTTATTTCAAGTATTAAATGTATATTGTTTTTAAAAAGTGACAAGATTAACATGAAAAATTGTGCTGTAATTTATTTTGATATATATGATCATGAGTATGGATGGGAAATGAGACAGCCTTGCTGTCATGATCCATGAAGCACATGACAATTCAGGTTTGTCCGGAAGTTTGCTTCATGTTTGAGCAAAATATGCAAATATAATGGAAAAAAAAAACCAACAAAAAAAAAAAAAAAACCAAAAAAAAAGCGCTTTGTTGTTAAGACAGTTGTCCTGAATGTCATTTTAAAAGTTACTTTAGGGCTTATGTCATGATGTGTGTCATACTTATCCACAATGAAACCCAAATAAATAATTCCATGGAGTGGCAAAATTTACTTGCAAAAGTGAAGAAAATTTACATTGTTTCCCCTATTGTGGCTGAACACTTTTTTCCCCAGGGTGCAGTGTAGAAAACTAACACCAGAAAAATACACTTTCCTTACAGAGGTCCTTAGTGCCAGGTCTTCACAACAAGCTAACTTTTCAGGCCCATCCCTCTTGAACTGAGAATCTGAATGAACACAGTGAGAAAGACAAGACTCTGGCAGGTATTTCTCAGTTACTCACTCTCCTCCTTCATTGCATGAAGCCCTCAAACACAGAGAAAATACCCGGGTCTCATTCAGATGCGTATTGGGATTTATTATCCGTACAAAGTATCAGGGAGCCTGTGTCCTCACTTCTACACATGCAGAGTGTTCAGGTGACTGACGGGGATACCAATCAAGTGGATGCTGGAGGAAGAAAAGCATGGCACTTAACAGCACCACAGAGAGAACAGCAGAAAGATAGATTTCACCAGCTGCGTCACTTGGAAGGCAACAAATACTGAAAATCTGCATTTGAATCATGGTTACTGAGGAAATCACCAGTATTCAAACACCTCTGTAATTACAAAAAAATTAAGTGGTGGAAAGTAGATTCTGCTGAGGTTGAAACCCATTTCAACCCCCTGAGACTTGCCACAACCTACCAAGCGTTCATCAGAGATCAGCTTTGAAGAAGGACGCAGGCTGTAATCTAAACTATTGCTACTCCTATTTTTCCACAGTTAGATACTTTTACCAACAGCATTTTTTTTCATGATTTCTGGGATAATCTGAATTAAGATTTAACACCTGAATACCCCTTATAGTCTAACCAAGGGTCTTGTTCTCTAGAAGGGAAAACAGTTACTGTCTCAGGAAAAGAAGAAGCAACTTGAAATCCTGATAAATTGCTAGGAGCAGAGACAGACAGGGGCTGAATCTGAGCTCTCCTATGTCCCCTGAAATGTGTCTTATCCTCCTGCATTTGCATTTGACACCTCCAAAAAATTTTGAATGATTTACACCAATGTACCCTCCTCTGGAGCAGAATGTCAAATGCAAATGCAAATTGTCAGAGAAACTTTACTATTCATTTTATTACAGTAATCTATTTTATTTATAATATTTTTAATCAGATTGGCAGTCAAATGTACTGCAGTACTGCCTTCAGTATGACATGAAAAAAGAGCCATTTTCCCTACCACTGCACAGGGAACAGAGGTTTATCTCCAAAGGTTCCTCCATCCTAATATTACTCTATATCAAGAGGTAGAACCTGTTCCTATATCACAAGATCTATTCAGCAATTTCCAGTTCTTACAGTAGAAGCAGCTACTAGTTTTCTCCATGATAACCAGGTAGAGAATAACACCATCACATCAGGCAATCACTGACACATTCATCAAAAATAAGGAAAAAAATTAAAATTTATTAATAACTCCTAACAGACAAACACACTTTAGATTTTTAAAAGCATACAAAATTTTCTAAAGCACAGTCACTTTCAAAAATTTTTAATAATATTTATATTATTGCACATCTACTATAGAGGATTTGCCACAGAGTTATTAGCCCCTATATTGGATAATACAGACATCTTTAAATAAACAAATCTTGGCATCCAAAGTTTATTTTAAGTAATGCCTGGGTTTAATATTTTTGTATTTTTAAAAGCTGATGGGAAATTGAAAATCCCACTACTTACCAAGTAAACTCAATTCACAGAGGCTGAGTTATTCTCATATAAGGGAATGCTCACAGTGAATTTTCTGCATCATAAAACCTTCCCACGTACAGCTGTAGATGACATACTATTAAAAAACAACAAAAAAGGGCTTTGTTCATCTCTGGTACTATCTGAAACTGGAGGAGAGGCTGGTAATTCATACTGGGAAAGCACAAATAAAGTGTGAAAATGTTGGATTAAGAAATGCAGAGTTATTGCAAAGGAACTGGCCTTTCTGTCTACTCAGGCTCTGTAGCGGTCTGGGAAATTAGACTAAATTCCTTCTTTCCTAGATACAGGAAATTCCTCATTTTCCCTCTCTTCTTGGAAGCTTAAATTTCAATCTTAGTAATCAATGGGAAATGAAATACAGTAAGAAGTTAGTAAAATGTGGGACTGGATAGTAAACATTAATAGAAATTAAAACATACCTAAAAAATTATGTTACATTGGTAGTTAGCTTGTTGTCCAAGTAATTCTGGAATTATTTTGGTTTGCAGAATCTGGTTTATTAATTAATAGCTAGGGGATTCATTCAGCTAGTTAATGCTGCAATCACCAGCTGGAATATCTTATTTACCTCATCAGTCCCTAAGTGGAAGTTATATTTTTCTGAGCTATTTTCCAATAACTTTCCTATTTGTATTACTCAAAAGCACAAGTGATGGAGAGCACACTTATTTTATTATAGGAAGACAATGATAACAAATTTAATCTATTACTTTTGCTAAGAGACCTCTTTGCTGTTTTTACAAAGATTAATAGTTTACATCCTTATCTAAATTATAGCTATCACTAAAGCCAAACATCTCACCTTAAGAATCTATTGACTTTTTTGCATCTGTGCAGTGCAGCAGTTCTAATGCACTGCAAAAAACATTTTGCTTTCACATTGAACAGGCATGCCATGCAGAGGGGTTAGAGGCAATGCAGCCTTCTGAGTTGCAGAAACATTTGCATTTTAATGGGCCTTATTGAATTTTTGTTGGCTTTTACAGGTTTGGCAGACTGTCACATTTTGTTAAAGGATATCAGATCATCCTTTCCTGGCTCGGAGAAGGCATAGCTTTCAGTTTATAACACAAACAGAAGGCTGCAACTCAGGATTTCTTAGCTGTAATCAAAACCCTGGGCCTCTAACTCTTCAGAGAATACAATAATAGTTACCTTTCAAAAGGATGATTCTACCATTTTCCTAAGGGTTATAAAGCCAAGCAGTTATAGTTCACCCATACCTGTGTGAGGAATGAAAATTTTAATGGAGGTTGGTACCAAACAAAGAAAATCTTTTTTAAGAAATGCAAGCCCTGCTGCTCAAAGCGCTCCTTTTGGCAAGGTGGTGACAGCAGTGGTCTGCCCTGTGATCAGCCTTTCCAACAGTTCTAAATTAAAGGATCTTGCAGAGCAGTGGCAGTGTATGAAAGAAAATTGTCATGAGAGATGCACACCAACAAGATGCTGACTTTTATGCAGTTCAGTGGTATTTTCAATGAAAGGACCTCTTAATGCCTCACTTAATTAGTTGGTTTGCAATGCTTGAAAACCATTTTTATTTCCTAAAGCATCTACACAATTTGTGTCTTTGCCTTTGATTATAGATGAGAAATGCTGAAATGAATGCAAAACACACATCAATTGTCAAGTGTCACACCAAGCACTCAGACTACTACAAAAATATTTGTTTCGTCCTTATACAAGACTAACAAAACTGAGTCCTACAATTTCTCCATTCTCTAATCCAAGTTTCTTGAAAGAAAACTAGTATTTCCACATGTTTCCCCGCTCTTTAATAGATAAAGTAACAAGGATACACTTTTCAAATTACTGCTGCCAGTGTTTATCATAGGAAATTTGTCCTGACACAACTCAATTTTCCACAACATTGAGTTGTGGCCAACCTCATCTTCATCTTTTAATCAAGATTGTTTTGCTTATACATGAGCCAAACACTTGGAACTTCCCCATTCCCAGCTTCTGCTTTTGAGCTGAAGCCAGAAGATTTTGCTGTGAATGTCAGTGAAGTATGTTTGATAGTTAATGGTTACAGCCTTGCATCCAGCAGTCACTGTAAACTATTTCTGAGGCATGGCCTCTCTGGCATGATTAAAAGTAACAACTACTCCTTGGGAAGAAGATTAACCAGTACCTCCATTTTATTTTTCAAGACCTCCATCAGCTTTCAGGACAATGGAAGATGTGTGTCCAAGTCATTTAGAACTGAAGGAAATATTTGCTGGATGTGCTTGTCATCTTAGGGAACTGCATACAAAAAGGCATGTGAGAAATAAATTTGTCCTTTAAGGGTTAAATTACTGAAGCAGAAATCTAAAATGCTGCACATAAAAGGAGGTATGCGTTAAAAAAAAATACCTCGGGTGGGTTTTACACTGTAAGAATGAAAGTCAGAAACATGAGTAAAAAGTAAACTCATTGATGAGAAAATTATTTTTTCAATGTAATAAAATGCTCCCTTCAGAGAGGAGGATCATAAAATACATTTCCTCCAGTATTTAAACACAAGGATTCTCCTCTCTCCTCGTTCAAAGAGGAGATCTACAAACCACCTCATTTCAGTACAAATACTTTCTTAAAATGCATTCTGTTATGTTCAAAATATCAACCCTTCCTGGATTTTCAACAGCTGTTGTAATTGTTTTTCATAGAAATCGATTTTAATTGTAACACTGTTCTGCTACAAGCCTATTGTCTGTGTCCTTCTGAATTGTCAATTACCTAAATGAAGAAATAAAGGCTTGAAAGTGCATTGTTGTAATTAATTTCTATGTTTAAATTATCTAATCACAATACAAAGTTATGAATTTCATCTGTTGAGGCACAAAGAATACTTTCCTTGAAAAATGAAAGAAAAAAAGAGAAAAAATAAATATAAAAATCCACTATTGGTTCACTTGTGTTTTTCAAGGCAAAAGTTTAAGGCTGTCATTCCAGTCCTCTTCTATACTTTTGGAAATATGCATATAATTTTTAGTGAGTATACTGCTTGTATGGAGAAAAGGTTTTTCTTTAACAGTCTAACAGAGTTGCTTTTCTGCATATACAATCTAGTTTCCCCCAACTAGGATAGTATGTGCCATGAAGTATCATCTCCCAGACTGTCCTTTCCACACAATTTCCAAGCAGGGTGTGATTGTCAAGTTCCACGTGTGATGTTCCCATTGAGTCCCAGGACCATTAAATGTATGAATTTGTCCCAGTGCCTTCATCCCAGGCAAGTGTGGGCAGATGGGTCTGGGTGCTGAGGAGCTGCTGATCCGTAATCTTTTAAATGGTCCCTTCCACACTTCAAGCCCTTTTTCTGCTGTCCACTTCTACTTTTGTGCTCATCATTGCCAAAGAAGAGACACATCTGCCCCCACAGGTGGAAACAATTTTTCTTTGCTATGGAGATGGACATGCCCTCAGCACATGTTCTGTTAAGGTGCCTACACCTCTGGGCTCTGGTTTCATGCTGATGTTTGGCTTCCAGACAACAGCTGGAACAGTTCCAATGGCAACCAGCCTATGTGGAGGGCTGTAGAGTGGCATGAATAGCAGACAGGATCACCTGAGGCATAGACAAGCCTTGGGATGTGTATTTGTGAGCTACCGAGTGGTATCTAACAGCAACAAGAGGAAGTAAATGCCAGAGGCATCTAACAGGGCTCTGGGACAACCCAGCCAAGTCCCTGGTTACAAGCACAAAACATTAATTCTGAGAAGAAGACTAAAAAATCAGGGGAGAAGTGTCTTTTGGGAAGCCCCAGCAGAGTGAGCACTGCTGCCATGGCCCACTGCAACAGACCAAACTGATGAACTGAGCCACACTTGGCTCTCATCCCCAGGCACTGGCAGAGTGTGTCCAGCCTGGTTCAGCCTGAAATCTGCTAGCTGTGTGTATAACACCCAGACAGTCAAGTGTGCCTTTGGTTGGTGCTGATTCCTGCTTCAGGGGCTGTGGATGCCAGCTCTTTGTGCCCACCCCCAGAGCAGATCCCTGAGCTTGCCTGGCCCTTCCTGGTGCGGGCAGCAGGCACTGCAGGGTGCTGTGGTGGCCAACAGGAAGCCAGACTGCTCCCTGTGAGAAGCTGCCCAACCCATCAGGTTCTCAGTGCAAACAGCATCTGACTTCGGAGCGCAGCACAATGCCTGCTGCAGAGACACATGGCGAGAGCTCCCAGGCACCCAAAACCCACAGCTGTCATCACCCCATGGTCTCCCTGGCATCCTCTCCACAGCACACACCATTCCCAGTGGGCAGGGGACTGCTGGCACCTGTGGGTCACCCAGTGGGTGACCTCCAGCATGATGGCTGGGCAGTCCTTTCCACAGCCATCCTGATATTCCAGTCTGATGTTTCAGCTGGAGCTCGAAGAGGTCTGTGAAGCCAAATAACAATTCATCGTTTGTATCTCACATCTTCCAGCCAGTTAACGCTGTCCCTCTTTAAAAATGTCGTGTAAAATTTCTGCCTCCATTGCAGAGATAAATACTATCTCAATAATCTCTGTAGATATTCACTGCTAAGAAGTGATACCTTTCCACCAAGAAAATAAATTGTGGCTCTGGAGTACCATAAAGGTAAAGGACAAAGATGTACTCAAACAGGCCTGTGAAAGAAATAATTTTACAGCGCAGAAGCCCAGAGCAAGTTTGAACACAAAGGTCAACTAGAGTGAGAACAATCAAAGCCAAGTGTTCTGTGCCCCAGAACAAGGGATTGTAAAAGATATATCCTTTTGCTGTTATGAGTGCTGAAGATTGTCAAGTAACTGCATATTTCTTCGGTCTATGTGTATCACAATATTTTTGAAGCTGGTGGGATTTTATGCCAGTTAGATAAACAGAATTATTGGGTTTTACAAAAACAAGAGTGACAACACAGCCCTTGCATCCAGCACACAGCTAATACAGTTAAAGCCCTTGTCACCCACAAATATTCACCCTGTACCTCTGCTTGAGGTTATGCACAATTTTCTTCCGGAAAAGATTGTTCTTTAGAAGATGAAGACTTTATGGATACATTTTTAATAACAGGAATAGTACTGAGTGCTATTGCAATACTGGAACCGTTTTCTGTTAAAATAGAAATCTCTTAGCTTAAATCCAGGCTAAGAAGGCAGTATATTGGATTTCTTAATTACCTTTTCAGTGACAGCTTGCCTTCTTGTGGGGACACCTCAGAAATCAGCCAGGTCTTTCCCATCCAGGACTGAAACACAATGGTGGAAGAGGGTTTTTATGTCAATGTTCTGTCTTGTAATTCATACATCTTCCTATGTTTGATAGGTTTCATTGTTGCTGTGTCCTCCCTTTGAATAAACTTTACAGAAAAATTATGAGGAAATATTCATTTTGTTTCTACATTTTTAGATAAAAGCATACTCTAGATCAAATACAGGCAGTCACAGTCTTTAGCAGTAGCTCTTTTCAGATTTGTCTTCTGTACATATGTGGCTGGCTTCCTAATGCCAGGTCACATAGAAATCCTTAATCTAGAAGGGACCTAATACCACACAAGGAAGTCCTTGCTTTTATACAGGAATAACATGCCTTAATTTAATTTTTACATTTCTTTGACTTTCAGCAGCCAGAATCAGGAAATCAGCCTCCTTTTTGAAAGATCACTACCTGGTTTTGGGGTTTTTTTTTGATGGTTTGGTTTGGTTGGGTTTGGTTTGGTTGGGTTTGGTTTTTAACCTGAAAATACTCAGTTTTGATGAGAAGACCATCACATTGCACTCTGGATGCACCATCTTAGCAAATGCATACAGAGAAGAAACTTCAACCCTTTTCAGAATGCTCTAGCACACAGCAAGAAAATTAATCATGCCTGTACCCCAGTCAACATCTCAATAGGATTGCTGAGAGAAGCGATACACACCACTTGTGTGCTTATTTCACAGCTAAGTCTCCCACCACTATCCTTCCTCAATCCCAAATACCCATTTCTATAATACTCATTTTTCCAAGCCAATAACTTTGTGTTGCCTTCTGGTACACTCCCATCACTGAGTAAAAATGATCTTTTGCTGATAGCAGCCTCATTTCCTATCATACTGATTCCTCTTGACAATTTTATTTTGCATTTTTCTCCTTGCCATTATGTTGTCTGTATGTTGTGTTCCAAAAGAATGTGATTCTTATGTTTAGAAATTCATTAATATTCAGAGTTTGTGCACTGCACAATGTGCTTATTAAGTAATGAGCACATAGCATGCAGAACTCCCACTTTCTCTCTTGCATTAGTTAGAAGTGGTTGTGGCAAACATTAGTAAATTAAATAAAATTTTTATTACATATTCACCACATATGCCTTTGAAGCCTGTACATGTTGTGCCATGAATGCATAACTAGCACAGGGGGCACAAACCAGAATTCCACAAGCCTCTCTTTGGGACTTTATGACACCTTTGACTATAAGAAAAAGCTCACTTATCTCCAGTCAGCAAGAAATTAAATTGAATGAATGTTAAATGTAAGCAGTTACAGGATACAAGGCTGGAGTATAATTGTAACTGTGATATTTAGTTGCTGCCTATAACAAATGTTCGTATGCATCAATTTAAATTGTAGCAAACAATACCAAATTTTTTCATTTAAATCAGCTATTTATGAAAACTGTGTCTGCTATAAATTGAGTCTGGGAACAACATTTGCATGTATGGGTCCCATTTATAAAAAGGGATAAACACAATTTTCAGCTCAATGCCTTACTAAAGTTTTCACTCTGTATAACACCCAGTCTAGAATTGCTGATCTCTCTCTTAGCAGACAAATCATTAGGTTCCAGTCATTTGCAATAAATTCCAGGTAGATTTCAGAAAGGATTAGATATAGATAGTGAATTGGGTTTGCATGGCAAGATTTTGATGGCAAGATAACCCTGTGGGCTGCAGGGATGTTGCTTTCGTTGAGAAGGTGCTAGAAGCTTCCCCTGTATCCAGTGGAGCCAATGTCAGCCTGCTCCAAGAGAGACTTGCCACTGGCCAAGGCTGAGCCCATCAGTGGCAGTGGTACCACCTCTGAGGTAATATAGACTAGAGGGGTAAAAAAAACCCCATCAACTTGAGCCAGAAATGGAGAGAGAATATCTGACAGAAACAGCCCTTCAGACACCAAGGTCACCACAGAGGAGAGAGGAAGTGTCCTGGTGCCAGCATTAAGATTCCCCTGCAGCCCATGGTGAATGCCACATTGAGACAGCTGTGCCTCTGCAGCCCATGGAGATCCACAGGGATGCAGAGATCCCCCTGCAGCCAATGGAGAACCTCACAGTGGAGCAGGTGGATGCCTGAAGGAAGCCGTGACCCCTCATCGGCACAGGCTCATGTCAGAATTTGTGGTCTTGTGGAGAGATGACCCCACACTGAAGCAGGTTTGCAGGCAGAATTTGTGACTTCACAAAAGACCCCACAATGGACTGTTACAGAAGTTCATGAAGGACTGTGGAAATGACTCACAGAGAGAAATTAATAGGACTGTGTCCTGTGAGGAGGGACCCCATGGTGGCAGAGGGGATGGCTGTGAGGATTCCTCTCACTGAGGAGGAAGGACCATCAGAGATACAAGGTGAACTGACCACAGTCCCTCTTCCCTACTTCAGTGCTGGAAGGGAGCAGATAGAGAAAATTGGGAGTAAAATTAAGCCTGGAATGAAGGGACAGATGGGAGAGGATTACATTTTTACTAGGTTTACTTCTCGTTATCCCACTCTGGTTTGATTGTTAGTAAATTCAATTTATTTCCCCAAGCTGAGTCTGTTTTGCCCATGATGGTAATTTGTGAGTGATCTCTCTCTGTTCGTATCTCAACACACAAGCCTTTCATTATATTTTCTTTCCCTGTCCAGAAGAGGATGTGAGTGATAAGAATACCTTTGGTGGTCACTTGGTGTCCAGTCAAGTTCAAAGCACTGCAGAGAAAATCCATCAAATTATCTTATAATGTATTATGATTGAAATCAGTACAGGATCACTTTTGTTTACCTGAACAACCCTTAGGAGATTCACTCATTACTGGTTTCTCTTCTTGTTGCTCAGCACTCCCCTATTTCCTTACAAACAACTGTAGCCACAAGTGGCATTTTACTTCTCCATCGATTTAGAATAATTACTTGGTTTTAATGTTGTGAATACATACCTTAAGGTTCAATAGTCACATTTTTCTGGCTGAAAGCACACCACTTTCTCAGCTTTCCCCACCAGAGGATTACCTGTATTTCATGAATTAAAAACAGCACTGCCTAGTTGTATATGTACTATTAAGCATGTTTTTAAATTTGGATACTTTTAAACAAAGACTATTTTAACAGCTTCAGCTACTGAAATATCTACTGCTGTTTGATCATTTCCCCTAAAAACAATGCTGCAGGCAGGTTGGTATGTCTGCTTGGTTGTCCAATGAGTCTAGCCTCTTAAGTGGTTTCAGGGGACTTTTAGAATCCTTGTACTATGAAGCAAGGCTACAGGCCATAACTACAGCAGGTCTTCATCAATCTGCACATCTGCACAATTCACCAGCCCCCCAGGCTCTGCTCCTGTGAGTCTGTAATGCACAGCATCCTTCTAAACACTTCCTGGCATCACTGATTTTGGCAGAAGTCTGTCATGGGCTTATGAACACTCTGATCATCATGTATGTAAATGTCAAATGGATCATGCCCCTGATATTTTAAACTATTCATGGCAGTTTGGGGATAATTTTTTTGCTAGGTTTTTTGGTCAGTTTGATTTCTGGAGGTTGTTTTAAGAACATTCTGTAGAAGGATTTAAGAACACTCTGCTTTTAACAGCCTCTCCTTCAGAATAAATTTGTAGCAGACACTAGGGAAGCATAAATCACAGAGCCACAGAATCATCAAGGTCAGAAGAAACCTTCAAGATTATCTAGCCGACCATCAACCTAGTACCACCAAAATATCACTTAAATCATATGCCACATTCAGATATCTCCAGAGATGGTGACTCCACCTCCTCACAGGGCAACTGATTCCAATATCTAACTACTCTTTTAGTGAAAAGGAATTAATTTCAAATATCTAATCTGAACCTTCCCTGGTGCAACTTTCTGCCATTTTCTCGCATCCTTCCGCTTGAGAAGTGGCAGAAGATCCCAACTTCCACCTCACTACAACCTCCTTTAGGTGGGTGTGGGGCAATGAGGTTGCTTCCATGGGTCTCCTTTTCTCCAGACTAAACAATTGCAGTTCTCTTAACTGCTCTTGGTAAGACTTGTGCTTCAAACTCTTTAACAGCTTTTTTGCCTTTCTCTGGAAATGCTCCAGCCCCTCTACATCCTTTTTGAATTGAGTGGCCAGCACAGGACAACCACTTCCCTGGCCCTGTTGGCCACAGTATTGCTGACACAGGTGAGGGTGCCACTGACCTTGGCCACCTGGGCACACTCCTGGTTGCCTGCCATCCCATCTTTCTTTCCATTTCACATGTAGTAAGTGTGGGTCGAGGTCTTTGCAAAAAGTATGGGGGTAACTAATTGAGCTGTCATTTTTGCCTTCTCTCTGCAAGGACTTTGATAACTTTTGCTGCCATTCTTTCCTTTGAGACCTTTATTTTCCTGTAAACAAGCAAACAGTAGATAGAGAGGCAGAAAATTAGTAGACATATGTCCAGAATCAGCATGGTAATTCATTAAATATATAATCAGATTTTTCCAGATTGGCCAAAAAATTAAAATTTAATCCAGAAGAAAAATCAACCAATAGCAATAAAACCCTCTCCCATATTCTTACACCCTGCACAGACTACTGTATAGGACAGTGTGCTACCTGTTTATTACAGTACCAAGATTAGCAGAGCAAGTGGGTTAGCTACAAGAGAGCAAAAATGACTTTAGAAGAATTCCGAATTTATCTCAGGGGCTTACATCTAATAATCTATCTCTTTTTAGCTGTTTAATATCTGAAAATAATTCAACCACTTGGGCAGTTTTAATTGCAATATCCATGAAAAAGCGTTCCAAAAATCTAAACATGTATCCAAGAAATGTCTTCTACTAATGGCTTTATTTTCATAATAGCTATATTACTATGATTATCTGGCATGGTTGCATGTGTCCTTTGCAAGTAAGAAGATTATTTTGTTCAAAGAAATTTTATGGCCATGTAACTCTCCTTTTTGTTTCTCAGCTTGGGAATTTTATAGGTAAATGTAAGCATCATTTGTAACTTGTTTCTTTTGGATGTCATGAATCAATGCAAGCACTTTTATTTTTTACCTTAATCTATTTTGTGCTGGATGTGATTTAAGGTTTCTGGTTAGCCACCCATCTACTTGGCACAAAATATTGTGAACCTGCCATCTGGATTTCCCAGCACAGCACTCCTCAGAGGACAGGAAAGATGAGCTTGCATGGTAGAAAATGCCTGCCACCATGAGCAATAGTGATGACTGCCATGACTACTGGTGATGGCCCACTACCATACAGTAAGGTACCAGGCTGCTGAGCTGATGCTAGAGAATTATTGCAAGATTATCAACATTCTCTCCTTGCTATGTGTTTATAGCTACTCATTCATCTTATCATAGCTCTGTAGGCCCAAAGAGACTAGAAAAGCAGGAAATTGCCATAGAAATTTCACTGAAGGAAGGCATTGCTACCACAGATCATCTGAACATGTCAGATATTATTGGAATGCAAGGCACTGATAGAAGTGAAGAGTGGTAGGATGCCGCTGCCTACAGAGTTCTCTTTCAGCATGTTGTGACATACTGTCTTCTATTACAGTTTCTCTGATACCCACAATTTGATTTGATAAAATCAAGCTGCAGGATGGCATTAGGATGGTTGAAACAAATTTTACAGAGTGTAAAACACACAGAGCACTTTCCACTTATTCTTTCGCTGATGACCATTTTCACCTTGAAAGAGCAACGATAGGAAAGTCAAGTCCTGTCCGGCTGAAAAAGAGTAGAACTTCTGTCAAAAAACATTTTGCTGCTCACCCTTGTAAGTGTTTGTGAGTGCTCACTCTTTTACTCTCAGGTTAATAAGTATAGCATTTAATACATACGTGCAGGCTGTTTTCTCCCATTTGACTTTACATTTATAGATAGCCTATGTATTGGACAACGTTGTAGAGAGGACTGTACAACTGCAGAAGTGAGATAAACCAAAGATTCCCCCTTTTCTGTATTCATTTTTTAAAGTTATAGTGACATAAACTAGAACTGAGTAATGTTGTGTTCTGTATCTCTGAGTCCCATTTTCTCTCAGCCGAGGAATTCACTTCATATTTATTCAGCAAAACAGTAATTCCATATTAGTTATTTGGCTCAATATGGTCTAATATAATATAATATTTTGTAATGCATAATCACATCAATACATTTGCCACTGCAATTAATCTGATGTACCTTCTGAAGAAAAATATTTTATTTTCCCAGTCTACTGTTGAAGCTTTCTGAAGAAAAGAATTCACTGGCTGAGCCACCGATTTTCCCACTTCACCCCACATTCAATATTTTCATCAACTCTGGTGCAACAGAAAATTATGCAGAGACTTTTTTTTAAAGCAGTGATTAAAAATATCATCATAAGAATGTACTGAAGACTGCACCTAAAAATGAAGAAAAAGAATCTTTGGAAAAGCTTTTTAATATCAAGTAAAATTACTGGGATTTTCCCAATCATTCTTAAATTTAGTGACTACGAAAGGAGAAATCTTAATATTACATGCAACTCTTAGAATAAATCTCCTTTGTTCAATGAAAAATAAGACAAATATTTTTCTGAAAATCAAATTTCTTTGAAAGCACAACATTTATTTCATGGTCCAAAGCCACTGTAGAACAGACAGAAATATCTTTTGCAGTATGCCAAATAACTATTCCACTAAAATAAAACACATCTTGGAGTGCATGCATGATTACTTGCATTCTGGATAACCCAGCTGGAAAATTTCATCAGTCTTCTTAAGTTTCAACCCTGACTTACCTTCTTACAAGCCAAGTTTCTATTGCCTCTCATTTTTCAATTATATGGGATTAACATTTTTAAATGTCTTGATACAAAGTGTATTTTTTTTTTTACTTATGAAACCCAAAAAATAGCCAAAACACTTTGTCCTAAATCCTCAAAAAGAAACCCCAAAAATAGAATGATTCCCTTAAACCACTTATGGCTATGGTGAATTATGAGGCCAAAAGTTTTTCTATCTGAGATCATAATTAGAAATGTCAAAAGAGGGTTGTACTTGTAAGTGAAATTTTAGTTATATTTTAGCATCTGGATGTAGCTGGATAAACACTTCATGTGATGGGTGAGCAGGAGCCTCAGGATCAGGCACAAAGGGTTACAGAGAATGGGTGACATCAGACTGGTGACCTGTCACTGGTGGGGTTCCACAGGGCTCCATCCTCAGCCCTGTGCTCTTCAGCAGCTTCATAAATGTCTTGGACAGTGCACTGGAAGAGTTACTAAGCAACTTTGGAGACAATAATAAATTTGGAGGAGCTGCTCACTGTCTCAATGGCAGAGAGGCCCTGCAGAGACACATGGACAAATTAGAGGGATGAGAAATCACCAACCATATGAAGTTTAATGAGGGCAAGTGCCTGTGTGTAATCTTGGTTGTACACACAGACTGGGGAATGAGACATTGGAAAGCAATGCCACGGAAAAGGACCTAGAGATCCAAGATGAACATGAGTCAGCAGTGCCCTGGCAGCCAGGAGTGTCACCCGTGTCCTGGGGTGCATCAGGCACAGCATCACAGCCAGGCAAGGGAGGGGATTGTCCTGCTCTGCTCTGCTCTGCTCTGCTCTGCTCTGGGACAGCCCCACCTCCAGTGCTGGGGGCAGTTTTGGGTACCACAATAAGAAAGATAGAAAGCTCCACCAAAGGAAGGCCGCAAAACTGGAGAAGGGTCTAGAGACTAAGTCGAGGGCTTGAACAATATGAAGTTTTGTCAGGGCAGCTTTAGGTTGGATATCAGGAGAATGGTCTTCACCCAGAGGGTGGCTGGGCACTGGAACTGGCTTCCCAGGGAAGTGGTCACAGCACCAAGCCT
Source organism: Zonotrichia leucophrys gambelii (assembly GCF_028769735.1). Lineage (NCBI taxonomy): Eukaryota > Metazoa > Chordata > Aves > Passeriformes > Passerellidae > Zonotrichia > Zonotrichia leucophrys. The sequence goes on from NC_088200.1 coordinate 60,964,975, forward strand.
GACAGAAATCAAAAAGTGTTTGGATAATTGTCTTAGGGTGTGATTTTAGGGACTGTGAAGTGCAGGGCCAGCAGTTGGACTCAATAATAATCCCCGTGGGTTCCTTCCAACACAGGATATTCTGTAATTCTATGATTCTGTGATCTGCAAGCTAAGTCTTCTAAACATACAGGCATAGATAGAGTCAGTACTTATCTGCATGAAATCATTATAATATTACCAAGATATTTTCCTGGGTTTGAATAGTGTGTAGCACTTGTTCCTCTCCTGCAATCTAATAATACCTTATCTCTCTTTTATTTTATTCTTAAGTAATACAAATATAAACAAAAAAAGAAGGCATTACTTAGTTAAGTATTTCATATTCATCATCCAGGAGGTGATAAGAAAACTTTCTATTTACTTAACAAATAGCCCAGCTTTGTGGGTTTCTGTGTAAAACATGTTTCTGCCCACTCCAAGTGAATCCCACCATCATGAAGGAGTAAAAAATCAAATTGTACCTCCTTTAAATGTTGAAATCTGTAGTTTTCCAATATTCTTGAGATAAAAATAAAGAAAAACGTTAATTCTTAAGCCCCACCCTGAATATTTGCTCTTAAAGTAAATATATTATGAGTCCCAGGCTTTTGGTTTCTATAGTTAATCTTGAGGCTACTTTTTAAATTTGACTAAAAACCATCATTTTCCAAGTCAGTTCTACTTTCATAGTCTATTCAAGCATCAGCAAGGGAAAGCAGAAAATTCAATCACAGGGCATGACACTAGCCAATATAAGATTTCAGGGGAAAATTCCCCCTAAAGCTGCTATGCTGCTGAAGCACAGAAAAGGTTGCCTAATGTGGCGAAAGGAAAAGTTGTAGTTAGTTTCTCTGGAAAAATTGTTTTAGACTCTCACAAGTGTAGCAAAATCTGGATGACACCTTTGTCTTTTGTGTAAGTTCTAGCTCTAAATGTACCGCTGATTCTCCATCTTATCCTTTCACTTAAAATGGAAACTTTAAAAATATCCAGAAATACACAGTGACACTACTCTATCTAGTAATTTAAGTTAGAGTTGGGGTGAAGATGAGGATACACAACAGTTTCATTCGCCCAGAATGGGGCAGACAGTATTCACTTGCCTAGGCTCCATCTTCATGTGCCCCATAGCAGCTGGTAATCTCATCTGTTCTTCCTCTTCTGAAGTGACTGCAGCAACAAGAAAGGAGCACCTGCTGACCTCAAGGATTTGTCCCCTGAAAATGCCTTCCAGAACCATGCTGAATCTTTTCATCTGGTGCAGCTGAACAGTGGTTTGAGTGGTGTTGCTTCACTAAAAGAGCCCAATCCAAGAGGCAGATGTTGAAGGTTAATCATTGCAAATCAGCAAACTTTTAAAACCTTAGATACAATATCTCCAAGCATCAACTTAAGGCCTCATTCTGGTTGCAGGTAAGAATATTTGGTTAGTAGGACTTCTTCCGGTGTAACAGAGTAAGCCCAAGAAAGAATCAAGTGCGTGTCTGTTCCAAGCAGTGACAGGACTTGATGAACCATCTGCACAGAGACTACTCTCTACAGCTCCAGAGTGACAAAAATGTAGAATGCTAATTTGTCCCCAAATGTAGACTGACAAAATGTAAGTCAATGAAAGGATTTCAGTAAAAGAATAAGTACAATGTATTTCATAAATTCCAGGCTGCTGTCCAGATTTTGCACAGCATGTCATAGAAGAAGTGCAGAATTGTAGCAGTTATAAATTCACAGAACTTCATCAAAAACAGTAGGGTTCTTCTAATTTAAATTAGCTGAAGATTGTGTCTCAAATCTTAGTCATAACAGCATGTTGTAAGTCAGGAGAAAATTGGTAGAGAAAATAACATTAAAAAATGGTGCTGTGATGATTTTCAGTGATAAACAACTTATTATAAATATTTAAAATCCATTATAACTTTTTATTTATTTTTAAATACAGTATGCTAATTTTGTAATGCTAAAATCGCTAAGTCCACTTATTTGCATAATTGCTGCACAGTAGTTTGGTTAAAGTTTTTTTTCAAGATGCTCGCTAGTGATAGCTTGATTATATGTTCAGTTGAATTAAGAAAAAAACATACAATAAAGAAAGCTTTTAATGCAAAATGCATTATAATAACTAACATAGATAAGAGGAAAGAAAAATTGCAATATGGTTGAAGGCAGAGAAAAGCTTTCCATAAATTAAAAGTGTCTGCTGAGTGCTAAGACATTAAAATAGCCTGAGCTAACATTGAGTAAGATGCTCTGAGTAGAATGAATAGTGTTGCAGTGATTAAAATATTAACTGATGGTTAACTGGCAGCATTCCACTAAAAGTGATGCTTCCTAGAGATGGAAATAATAGCATCAACTAGCAAGAAAGAAGAAGAAAATAAGAATCTGGGGAAATAACTGGCTCCTGCAGATTTTCTTCCTGATTTATTTGCTATTTGTATCATCCTACACAGTTACTCACTGTCCCAGGTCTGTGCACATAGCACCCTCTATGTGCTTCTGGGATTCTGAAGAGAGCAAGCTGGAAATACAAGTACCTAACAGCCAGCTGGGCAGAATCTGCTCAAGCACTGATATGTAATAGACCTTTTTGGAGTTTCACTGGTCCACAGTCCCACACATATAAAAGAATTGCAAACCCAGGGGGAGAACTGAATGGACAAATGAGTCTAACTTTAGTTACAGAGTCCATCATCCCATCTTTCCAAGACCTGGAGACAGCTCTGCCCTGGAGAAGCACAGGCACTAGGCTATCCCTGCCAATGGAAACACATAATGTGCAAGACTACCAGAACCTAACATTTCCAGGGCCCCATTTCGGCCCTACTGACCACTTTACTGTATAATCCATTAGTTTAGAATGGTACAGGATATGGCTGAGGATAAGTAAAAGCAATTATTTCAATTGTTTATTCCAAAATACTTGTTTTAAAATCTCATTGAGCACCTTTCCAGCGGCACTGTATATCAGAAAACAGCAACTTGGCACATGAAGAAGCAGTTCTGAGTGGAAGTGCTGGTGCTCATCACACTTAAAGAGGAGTAGAATATGAAAAGAGAAATACACAAAATATCCTGCAGAGAAATTTCATGGAAAATTTTCATGAAAAGAGCAGGCTGCCAGACAGGAAGTCCCTGGCTGAAGCATGGGACTCATTGAATAAACATCTAAAAATCTAAACAGCATATTTCCACACTTCTTGGAGAAAAGTATTCTTTATGCAGAGAACTTCAAATAGATCAACATCTTGTTGCATAAATCTCAGAATCTGTCAGGATAAGATAACTTTAACATTCCACTGTATCTGTGGTAAATACAGATGAGAGACATCAAGCTAAATAATAAAAGCTCTCAGTATTTAATCATGGGCACCACTTAAACATTCAGCTGGGTTGTTGCAGAAGACGACACAAGGTGAGGAAGGAGACACAGGAAAGGGAAGCCTTCATATTGAATGCCTTCCAGGGAGGAAGAACATCACTTGCTGAAAATGAAGGATGTTGAAACAATTTCGGAGGTTCTCACAAGAAGAAATTATGCAGCATATCTGCCCAAGGAAGGTACCAGGAAATGTCTGTTAGAAGCTGCAGCATTTAATTCACATGAAGCGGATTCTGATAGGACTGTAATGGTCTGGATAGCCATGATGGTGTTGGAGATGTGCAGGCATCACCAGTGGTCAGCCTGGTAGTCAAGTCCTTGTTGTGTCCTGCACCAGCAGGGATGACCATAGTTGCAAAGATTTGTAACACAGAAATAGTTGAAGAACTATAAGAAATAAAGTTCTCTGTTCTATGCAACAGAACTTTAAGAGCATGACTAATTCCAAACATAAAATAAATCTGTACTTTCAAGAGCATATTACTTCTGGTTCGGTCAGAAATACGACAAAGAATATAAAAGGTGCATATCTGCTAGGAGGCACTTCACTCTTGAGAGGAAAAAGGATTTTCTGTGCTCTTATTTTTGCTGGTGTACTACCTTAAGAGTTCACTCTGTACATGTTTGTACAGCGCCTGATGCAGACTAACCTTGAACATTGACAAATCCAGCATAAGTAAACACATATGACGACAAATCTGGATATAACTTGCAAAGACTGTGCTTACATCTTGTTGTGTAGGCACAATAACACAAAATTAAACAAACAACCAGTGTTCTATTAGTTTTATTTCATAATTAAGCAGAGAAGATGCCATTTCGAATATTTAACCATACTAAAATCATAATTGTTAAATGAAGAGAGTGATAAGAGCTGTGAAATATGAGCTTTGTCTTCCTCACAGATACCAGCTGTCGGATCTCAAGATCTCAGTCCTGAGATACTGAGCCTCCGAGACCACCCTGGGGGGGCTCGGGAGTCCTGGAATGTTGCCAGAAGTGTCTGGTAGCTGGACTTTAACCCTGCGCAGGAGACGACAAGGATGAGGGCTTCACCGGGTGAATGGTGAAGGGATTAGTTAATTAGAGGGTGAGACACAAGGTTTAAGATTTATGTACAGGGGGGTTTAGAGGAGTAAGATGGAGGAATTGGGGTGTGTCCTGTCCTTCTCCTTCTTCCTCCTCTCCTCCATCTTCTTTGGCCACGGTGGCACCTTTCTATTGGTTATTACTAAGAGTACACCGAGTTATAAGAATAGATGGTATTGGGGAAAAATGATAAATATTGTACACGTAGCAAAGGGTATAAAGATACGTGGCTGCCCGGAGGGCAGGGACAGTGTGCCCATGGCTGACTGCTGTGCAGATCTCTGGTGGCTGAAAGAACATCTTTTAGATAAACAATTAATAAACATAAAACCAGAAAGAAGAACTGAAGCCTCTTCTCGTCCTTCGACACGCGGGCTGCCCCAAGGCCATCCCTGGGCCTTTCCAGGCCCCTCAAACAGCCGAGATAAACCGGACACTTGGCGTCCCTGGACGGGCCGGAATCACCACAACCTTTCGGGGGAAGATAAACCGGACATTTGGCTTCCACTGGGTGAGCTCTGACCACCACAACCTTTCGGGGGGGGGCACCACCACCACCTTCAAAGCCCTGAAGAAAAAGAGAGAAGAAGAAAAAAAAAAAGCCAACAGAGACTGCAAAAAACCAGCAGTCACTGAGAATTCCATCTCTCAGTTTCTGCCGAAGAGAATTCGTAGCAGAACAGCCCGGACTGGAACCAGAAGGCGCCCTGGGTCCACCTCTCGTGATCTGCTGGACAGATCGAGACGTCCAGACTGCTCTGGCGACAGATTTGGTAAGAAAGCCTGAAAATAAGAACATGGGGGCACACCTTCCCAGGAACAACGGGAAATTTTGTCCACCTTATAAGGTGTGACACAAACATACAAAAAAAAAAAAATTAGCTCTGGCCTTAAAAGGCCAGGAAGGAAGACCCCGAGACGCAGCAGACGTCCGGGGGGGGGGACTCTCTGAAAGAGAGAGGGGAGCAAGGCTCCAGGAAAAAATTATTAGCTCTGGCCTTAAAAGGCCGAGTGGAAAATGCTCTTGAAGAAAAAGAGCAAGAAATATTATTAAAATACCCGGTCTCAAAACCCAGAAACCCTGGGAAACTCCCAAAAAGTGTCCAGAAAGCCCAGAGAGCATGGAGGACTCAGGACCGAGGGGGGAGAGCAGGGGGGGGGAGAAAAAGGGATCGGAGGAGGCGCTTTCTCGCGGCAGCCAGGCAGCGGCGGAGCAGGCGGGGAGCGCGGCTGAAGAAAAAACAAAAGACGCGTGTTCAGATACGGCTTTGCTAAGCTCAGGGCCGGGGGGTGCAGCGGCCCCGGGGGCCGGCAAGGTAGCAGAAACACGCGTGGCGGGCAAAACTCGCAAAAAACCCGGGGGGGAGAAGCCACAAACCAAAGCCAGGGCGTCTGACCCATGCAGCGAAATTAGGGAAATTGCGCAATCCCAGAAGGCTGCCGGGAGACGCAGGGGGCGCGCGGTTGTGACGCAAAAAACCCGGAGCGAGTCGCGGCGGGCGCGGGTGCCGGCGGGGGGGCCGCACACACCGACAAAGGGCCACACACACACACAGCGTCGGAGGAGGAGGAGACAGAGCCGGCGACAGACCGAAGGGGGAAAATTCAGAGGCGGAACAAAAAGGGAGAGGAAAAAAAATTACCTCGGGAGAGACAGAGGGCGGCTCGGAAAGCACGCATGCGCAGAGTAAAGAGCGCGGGCGGGGGCGGGCCAGACCCACGGTAACGTCTCGGGCGAGGAGGGGCCCTCTCCAGACTTGGTGCCTTTGGTAAAAACCCTCGGGGTCCCAAGCCTCTCCCCTCCCGGGGAGGTGTGTGTTTTCTAACCCTATTGTCAGTTGAATCAAAAACTAGGTAACCCCTGAGTGAGCTTGCAAACAGCAACAATCGCGGAACAAAGAGGCAGTTGTGAGCAGAGCTACAACATCATTTCGTAACAAGGATGCAACTATGCAACGATTTTCCTCAACAAGATATAAGAAGAAACGAATACTCAGACAAAAGTCGGGACTCAGACTGCAAAGGACAACTCAGAAGAGAAACAAGAGAAACGGAAAGACTCTGGGGGGGTTTTTCTCTTTGGAGTCTTGAATATTTCTGTATAAGAACGAAAGACTGGGAGGTTTTCTCCTTAGGGTCTTGAATTGCAATAGGCAATGGGGTAATTTACCTATTACAGGGGAAACTGACAAAGGATCATATATTGATCAGCTGGTAGATTTCTTTGACATTTCTCCCATTTGGAGAGGAATTTTAAGGGCAGATTTCTTTGACATTTCTCCCATTTGGAGAAGAATTTTAAGGGTAGGATTTTATGTTTTAACAGTTTGGGATTTTATATTGTAATAGCTTTCCTAGTCCTCATCCATGTCGTCCCAGATGCCATGAATCGGATTGTAAAAGAGGTTTCTTGGGGCAAACAGAAGGGGGAGATGTCGGATCTCAAGATCTCAGTCCTGAGATACTGAGCCTCCGAGACCACCCTGGGGGGGCTCGGGAGTCCTGGAATGTTGCCAGAAGTGTCTGGTAGCTGGACTTTAACCCTGCGCAGGAGACGACAAGGATGAGGGCTTCACCGGGTGAATGGTGAAGGGATTAGTTAATTAGAGGGTGAGACACAAGGTTTAAGATTTATGTACAGGGGGGTTTAGAGGAGTAAGATGGAGGAATTGGGGTGTGTCCTGTCCTTCTCCTTCTTCCTCCTCTCCTCCATCTTCTTTGGCCACGGTGGCACCTTTCTATTGGTTATTACTAAGAGTACACCGAGTTATAAGAATAGATGGTATTGGGGAAAAATGATAAATATTGTACACGTAGCAAAGGATATAAAGATACGTGGCTGCCCGGAGGGCAGGGACAGTGTGCCCATGGCTGACTGCTGTGCAGATCTCTGGTGGCTGAAAGAACATCTTTTAGATAAACAATTAATAAACATAAAACCAGAAAGAAGAACTGAAGCCTCTTCTCGTCCTTCGACACGCGGGCTGCCCCAAGGCCATCCCTGGGCCTTTCCAGGCCCCTCAAACAGCCGAGATAAACCGGACAACCAGCAACTTCATTCACCTGGTATGGAGCAAGAAAATGCAGCTTTTCGGAAACCCTAATTAGTATGTGTCTGACCCATTTCCAGTGTTAAAAGTTAATTACTTTTTTTGGTGTTTATTTTTAAACTACATCCAGAGCAGCTGGAATTCAACACCTAACTGTGTTACTAAACCCTCATACCTAAAATATCATGCAACAGAACTGGCTTCCCAGCTAAAAGCAGACACAAAATCCCTTTCCCATTCTGTTGACATTTTCACTACAGGAATTGGAAAGCTCTAAAACAGATGTATTACCCAAGTGCTCTGTCATCTGACGCAGTGAAGCCGTTACAGTCCTGGCATGCCTGGAACTCTCATTTGCAGACTGTCCTTCATATTGACTGAGACTTGGTGGCAACTACAAGCCCAGCAGCTACCAATGTTCTTTATTCTCATAAGAGGATCAAGAAAGCCTTCCATTTCCAAGTCTATCTGCTGAGTGATTTTCTCAGCTCTTATCTACTCTTCCCTTTCTTAAAAGGATATTTAGAGTTTACATAGAAACTGATAGCAACACAGAGGTATCATGGTTTGACAATAGCCCAATACCAGGTACCCACAAAAGTTCCTCGCTCACCCTCCCTTGCCACGGCTGGGTAGAGGAGAGAAAAATTAATGAAGGATTCATGAATTGAGATAAGGACCAGGAGAAAACACTCCAAGGGCAAAACAGCCTCAGCTTAGAGGTAAAAAGTGAATTTATTACTAACGGGGTCTGAGGAGGAAAATGACAAGTAAAATAAGCTTAAAAAAACCACCTTTTTCCCCCCATCTCCTCCCTCCTTCCCACTGACAGTGCAGGGAGACAGGGCACGGGGGTTTGGTCAGCTCATCACCAAGGTTTTCTTCCACTACTCTGGGACAGGAGTCCTTCCCCTGCTACGCTGTGGAGTCCCTCCCATAAGAGATAGTTGTCCATTAACTTTTCCAGCATGGCTCCAATCTCACAAGAAGCAGTCCCCCCAAAACTGCAGCAATGTGAGTCCCTCCCACAGACAAAAACTGCTCCCAAAACTGCTGTGACGTGGCTCTCTTTCCATGGGGTGCAGCCCTCCAAGGACAGGCTGCTCCAGCCTGGGGTCAGGGCCCCTCTCTCCACAGGTCTCCCACAGGATCACAGCCCCCTCCAGGCATCCACCTGCTCCCGCACGGCATTTCCATGGGCTGTGGGTGGATCTCTGCATCCCTGTGAATCCCCATGGGCTGCAGGGGCACAGCTGCTTCACCACGGCCTGCAGGGGAATCTCAGCTCCAGAGCCTGGAGCAGCTCCTGCCCCTCCTTCTCCACTGACACTGGCGTCTGCATGTTGTCTCCTTCACATCTTCTCACCTCCTCCTCCTCTCTGACTTGAAAAATAGCTCTGTGTGCCCCACTTTGTTTCGATTTTCTTATTAAACCTGTTAACACAGAGGTGTTATCAACCTCTCCAACTGGCCCAGCCTTGGCCAGCAACCTGTCCATCCTCAGAGCCAGCAGGGATTGGCTCTGTTGGACATGGTGGGAGCTTCCAGCAGCTTCTCACAGAAGCCACCTCTGTGGCCCCCCTGCTACCAAAATCTGGTTAAGCAAAACAAATACAAAGGTCTAGAAAGCAAGCCAGATGTTCTAGGGCTTTATTAGTTTTACAAGCATTGGGTCCCTGTGTGCCAAAACTACTAATTTTAATATTCTTGTTTTACTATCAGCAGACACATTGTGTTTGGCATAAGACTTGCAATTCTGGCTTGAAGCAGTTTTAATCAGTCATTTTCTAGTGTATTCATTGGAAGCTGCTGTTGCCTCACTTTGCACAGTTGCACCTGGCAGATGTCTCCATTTCTTAGTGAAAGCAAAACTCCTGGCTCTTCACAGTTGTCTTCTCACTGAACTTAACTCAATTATCCTCATTTGTTTTGAACAAGAGCAGGACCATTCCTTGTCAAAATGCATGGCTCCTGAATTTCAGTCAGAATTTATTTCTTGGAATGTTTATCAGTAGTGTCTATTAATCAATTCCTATTGGAGACAATTATAAACAACTTATTCTAAATTTGAAAGTTTTTTGGTGAAATGAAGAACTATAATTCTACATCAAGAAAAATATATTCTAGATCCAAACAAATGGTGTTTTGTGGTGTTTCACACAGCAGTTACAGTGCAGAGTCTCAGAGCTGAGACTACCTCCTTCTTCTCTGGGAAAAAACCCTGAACCTCAGACAAGTAGCAATCATTGCACTAGCTGATCATTCAGTTTAACAACGATGTGAACATTGCAGTGAGACACTGTAGAACATAATTCTTACTCTTGACTCTGTTCTTGGGGTGCCTTACCTGGAATACTGCATACCATTCTGGTGCCCCCAATAAAAGAAGGACATTAAGCTGTTGGAGCAAGGCCAGAGGGAGGTCACGAAGTTGACAAGGGGACTAGGGAGAAAGGGTGAGAGAGTTGGGACTATTTGGCCTGGAGAAGGTTGTGGGGACACCTCACAGCAACCTTCCAGCGTCTGAAGTGTCCTACAGGGAAGCTGGAGAGGGGCTTTTCATCAGGAACTGTAGTGGTAGAACAAGGATTAATAGGTTCTCACTGAAAGAGGGTATATTTAGGTTAGAAATACAGATGAAATTCTTTGCTGAGAGCAGTAGGCACTGGAGTATGTTGCCCAGAGGAGCTGCAGATGGTCCATCTCCAGAAATACTCAAAGCCAGTTTGGGTAGGGTTCTGAGCAATCTGTTCTAGTGCCATGAGCAGCTGTGACTAGGAGATCTTTATGGCCCCTTCTAAACCAAACCATTCAATGACTCTGTGATAATGTGGCAGATGTAAAAGCCAGCTGCAATGTCCACTGCACAACAATGCAGAGGCTTTTATTTACCACCTGTGAATTCTGTTTGAGAAAGGGCACTGTGAAGAGAACATCATTCTTGAATGCCTTCATAAAAGTATATTCCTAACTCTTCAAATAAATTAAGGTCAAATTCCTCTTCATCTGCCAGCCAGGGAAGTACATTGTTAAAACTAATGCACTACCTACAGCAACACTCTCTTGAACAAGGGATTAAATGGAGAAAGGATAGTGGATTTCCTTTTCCTCCACCTGAATAGGAGAGACAGGAGAAACAGTGGAATAATATATGCTTTTAAAAAGAAAACTGCTAAATAAATAATGTTGCATCTGACTTTCAACAATGAAAAAAGGGTACAACAAAAAAAAGGAGGGATTTTGTTTTGTTTCTTTAAGTGCTTCATTCTCCTTCATTGCTTCCATACAGTGTGGGAGTACCCTGGAGAGGAAACAAATCTGCTTATGAGAGAGAAGCATGAAACAGTATAAAACATTGAGAAGATCTGCTGCTTGCTATTGAGGGGTTGTGGTGCATGCAGAAGAACTGCTGAAAGCAGGATGAAGTTGGCAGATCTCAGAGGAGAGGGAAAAGGCACTTTCTAGCTCCTGGAATTGGCTAAGCACTTTGCTACAGGACAGAAAGCTTCTGAGCTGTCAGAAGCCATGCCTAAATGCAAGATGTTTCTTCTAAAGGGACCCAGTGAATTCAAAAATGTACATGTGAGCCCCTTATACTTCTAGTCCACCACAGCACATGAGCTAGGCTTTCAAACAATTATTGAGAATCTTACCTTACTTATTCTAGTAATAGTGATTCTACACTATAGTAGATTCATTTAAAATCCTTTTGGTGTTCATCAGGTTGCTCCATCCAGGAGATAATTTTGGCATAGCTGACTGGGACTCATAGCAGACTTGGACACCCATGACGATACATGCGAAGACAGGGTTGAATGTAAATTCAAGGGTTCAATTTATGTAAGGGCATATGTCCAGTTGAAAATTTATGTAAGGGCCTATGTGGCTGCAGGACAAAGGGCCAGAATAGTTCCAGTACTTGTCTGCAGTCACTAGAATGGATTCCAGTACACTTGCATGGTGATTACCTGACAAGGATCACCAAGTCCAACTCCCAGCCTTCAGCAGGCAGCCCAAAGAATCACTCTGTGTGCCTGACAGTATTGTCCAAATTGCCTCAGGAACCTGTTCCAGTTTCTAAAAGTTAAAAGAAAATCTGAGTTGAAAAAGATCCCACTTAGGTTTAAAAGAGCCAAAGCATTTCTGCAAAGTTTTCAGAAAGAAAACTTTCTAGGCTAAGTTCTTCCCTGCATTCTCAATGATCATTGGCCTTGCAGGCAGTTCTGGAATACTGAAAAGCACCACAGATGTTAATCTGATCATTAATTACAGCAGTTTTAATCCTCTGCTTTACAAGAATATGTTTTTCCTGAAAAGTGCTGTGCATTCTACTTTTGAAGAATGCTAAGGCCTCATCATGCGATCACCCAAATGTGCTCTTCTTAAGATAGTCAATAACCCCTTCTTCTCAAATCTTTTCCCCTAATGGCTTGTTCACTTACTAAATACGTGTATCATCCTCCTGACTTATGTAATTACAAGATGGGAACATAATCTTGTCTAAATCAGGGCCATGGTATCTGATGAACTGATGCATGAAGGTTAGACAAAACTTCTTTAACTAGTTTCTTTGACCTTAAGAGTAGCAAAGGATGTAAGCTTTTCACAGTCTCATATATTACAAGAGAAAGAAATATGCCAAACAGCTAGCTTAATTTCTAGCCGCTTCAGTTAAAAAACAGAATGGGTAAGATCTTGCTAGATGTACTAATGATACTAACATGGTAATTAAGAGTTTGTTGAGTGCATCCCCTTCTAAGAAAAAAAGTTGTCTTCCATATTATCACATATGCCTAAGCCCATGATTGCCCCTTATAAACATGCTTTTGCATGACAAAACTATTTTAGTCATGGCACAAATTAAGTTGCCATTTTGCCGTTTCATATAGTATCATTGTGTTTCCACAGAACATTTGCCACTTTTGTCTCCAGATTCTCCATTTCCACCTTCTGATTGGAAACAAATTACTTTTCATTACACAGCAAAGTGTTACAGAGAAAATAAAATTGAACATAAATTAGATTTTTGTCTTTCTAGGCACATTCTCCTGTATTCAAGCTGTGTGCAGCTTGAATATGCTTATTTAGGAGGAAAAAAAGAAATTTTGAAAAATGTTACCTTGCGAAATGCTTTTCTTCCAGCAAATTTGGATTTACAGAGAAGTCAATGAACAGATTCTAGTATTGCGTGAATGTTAGATTTATGTTCCTGGCCCTTTTTGCTAAAAAACTGCTCCATTTTTCAACATGAATATAGTGGAGAAAACTAGATTTTCTCTAGTACTGAGTTGACTGACATTCACTAGAATTTAAACAATGTAGATGGTAAAACAGTGACAACACTCAAAAGTCTCTGTCTTAAAACAGATACTTGATAAACACAATTTTTTTCTTTGTGTTTCCTTCACTTCTACCCAGCACTGCTTCTGCAGGTTGGAAGTTTTTCGCATGCTGCACATCTCTCCAAGCATAAAAATTTACTTGTGTGCTGACAGAAAAAAAAATATTCAGTCCAGTAGAACAAGTGTAACAGTCTGGCACTTGCCCAACAGCATGTTGGGGAAGTGCCGGAGTACACCTACATGGGCGTGGCACCCATATATAATCTGTAATAGGTAAATGCAAAATGATGGTTTAGGTTTCATCTAAACTGAGCTTCCAGCTCCTGAAGGCAGTCTGTTTTGAAGATAGGGTAAATAATATAAAATTTTAATTAGATTCCTCAAAATCCTGACAAGCAGTGTATCAAACTGTGTATCTTAAATTATTCTTCAAAACTGTGTATCTTAAATTATTCTTTTTTACTGCAAATTTAAGGTATACATAAATAACATGTTTAAGTATCCCAGTAAACTTCATTCTCAAGTCATAAACGTGGTGTGCTGCTGCTGGAGATAAGAATCACTGTGAAGAGAACAGAAGATTAAACATGTATCTGCAAGTTAGTGAATCTGTGTGTGGGAGGAAGCCACATAAATTTATTCAGACTCTTGTTTTAGTTCAGAGAACCAGTGTGAATTATATCAGAAAGCAAAATTCAGCCTGGATAAAGAGTGTTGGCAGCTGTCTCAGATAATAATAGAGACATTTAGGCAATTTTAGAAACTGTCTCTGGAAGACAGGTATGCAGAAGTCATTTCCACATTTCAGCAGGTGGTTTGTTTGTTTTTATTTTGCTTTGTTTCATTTTAATTTAGGTACATCTTTTGACTTTCTTTTTGCAAGCAAAACTATATTTTTCTTACAATAATCTCTTTCAGGAATATAATGAGAAACCTTGTAATTTGAAGATATATCCTGGCCAAATCCTCAACTTTCTTGTCTTTTTCTCCTCACCTAGTAACTGGATACTTCAGGTGTATTTCCCTTGACCCCAGAGACAGACAACTGTCATGTTGCAGGAAACAAAATATTGAGTTTCAAAGGACTGAAAAAAAGGTTTCAGGAAAGAATTAGGACTACTTAAAGACAAGGTAAAGTTACAGAGGAAAGAATTAAGCATTAAAGGTTATAAACTGAATGAATTTCTAAATCACACACATTTGCTGCAGAATGATATTCGAGATGCCATTTTGCAAAGCGGTGAGTGGTGATACTGTAATAATATCTCTGCACAGGGCATCATGTAGTGTTCTCTGGTTTATTTTTCTTCCCACCATAATGGATCAATAATCAAGACAGTAATAAAGACATCTCCAAATAAATGCAGGATCTGGACAGAAAAATTTGCAATCTAGTCAACATCAAAATCACTAAGTAAACTATATGCTACTGAACTAGTTTAAGGCTTAAAGATAAGGGCCTGAGGAGGCTACAACTGTCAAAATATTAAATAGATCATTTCATCTGTAATTTAACAACTTTTTTCTTTGACAGATACCCACAAAAATACTTGTGAGGAGAAAATTCTATATTTTTCCAAAATTTCATAAAATAAATATAATTGTTGGTGATAATTTGAAAGAGGAACTTTAGAAAAAATATAACATTATCCTCTAGCTATTTATAGAAATATATTAGTCTATGCTGAAGGTTTAAACCCTCCCTCATTAAAATCTATTAACTTTAAAACCTATTTACTAGTCTAGTCAAAAAAATATTGAAATACTTAAGAATATAAAGGGGACATACTTCATAAATTCTTTAGTCCTAGATAGCGTGCAGTCAAAATCTGTCAATCTTGAATGCATATTTTGATTATCTGAGAAACTGAGTGATCAAAACAATTCAAAGTAATAATACTATAAGTATACATGCAAATAGCTGGCCCACTACTTCTGTAGTGGCTCTCTAATGCTCAGAATATTTAATAATTTAACATCCCAGTGCTTTAAAACTATTTAGTATAGAAAGACACTAATTCAATATTAACTCAAAGGAAAATTAGATAGATTTATTGAGGTCTCATCATGGCAGAGTTTCAATCCTAAAATTTGGAGTCCAGTTAATGTGATATGATGGGAAATAGCCACAGCACAGTAAGAGGAAAAGTTTATACAAGAAATGCTGTACTTTCTAATGCACAAGACAGTTCCTATGACCTGATATACATCACCGCTGGAACACCAGCTCAAACCTAAAAGATATGTACAATTTTTGTTTACTGGCCTTGAATATTAGCACACACTAATCCATTCTTCCAAGTTTAACAACTTGCAAGTCTAAATGCTTTACTAACTGAAAACCAAGAGTAAAATACATCAGCAATTCTTTGACAAATCGTGCCCACTGCTGCTGGTCAGAGCTTTATTATCAATGTCCAAACATCCAGATGATGATACTGTTATGTTTTTCTCTAGTGTAGAAAGGGTGATAAAGGACTAATGATTGACTTTATCTCAGAGTGGTCAAATGGTCACAGTTTACAAAGGACAAAGCAGGCAGGAGACAGAGCACACAGTAAAGCCAACTTACAATGACCCAAAGGGTCTCTTGAATGCATCTATATAAATGACTGCAGTTGCAAGCAAAGGAGTCGTATAAATACAACATTTTAACAGGAGGGTGAAAAGATGTTTGGTCATGAAAGACATGGTCATACATAATAGAGTCTTGGGAAAATATCCCCATCCTCATCTCTTGCCTTTCCCAGACCTCTTTGGTTTAAAGTACTGAAGATGCACTCCTCAGTTTCAGTAATAGAATACTGTTGGCCTCTTTTCTGGAAAGAAAATAATCCCATAATGTAATCTTTTGTTCTAGCAAACATGCATGCAGCAAAGTTTGAAAATATCATATAAATTATACAGCAGTTGATGTCCCATTCCTTTTGTCAATAAACTTCATTGAAATCTCCTGAAATGTATGCATGACTACTCTAAAAACCACAGAAGCTTTTCTGGAACCCTTTCTTTCAAAACTGTAGATTAGTTTGGTGTGGCCTAAATTATTTCTTTAGAGCGCATTGCTGTTTCACTTTAATTATATGACTAATTTGTGATTCTCTGTGAGGGGCTTCCCCATGGAAAGTAAAGCCTTTTATCTGAGCAACTGATACCACTGGGAAAAAAGGGGCAAACTTTCATATGTTCTAGTCCTTTAAGATTTTAATTTGATAGTGTTCACATCAGTGTCAGCTGTAAATAGAATTCTAAACCCAAATTAATATATTTTCTGAGGAGAACTGGCAATTGAATCTTCATTGGTTTTACTAGGCTAATATATACAAAGAAACTCTAAGTTAAAACATAATCCTACAAATATCAACAATTCTTGTCTTTAAATTGGGAAGTTTGGACATATTTCATCACATTGTCCCTTCCTTTCCTATTCTGGAGTCAGAATTCTTAGTCAGATCTAAATTACATCAGCTGAGCTTACAGAAACATCCCTGGTGAAGATGAGAATGAATTCATTTTCATAATCCATCATGTTGGAACATTTATTACATGAAACACTAACACTCATCATTTCATCAATTAGAATAATGACTGTTCCAGAGATAAAACAATTCATTCAACAACAAGACGGCTGGATAAAAATTTTAACCTTAGCATTATTCAATACATCATTCCTATTATTTAATTACATTATTAAAAACAATACATTTCATCACCTATATCAGCACTTGGGACTTTATTTCCCTTGCTTGCTAGCAGATGCTGCAAAGCAGAATGTCTCATCCAGTCAGAGCACCTGGACAAATCCAAGTGTAGCATCTTTTCCTATCATGCATCTGTTTGTGAGTAACCAAAAAGTTCTGTGTCAAAAGCACAAAATTTTTGGTATGCCTTCTTTTCCTTCAACTCCCCTTTACCTCCATTACTATTTTTACTAGTTCATTCATTTTTTCCTCCATATTACAATAAACTGAGGTCATTTGAAGGAGTTGTCAGTGAGGACTCTGCTGACCTCACCAAAGAAGTTGGCCCAGCAGCGCTTGCATGTGGTAGTTCCCTTAGAATTGCAGTGTTTGGCAGAAACAAAGGCTGTAAAAACTTGCACATGATGATTGGGCTGTGTATTAGAAAAATAAAATTAATATTTTGGTAGATGTGTTTTTCTTACTTGTGTTGATTTGCTTTTTTGGTGTAAGTGTACACCAAAAAAGCACAGAACCCTCTAATGCCAGAAAATAAGGATTTATATTGAGTACAAATCAAATAATCCCGAAGGTGTTGCTGGGGCTACAAGTACTAGTGCTACAGCTGGTGGTGTAACTCTTCTACTTATCAGGCTTCATTATGCACTATTAATGATAGTTTTTATGACCAGAGTACTGTAAACTGAGAATGTGTCATGCAGGCTTGCTGAGACAAAGCAGCCTTCTATCTCCCCAAACCGACACTCCACCGTGTCCTCCCAAAAAAAAGGCACATTTTTGTAATACATCTGAACTCGAATTATTAAGTTGTTCACACTCAATGTTTCGCATCCTGTGCTTAAACATGTCACTCTAGTATTGGGCTTCTAGTTACAGATTTATTAGAAGATATAATGAGGGCCCTGGACAAGGACTGAAATAACAGCAAGCTGAGGAGGAATTTCTAGTGCTTTCAAGCTGGAAGAGAACTCTCTACACAATTGCATTGTGTAAAAACCACTACACTTGTACTTAGGAAAATTCTGCTTTTTACGCAACTGGAACGAGCCATTGAGAAAGTAAAAAATTCAGCAAGCAGTCCAACTGTAGGCATAGGGGATGTAATGATATTATTCTCTCTTTGGAAGCATAGCATCTGCATGAGTGGGCGTTTATATGAAGTGTTTCTCAATTCCAGTTTAAATTCAGCAGCTTGGTGTCATATATTTTGTTCTTTCTCTGCTAGATTAAAAAGCTTTTACAGTTGGAAATATAGCATCACCCACTTAATTCCTGAAAAAGAGAATGAAGTGCTGCCTATCAAAAAATTTCTCTTAGCAGCAGTCATGATGACTGCCTCCAAAGGGTACCTGTATTTCTCAGTTTAGAAAAATCATTGCTAGCCTACAGAAAAATTTTAAACCCAAGTGAAGAGAGGATAAATGCTAACCAGAGCAAGGGAAATTTAACATGCAGGCCTAAAGTTCAGAGGTGGAGGCAACAATTAGACAAGTGGGAGTCAGTGAAATGAGTAATGGGATTTTTCACTGTTTTAATCATTCTATAATTTCTGAAGTATTTGAGATAATGATCAGGGCTATACTATGAATGATTGCCTGTTATCTGCAAGGCACTTATAAGGTGTCCAGGGACAGCTGCCTGACAGATTTGAAGGTCTTCCTTTTGCACAGTTGCGCTGATTAATAGTATTCTGAAGATATCTGGTCATAGATTATCAGAGATTAAATGCTAATAGCATTCTCTCGCCTGTTTATATAATTTACAATTTAATTAGTCATGTCTCTTTTTCTGTGAGTTATATTTAACATCATTCTTTAGAATGCAAACCTACAAGTAGATCTGAATCCATATCTTTCTTTGAGATGCTGTCTTTCTTCTCTGATATGAAGAAGTTCAAAAACCTGTAACTCTCAATATAAATTCAGATTCTGGATTTGCCCTTTAGAATCTGCAGAGTGCCTTTACCAGGAAGTTCAAACAGGGACTTATTGCTTGAACTTTTGCTCTTTGGAACTGTAAAAGTGGCAATAGCAAACAAGGCAGCAAATACTATTTACACTCTGTGAATTTCTGTTTGTGCAAGTTTATCTGGGCTCAGGGCATGTGATACAAGGATGTAAAGCATTATGCAGGGAATTAGAGAGTATGACCTGTGCATCTTTGCATGGGTCCTGGGTTGGTGTGCTTCACTAGGCTGCACTGCTCTAATTCAGTACCTGTTAACTGTGGAAACATATCCTTTTCATCTAGGCAGAGTATTTTCAAATAGAGGTGGCTTTATCAGTTTTCATGCTACAAAATCAGAACTTCTTTGGCTGAGTTTAAGTGAAATCCACGGAGCATGAACTATGTCCCTAGGCCAGACACACTGAAATCGCCCTGAAATGTTGAAAAAGAAGAGTGCTTATATTGCAGTAAGAATATTGAAAGAGGGAGCCCTTCTCCTTTTAAGACATCTGAAATCTTTTGAGAAAGATACTACAAATAGTAGTATATTTTTATACTCTCAAAGGTAAGCAATACTAAGGTTTCTTGAGTATGTATTAAGCACTTCTTTCTGCAACCCTACAGAAGGTGAACAGCAAATATTCCCAGAGGTAGTGAAAGTAGTGAATACTTAACTGGGATGCATAAGTCTGAACAATGACTATGTTAAAACCTCAGATGCTCACTAATTTAATAAAATACAATACTCTGAGAATTTATTGTAGTAAAAACTCCTAAGAAAATTTATGAAGAAGAAAAGAGTCATATTATGTCCTTTATCAAAAATGTAAAGACAGGAGTTCTTTTCCAGCCCTGAGTTGACTTTTAAAATTATCCAACAAAGACCATCATGGTATCAAAGTCTATTTTATTCACACTTACCCTGATTCTCTTTTGGCCAGCTAGGAGCGTTGCTAGCCCACATCTCACCTACGTGAATTTTGCTGACTGCTTCAGCGGTGGCACATATGGGGATGACATTTCCTTCCCTTTTGCCACAGACTTTTTAATCTAAGAGAAGGTAGTATTTGCTACTCATGACATTGGTAGGTTTTTCTCCTACCCTTCTGAGTGCAAGCACCCCAATGCAGCTTCATAAACTCATGAGTTACACATATGTCTTTTCCATGTGACTAAAGGCCACATGTACACTCAGAGAAAGGGCAAAATGGAAACTAATTTGGGGAAATTAGATCAAAAGGTGCCTATACTTTGGGATCTCTAGGACTGAGGGTAGAAATTGCATAGACTAATAGCCAAATTATCAATGAGAAAAACACAAGGAACATAATATGCATAAATTCAGAATCTAACCTGACAGAAACTAAAATATGGGAACATGAGTGTACAAGCATAAATCATTTGTTATAGGGCTGCTTAAAGCCAGTCGTTAGTATTATAAATAAATACATGCATTTTATTTTTATTATAAAATTATTTATAATAAAAATAAATTAAGAACCATATCTTTGCTCACTTGCTAATTCAGCAACTCCTTTTTTCATCAAATGGGGCTGTACTAACCAGGAATTATTCTGACAAAGGGCACATGCACACTAATTTCCAAATATATAAAATTATCAAATTAAAGGAATTTAAAGAAGGATGACTAAAGATAGATGTCTCTGACAGTGTTCGGAAAACAGGAGCGTGAAAGACCATGCAAGTGTATCTGAGAGACTACTTCACTTTCTCATACAAGTGAAATGAGGAGGATTGTTGCATGTCCTTAAGTTTAATGATGACAGGAACCCTGGTTTTGGGTTTTGACCTGCTTGCTTTCCTTTCTTCTTTTCCTCTACTTCTCTCTGTTGTTGCGGGGTGCAGACCCCATACTTACACTTAAAGCTTACACTGAGTCTTGTGGAAGGTTTTAAGATCTACCTGTGTTAACAACAAGAGGCTCTTAACCCAAAATCCCTGTTTGGAGTAGTATCGGCAAAGACTAAACTGTTGCTTTTAATCCTGGACTGCCAGGGAAGGGGTGGGAGGCTTTTTCTGCTGAGAATAAAAAAGAGGTGCTGGACAGCCATTAGCTTGGAAATCCCACCTAGAGCAGGATTATCAGAAAATGAGAGATGTTCATGATAGGAGATGGAGTTATCATGCCTGGAAGGAGATTGCACCCTGCAGTCATCAAAGTGTTATGATCCCTGAGTTATTATGGGAGGGTCCATTTAGCACAGAAGCATTTGAGATTGACAGTCATGCACATCTGATCATTATTGCTAACAGTTCCTGCCCAGGTCACCCCCAGTTGTGGCTGGGCAAGCCTTCCTTTTAGTCCTTGTAGCTTTGGATCCACCTCTACCAGTGAAACTGAGAGCTGGCGTATTGTTGGGCACAAGTAGGAAATTCTGCCTTTTAGGCATGAGAACTCAACCATGTTCTCATCAAATCAAATTGACATCCTTTACAAGGCTTTGGTTATCCCTACAACTTTTTGCTCACAAGTTCAGTCACAGTTGTGTAAAAAGAAATTTTTGGTTACTATTTGGTGACTGACCATTGATTTAGGTTCTTTTAAAAACCCCTACATGAGGGAAACTAAATCCTTTTGTAAAATTGACCTCTTTCTCTTGGATTATTTCTCTTGGATTATTCCAAAACATCATATCATTTAGGACTGTGGGGAGATGATGAATCTAAGGGCAAAAAATGGTGTCTGGAAGAACTCCAAGTGGTTCTTTGATTGCCAATAGGTGCGGAAACAACAATAATGCAGGTTATTTTTGTATTGTTATAAGCTGGCAAGGGGTAGTTCAACTCTGTAATCTTTGTCTCACCCACCGTCTCTGTCCCAAAAAAAAAAAAATTACTGCTATATGGGCAGTCATTCTGAACTGTGAAGTCTGCGCTTACAAATTGCTTGGAGTTCACGCTTGATGGATCTTTCTTATTATATTTCCAGTCTTGAGTACTGAAATAAAGACTAAAGTTGAAGTTTACTAGAGAAGTCATCAGCAACTTCCAAGGAAATTCAGACTCTCCCTGGGTAACAGTAAACAGGGCAAAACAAGTAAATTTTAAACTCTAGTCTCTGTTCATTACTTCTTTATGGATCTGATATAGTAGCTTTGCAGGCAGATGAAGCTGGTTAGCTCTATGCACATGGAATAACATTGTCCTTAATGTACCCAGGACTATACTAGTGATGGCTTTCCTGCCAAGTCAAAAGATCACTACATTATAACTCACAAATTCTATCAAATCTCTTCCTGCAATCTCATTCACAGGCAGTGGTGAATATGATTTTACGTACTAATGAAAGAAGAGAGGATAATTCCAGCAGATGGAGTGAAATACTAAAGACATTATACCAAATCATGCCTACAAAGTGGTATCAAAATCAAATAACTTGCACTTACAAAGGACCTGAAAAAAATCAGAAAGGTGCAGAAAATGATGATTACACTAATCAGAGGTCTGACAGGAAAATTGCATAAAGTTAAAGAAACAATTGTAATAAATAGCATGAGGCTACTGAGAATTGGGATCCCCCCAAATACCTCCTGATTCAATCATTATAGTTTCTCATTCTTTAATTCTTACCTCTTTTTCAGCCTGTAGAGACAAAGCAGATATGTTTAATTTGGTCTGCCAGGTGCCTGGTCTTTTTAGAGCAACTCCAGTAAATGACTGAGGAGAGGGAAGCATTATAAGGCATATTTCATACATGAGGTCTGCCCAAATATATCAAACATAAAGTGTTTTAAACTTTTTTAATCTTGATGTGTTCTGATCTTTAATAACTTCTTGGACAATGACTTCCACAGTCTGACAGCATGGTAGATGAAGAGCTCTTTGGATATTATTTAGCAGTTTGCTACAATTAAATATCTTCAAATATTTGCTTTGTGTTACAAGGACAGGGAAGTAACCATTCAAAATTAAACCTTCTTCCTATTCAAACCATTTCATTATTCATTATTTTCCATACTCTGCTTTCTCCAACTGCTCTTGTTCCACTGCTTTTCTAGAGCAAAATATTGTACAAGCAAACCAGCCTATGGATGAAAACATCTCCAGGCCCACATTGAACTACCCACTGACCAAAACTGCTGAATTCTTTCATCTGCAGATACATTTTTACCTTGTGCTCTCTCAGTGTTCCATCTGACTGATCCAATCAACCATTGGTTAGTTCACTGCAAAATGGAAAAATCTTGAGTTTGCCAAAAATTTATGAAATAAAAGACGTAGAACACTCTGTAAAATTTTCTCTATAAAGAATAAACACTTTCTCATGTATTGAACCATTTAAGCCTCCATCTTTTTTCAAAGGTCTGAAACATAAGTATTGAGGGGCACTTTAATTCTGCTGTCTGATTATTCTGCCACTAACTTGTTTCTGTATTCATTTCTTCACCCAGGTCTTCAGAATTTCTAGAAGTGCCTCTTCTAGAAATTCCTTTAGAAAAAGTTTAATTTCTGGCTCAAAAGCATACAGTTGCATATTTGTTTCCTTTCAGTTCAGTCTATGGTTTCCCCTGAAAACAAAACACATTACAAAATGTAACTGAAAAGAAAAAATCAGCGGGTAATTCTGAATAGCAGGTGTTCCCTGAAGAGCTAGATAACTAATAAGTAAATAAGAATGGCTGCTTTTCTTTAGTGTTTGCTTATTTCACGCTTCCTTTATTGCTTTGATATTTTTAATGTTCCTTCAGAAGTAATAGCTTGTAATTACTCTATGTTACTGAAGTGATTAAGGCAAAGAACTATTGATTTCCAAATCAGACATGCCAGATTTGCAGGGTGCTTTGAACACAAAACATTTTACAGAGGTCTGGTATTTAAGCTCCTCGATGTCATTTTACTTCTGATCAGTACTACACTATCCTGTAGACTTTTTTCCCCAAGATCTACTGAGTTTTTGATTCTGGAATACTCAAACAGGTAACACTCAGATGTTTCAATGCCCGGGGGACTCACAATACCCACACTAGTCAGTGGCTACTGAAATCACCACTCCCCAAATTCAATTCTCACTCATTCTTTAACATAGCTATTTGTTCTTCATTTTGATCCACATTCCTTTTTGCAGTAAGATATCTGATGTGGGAACTGATGATTTCATTATTTGCTACATTCTTGAGGTTTGTTTCATTTAGAACCACCATTTGGTATAAAAATCGTTCCTAAACTGAGGGGCCCAGAACTGGACATAGAACTCAAGCTGTGGCCTCACCAGTGTCATGGACAATGGAAGAATCACTTCCCTGTTCCTGCTCACCACATAATTTCAGATATAGGCCAGGATGCCGCTGGCCTTCTTAGCTACCTGGTCACACATTGGTTCATGGTCAGCTGCTGCTGACCAGCCCCCCAATCCCCACCTTTCTGCTGAGCCACTTTTCAGGCACTCTTCCTCCAGCCTGTATCTCTGCATGGGGTTGTTGTGACCCAAGGGCAGGACCCAGCACCTGGCCTTATTGAACCTCACACATTTGGCCTTTGCACATCAATCCAGCCTGTCCAGATCCCTCTGCAGAGCCTTCCTGTTCTCCAGCAGATCTGTACTCTCCCCCAGTTTGGTTTCATCCACAAATTTGCTAATGGTAGATTCAATCCCCTCATTCAGACCATGAATAAAGATGTTAAATACTACTGGGCTCAACACTGATCCCTGGGGAGCACCACTAGTGAGCAGCTACCAACTGGATGCAGCACCATTCACCACCACTCTCTGGACCAAGCTGTGCAGCCGGGTCTTAACCCGATGAAGAGTGCACCGGTTCAAGCCATGGCTGCCAGCTTTTCCAGGACTATGCTGTCAGGAGATGGTGTGAAAGGCTTAGGTGAAGTCAAGGTAGACGACATCCAAAGCCTTTCCCACATTCACAAAATAGGTCATCTAGTTCTGTGAAAAGAGTTGGACTCAATGATACTTGTGGGTCCCTACTGAGATGCCTGTAGTTCCCTGGATCTTTCTTGTAGCCCTTCTTGTGGATTTGTGTCACATTGGCCAACCAACGCTATTATCTGAGACCTCCCCAGCTATCCAGGAATATGATGGAAAGTGATTTAGTGAACCACAAGTCCTGCATTGTATTGTACATTAGAGAAAATACTACCAGGTAAGCATTGCTTCCATTACTTTTCTCTGATCTCTCAACTGAATCCTTTTAATATAGTCATGTTCATTTGCTTTAACTCTCAATTATGAGTTAAAGCAGGCACAATACAGAACTAAACTACATGTATAAAGTAAATCACTGAGAGTAAACTATGTGCCAAAATCCTACAGAGTGGCAATAATAAATAGCAGAGTAAAATGTACTATGTTAAATTTAAACCCTGATATTATAGACATCATGCCCACATCAGAATCGCTTAGTTTTATTTTTACAGCAAGGCCACTTATTTTTCTGTGTCATGGAAAAACTGAATTCTGTAGCAAATGGTACATTCATAGGGAATTTGCAACATCAGAATGAATCTCCCAGAGAGTCATTTGGAAAATATCCATGAAGAATCTTCTCTCTTGCATTTCTGTCACTGCTTAAATATTCTTTTTCTGTTTAATTCCATTATGGATGTTTTCCAAATTCAAAAGACTGGCTATGGGACTTGTGTATAATCCTTCTAATCTGAACAGCAGTACACATAGTTTTTGATGCTTACAGACAGTAAAGATGGAAAACCTATGGAGAAAAAAAGAAAGAAAAATGAGTCAGTACAAGTTTGACAATCACAAACTCGGCCTTAAGACTTAAGAGGAGTCTCACCTAGTTTGATCCCTTGGGGTAAGAGGCACATCCATCAGGGTAACCTCATAACCCCATCCTTCACTAGTCCTTTTCTGGCCGGCTGACATCAGAGTCATGCACTGGAAAGAGATGTGAGGTATAGGATGCAAGTTCTCCAAGCACAGTGCCATAGTTTTGCAGGAGCTATAGCATAAGTAGCAACAACTTCCACAACACAGAAGCAACACCAGTTGCAGTTCGTTCTCCTGATCAGCAGGAATTTCCCTTTACAAAGCAACTCTTTTAAAACCTTTACCCAAAGCTGCCCTCATTGGGTTTTCTGTCTCGGTGCTGCAGGAGATTGTGTGCATTTTCACACTGCCCCCTGGGGTGCTGTGCACACACTTATGTCTCTTGCACAAGTTACAGAAAATTGTATCTCATCCACCATCTACAACATAAGATATGCTCAGTGAAGGTATAAGAGAAACAGCTAAGGAGTCATTCAACCATGATTTCCAGATGTTCTTTCAGAAAGTGATATATTGACTAGAAAGAAAAAATAGATTCATCTGCATGGCAAAAACACAACCCACCAAGAAACCATTCACTCTCTGGAAAATAATGTTTAGTGTTTTCATATTGCCTTTGATATTCATTCTAGGATTAAATGCTGGAAAGCTTTAAGAAGTTTAACTAATGCTAAGCTTTCCTCACCCTCAACACAGTGCGAAACTGCACTCTGCTGCAATACACACCATGGCACAAGGCCAGGTTTCTGCTCATCAGAGTTCAGCCCAGCCCCTGGCTTCTATCAATCCAAACTAAGTAAAGGACATGCATCTATCCATCACCTGAAATACAACCATCATATGCTTACTAATTCATTTACATTTAATTTTAGGGTTTTATCAGCAAACCTAAGTTCTCTCTACAGTGGTATTCCTGACTGAATTAGTGCCTTTGCTGCAAATAGATTTTTTCAGTGGAGATTTGCCCACCACAACAAAATTGTTAGTGCAAATGACACACAAAATTACATAGTATTCATTTGAGAACTCAGGTCTGAAGTCATGGTCTATTGTACGCATTTTTATGGGGTAGAATGGCCTGGACACCTTTCTATGACACAATAACTTTTTGAGCACTTATCCTCATGGAATAGTTTCTGCCTAGACTGTGTTTTTTTG
The DNA here is from genome assembly GCF_028769735.1 of Zonotrichia leucophrys gambelii. Taxonomy (NCBI): domain Eukaryota; kingdom Metazoa; phylum Chordata; class Aves; order Passeriformes; family Passerellidae; genus Zonotrichia; species Zonotrichia leucophrys. The sequence continues at coordinate 60,991,422 of NC_088200.1, forward strand.
TTTGTTTTGTTTTTTCATTTGTTTGTTTTTGTGCGTTTGGGGTTTTTGTGTCAAAAACATTGGTGCACACAGTGTTATTGGCTGCTGTCTGAATTAAGAGAACTAGCATACCCAGTCACTGAAGCTCACTTGTGGCCACTGTGATGACAATGAAGATCAGCATTTTTTTAAAGTCACTGGTAAGTGGTGAGGTGTGGAGCACACAGGCAAATAGGTAACCTGAGAGCACAAGAAGTACTTGGAAAACACTGTCCACATGTTTTCAGAAGGCACCATTTTCCTGTAAGAGGTGGCAGACCAGATGTGTTTATCTGTTCAGTCAGAACCGACTGGGGGTATTCCTCCAAGTGCCCAGGCCAGGGGGGAAGGCTGCTGGTTTCCTGCCTGGTTGCAGTGTCCTTGGAGGGGTGAAAGGTTTGGCACAGGGAATATTGTGCATTCCCTGAGTGTAACAGCAGGGAATACTAACAGTAACTAACAGGTCACAGCTTCCTTTTTCCTCTGCTATTCAGACACGGTTTTCTTTATCACTGCTCAATCTTGCCTTGCTTGGAAGGAAAATCCCAGCTTTGGATGAAGACGTCTTACTCTTCATTATTGCAATTTTAATACTTGCACCTTTCACAGCAGAACTATAAATCTAACTGTGTGGCTGGATTGCAACAAACCTAATTTCTCAACAAATTCACATGAATGTCACATTTTTCTGAGCTATTTGGCCCACCCTGGACTTTAGCAGCTTGATGGCTATCTACTCTTTTCTCCAACCCAAAGCAGCTGCAGCTTACATGAAGCTATTCCATTGCTGAGTAATGAAAAAAGGCATCGAGATCAGAAACATTATTCAAACTTGTGTTATTCATGGCATCTCTGGGGCTGCTGTAAAGAGTCATTAGCAGCTACCCAGATTTGCTTTCACAGAAGCAGATGCTTTGGTTTCTTTCCTCCTTCCATGGGTATGGAGGCCTCTTTATTCTCCTTCTGGTGTGATCAAGGGCTTTGAATAGGTCTACACAGAGCTGTAATAAGGCACTGAGAAAGAGTTATTAGGCTGATAGCCTAGACTGGCTGGCAAACACAAACAAAAACCCATCCCTCTGTATGGCAGCCAGCTGCCAGTCTTCAAGGGGCTTTTATGGTGTTCTTTCAACTACGTGTAAATTATCTGTTCTGCAAAATGGACTGTTCTCCTGAAGGATTAGGCAGCTTATCATTACCACATAATTTCCTCAAAGAAGAGCTGGCTGGCTGTTGCTTTTCATGTCATTAATGAGTTACTTGAGCCAAAAAACACAGCTTGTAACTATGATTGCATGAAGAAGGCTTTGTGAAGATTCCCCTGATCTTCTCTAATAAGAAAATAGACTGGACTCAAAATGGACTTTGACCTGGAAGGACAGCTTCAGCATCTTCCACAACTGCAGTTTAGGCAGATTTCTGCAGCACGATATTTACTGGGCATGAAGTGTCCAATCTTGTGTCTTGATGTCCACAAAACCTAGAAGCTGATTTGTATTGAAGGGCAAACTGTGCCTATCACTTAATTCTCAGCATATTTACCTTTCTGAGGTGAAAGTGCACAGCCTGTTTGATTGCCAGAGTTTAACTCAGAAAAATAAAAATCCACTGGGGCTCTATGATGATTATCCCAGGTGAATAATACCAAAACAATGTAGCAGAATTTATTGAAACTGGTGAATGAATTACGATTGATTTATACGCTTTTTCTGGGAACATATTTTTGTATAGTTAAGTCATTACAAAGATTTGGAGAAATGTGAAGGCTCGTAGGTTTAATTTCTCTTTAAACCCCAATTTTGTAAAACCTCCATACTTACAAATAGTGTCATCCTTCTCCATAAAAGGCATACAGATACATATATTATGGAGGAAAAACCTAAAAGATGCTCTTAGACAATAGGAATACCTTATATTAATTTAAAAGCAAAACACAACAGCATTTGAGCCACAGAATTAGAGAGAAAACTTGAAACAGCATTTGCAATGCATGAAAATTTTAGATATATTAATTAAATTTAGTTCTGACAGGACTTTAAGTTTCAGACATGGCTTAAACTGTACAGAATTACCAAATTTTTGTGAAACTTTGGTATTATGTTCTTTACTCCATCTGATCCACATCCTTAGCCTGTTTCTGCAGCTTTGGTACAGTAGCCACTCTTCTAACTGACTCTTAAGCCTTCATCATACGCTTAACCAGATTGAGTACGTAATAATTTTGTTCTTTCCTTCTTCATCACAAGAATACAAAGCAAAAACAAGAATACAAAGCAGAAATAGTTGTGCTGGCATTAGGCTGGGTTGAGCTATTTTTTAACTAAGAGTCTGATTTTGAAGTGGCAGATCACTAAATATTAGTACAAATGAATGAAGGGAAGTTACAGAAGGTTATGTCACAGCTTCCTTCCACAAACTTCCAAAGCATGTGTGAGAAGTCCTTGCATACCTAGGTACCCTATGGCTGCTCAAAGGTCAAAATAAAGTGGCAAGCAGAAGTGGTCATGGAGATCAGTGTATTCAAACCTACATGAAACTAGCATTTGGGATATTTGATGCAGACAGAGTAAGAACAACAGAGCTCCTTTGGCATTTTAAAGATGCTCAAAATTCTTAAAGTATTTCTTGTATAAATTCAGGTTGACTTACCTGTTACCACTCAAAAGGTTTTCTAACCTTGCCATTTGCCTCTCAAGAATAAGCATGGGAAAGTGAGAGGTAGTGTAAGCACTACTCTTGCTTTCTTTTTGAATGCATTTTCATGAAAACAACTTCATATTTGGCCAAGAAACTCATCTGCTCCAGCCGTTTTATGTCCTTTCTAGAGTCAGAATCTCTCTAACACCACAAATTCTTTGAGTAGATGAGTATATATTTGGAGTTAAAGAAATTAAAGATGTTTATAGCAACAACCTTAGGTTTGTACCGCTGTGTTGTAATTAGAAATTATATATGGTTTATTGACAAAAGGCTGAACTTGAATCCAGAAAAAAACAAAAGGACTGGTAGAGGGTATAGCTTCTTGTTAGTCTCATCCATATTTTGAATTTAATCATCCAGATGAAATGGAGCTACTTTGTCCTTCTTTTATACTTAACAGTCCCCTGTATTTCCTTCTACTTTTCCCTTCTCTACCTGCAATTAGCACAAAATAGGACAAGCCTATTTCCTCTGAATAAGACAGTGGTGAAGCACACCCTTGATGACATAAGAATCTCATCCTGGCAGTTCCATTCAGTTGCACATAAATCAAGATACTAACTCCAAGCCTTGGTATTTGGACAAACTCTGACATTTCTACCTGTGGAGTTTCTGAATTCTTTGATATTAAATTTACGTAATTTTAGTGGGAAGATAAAAGGACAGGGCCAATCAAGTTCCAAATGGATCCTATTGCAGCCTGCACGATATTTTCCAGGATTCAAAGATCACTCTCCTGAGCAGCCCTCTGCTGCAGAGGAAAAGCAGCTGTAGCACACACTTGGACACTTTGATGGCAAACTGCCACTACACAGACACACTGGACTTGAGAGGCTTACCAGCCTATGGGAGATCAAATCACACTAAAAACATACCCATTTACTTGGGTAGTAAATATTTGCAATATCACAGAAGAATTTCTTTGGTTTTGTCAGCTCTGCAGTACTTGCAACATTGAGACTTGCAATTCCTTTTGTTTGTTTATTTTTATTTTTAACTTTTTGCTAGACTCAACTCAGCAAGAGGAGTTCTGGTGTTATGATTTTCAAGTTTTTCAGTTTTATGCCCTGGACTGCTCAGATGGTTTTGGTGAAAGTTGTTTGATTCACTGTGGACAGTGGACAGAAGAAACAACAAAACCCTCAGAATGTTCAATGGCAAAATTTTTTTGCAAACTTTAGAACATTAAGGTAGAAAAAGGTACTTGACAAATTTAAAGCAACATCCAGACAGAGTAAGGCATTTCACAAACTTCAACTTAGCAGACTTAATCTTAACCAACTTTAACTTATCCAGACATGAAATAAACAGGGCAGGAGATGTTTTTCCTTTTTAATGCCTTTATTAAAAGTGACCAGCTCGGGTGGGGAGAACCAACAGGTCCACACTCACACCGCTGCTGCTACCAGCACAGAGGAGGAGGAGGAGAAGGAAGTGTGCGGCTTTGGCCACTGCTTTGTGGGCAGAGCTGGGGATTCCATCCCCACAAGAGCATCAGGAGATTCCCAAGTTTTTGGTTTGACATTCAAGATCCTCCGTCCAGCTGACATTTTCTGAGGTTAGAGTGAGGGGTAAAAAGGGTCATAGCAGATACTGGATTCTGTTCTTCACGTCTAGACATCACTTTGAGCCATCAATTCCATGTTGGCTTGTTGTTTTTAGGGGTTTCTTGCTAGGCTTGGTGAACATGCATTCCATTGCATGCTGGTTCCGATGTCATTTGCATGCTAACTCCGATGTCCCCTCCTCTTCACCATCTGGGTCCCATCCTCCAGGAAGCAGCAGGGTGCCACTCGACAGAAGGGGAATTCTTAACCATCAACAACAGGTAGCTAACAAAAACGACGGGTGATTACAATAACAAACAGTTAGAACTCCACCCTGGCGACAACTGGCCCAACCTGTGAACTCTGCAACCTTTTAAAAAACTGGGCAGCTGTTCTACTCATAATAGACACAAGGTAATAACTAATTTATACGCTGAGATTTTTTAGTCTGGCTTACAAATATTTTGAAAAGAAGTTAGGAGAAGAAAAAGAGAAAGAAAGAGAGAGAAGGAGTAAGAATAGGAAGATGTCACCACCCATGGGTCAGCAATGAGACATGATTGTTGCAATTTCTATGTCCACTGGTTGAAGTGATGGTCATAGTCTGGATCTGTCAGGGGCAGGGGAAGGCCACAAAAATTCTGTGGGTTAATATACCTTTAGTTTTATGGGAACACCCAGGCACCTTCTAAGACATGACAGCTGCCTCTCACATCAGAGAAGCTGAGCCAATTTTGCCCCATCAGAAGGGCCAGATACTTTCATATCCACAAGTACTGTCCCAGTCTGCCCCTGGACAGGAGGGAGGAGTTTTACACCTATTCATGTTGTTTAAAGGAAGACAATGGCCTGATGAAAAGCTCTAACCCACTATCTGCTTCTTACCAGCCTTCTCCCTTGCCTGGCTTAAACCCTAGCCTGTTGCTAAACAAAGGTTGATTTTTGATGGTCACTCTCTGGTGCTCACCCCCTCTGCACCTGGGCTGTTCTCTTACACATCCTTAGCAGCGCGGCCTCTGCCTTTTCAAAAGACCAATTATTTGAAGCATTAGCAGTTAACATTTCAGTCTCTTACACCCAACTCAGAAACAAAATTTGAAAAAAATGTACGGAATTCTATCCTGGGGACTCAACTTCCCCTCAAATGAAAGACAAGGAGATTCCAGTTGAAATTTGAGAAGAATTTCAGTCAATTTATATGTTGATTCTTGATTTTGGATTCTTTATGATTCTTTTACACAAGTCATAGAGCTAACTATCCCTTTCCAACACTGAGTTAAATAACATTATTTTTATATAATTCATTGTTAAACTTCCATTTAGAAAGGGTCAGCAAAATGCTGGAAAGCCACAAAAGGCTCTGCTGCAGTGAACTGAAAGATGTCATTGTTATAAATTATCAAATTGGGAACCAAATTTATAAGAAAATTTAGCAATGATTTATTAGATTGTCAGCGAAAACGAATTTTGATCAGAAAAAAAAAAAAAACACCACAACCAAGGCAGTGCTGAGCCCGGGATGAGCACTGGGTGAATCTGGATCTGACCGCCAAAATGTCAGAGTCTCCCCCTCGGTTCACCCCGGCTGCTTCACCCAGCGAGCTTTTATACAGTTTATTCTGCCTGAGGCAGAGATGACCGAATGTTCCTTTTGTCCCTTCACATGCAGAACGGGGGCCATTCATGTGCAGGGGTAGACAAAAATCCAGTTCCAGGTGTCCAGATGTCGTCAGAGCACTCAGGAGAAGTTGGCATTCACATGTAACAGGGTGACACTGGCAGTAGATGCAATCTCCGATGAGCAGATCACTCTTGAGTGGCCCAGACATTCCAGGGAAGTCAGTGACCATGGCCCAGGCAGGTTCCATTCATACATTAACAAACTCGATATTAACGTTGGTTGGGAACGAATTGAATAAAAATAAGACTCTGCTGCAAGCTGGGGTGGTCAGAGATATAGCTTGGATTTTACAATATTTTATACACAAATAGCATGAATTATCTCTACCATATACTACATCATTGACTGTCCATTGAAGCCTTTTGGTTTATAGAGAGTTAAGCCTTATTTTTAGCCATCTCAGCAGTCCTTCATATGCTGACATGATTTTCTAGATTGTGTTTTTAGCATTCTAATATTCCATGCTACCATCTCTGTACTTGGTAGAAATTTTAACTATTGCTTCAGAGGACCAGAACTAAGATGATGCAGGGAATATTTAATAACAGCCTCTTAATTCTTCCCAGCCAGGATTTTTGCAGGACTTCAGTTCAGGGAAACAGAAGTGTCCTGTACACATTTTCACATTCTTGATTTAAATGGAAGTTTGTTGAATGAATTACATTCTTTACACCATGATGTTGTGCATCTTTGATATATATTAATTTTGTCTGGTACTCCTGTGCAATCTGGAAAGCAATTTACACCTGTACAACAAAGAGGCAAAGCAAAGCATGTGACCTGATAAGGTATTTTAGGTGGGTTATGTGGCTACATAATATCCTAAACATAGCAGTGAAGGGCTTACTTTGTGGTATCAGTAAGAAGGCTGATATCAGATGAACTGAGGGACAGTAAATGCAGTCCAGTCTGGCTGAAGTGAAAGGGAAATTCCCAATTGCCTTGCCAGAAAAGCACAAACCATTAAGTAAGAAAGAGAAGTAATAAAGCATGGGTCTTACCATATTACCTAAAATTGTTTTATTCTCTCTCCTTATAAATTTTGACTGAAACGGTACTGTAGATTAAAAGCCAATAGCCTGGAGCCATTATGTATTCTTATCCTGCAGGGAAACAGGATAAGAATACATAATTGTATCCCTAGGAACTCTGACTAAGAACATCTTGGTGCAACAGTATAAGCTGATCAAGTACAACAACCATTTTTTTAAATTCAGAGTGTTTCTGTGATCTTTTTATTGATTTATTATTTGGCTTAGTATTGAAATCTCTCACTGTTCACTAAACCACGAAACAGAGAATCACCCCATCTATTCCTGCACGAGATCTTCTAAAAGCAGATCAGCCCTAGTTCAGGTTTGTTTGTTTGGGTTCTTTTTTCCTACAAATATCTTCTATTCCCCACCTCATTATGCTTCTGTAAAAAAAATTCTGTTGTTTTTTAAAAATTAATATTGCATATTTGCTTGCATTTTCTCTTGTCCTTGGAATAAAGTGAAAAGTAGGAAAATTTCTATATTTGCATTACTTTTACAATAATTGGGTGACATATTTTTTGTAGAGCAGTGCTTATAGGTAACTGGGACTTGCTAAAATGTATGAGAATAGTAAACACTGAAGTTAATTAGTGAAATTTTGCATTCAACCATCAAAGCTCATAACTTTCCTTCAAATCTTTGAGATAACCAGAGATTCTCTTTTACGCTTATTAGGGAAAGGGATGATAGAAAGAATAGAATGATGCTTTAGAAAATGTAATTTGTCCAATTATGTCCAATTTATCCTACTCTAAGGCAACGTAAGTATCAAAAAGGCAATAAAAGATGTACCTATATACTGTTATTAGAATTGCATTTCATTATAGAAATAAGAAAAAAAACTGTTTGAAAAGTCTTACAAGTTTTTTTAAGTCCTGTCAAAAATGAAGTTGTCCCTGTCACATAAAAAATAAGAATAATAAAACAAATTGAGATAAAAATTTGACAGAATTAGAGAAATTAATACTTTTACAAAACACATTGCATGCCACAGGAGAAAATGTCCTTTTTCAAGGTCTTCAAAATGCTGTCCAATGGAGACTTTCTCCAAAGCTGCAGCACCTATTTCCATTTGAGAAAAACTCGAATTACAGACCTTTTATCTGTTTCCATGTCTCGATTCAACAAAGTGCACTTCCAGTCCCACTTCTGAATTCCAAAAGGATGACTCTGTGTCTGCTCTGGGAGAGGCATGTCCATCTCAGCTTGGGCCTGAGCTGGGCAAAGGGCTCCTGTTCCACTTTTAAAAAGGTTTCACTCTGTCATTTACAGGCAGGTCTTGTAAGTGGCTCTTCAACTTTTTGCCTTCATTCAGTCACTGCCTTTCAAAGGATGTTTTCAAAGCTACCGAGATACCTCAAATAGAATTGCAAGTTATTGTTCACTGAAGAGCCTGTTCTCAGTTCAGCTGAGGCTCTCTCCTCAAAATGTTCACTCATCAGTTCTGCAAGATGTTACTTTTCCACTACATTAAAATGATAGATTAGCATGTGAGCAATTGTCTCTTGATATAGGAGTGAAGCAGGAATGAAAATTCTGCTATAAATCACACTAAGGAATACACACAAATATTACACATAAAGAAGACATGTTTTGATCAGGAAAAAAATGCTTATTAAATGAGGTCATTTGCTTAGGTTTACTTAGCAACCATGATATTATATAAATCATTTACTCTGCATTGTTCTTCCTTAGACAATCTTCTTTCTCTGTCCCTCTCCTTCCTCCAAAGTAAAAGAAGTTTTACTGCCATGTATCAACTCCTTTGATAACTAACGGAGGCAACTGAGTGGACAGTTGATAAACTGAGGGTCCCTCTTGATAAAATTTTAAAACAACAGGCATCTATATAGGCATCTATAACAGAACTCGACACTTAGATATATCTGTGTATTATATGCAACTGCACTTTAACAATAGGAAAAGAATGATCACAGCATTGCTTTCTGAATATCTATATTGGCAAATTGCATGCAGTGTTTACTGTAAGCTCAAAACACCCAAACAGCATTCATAATTACTTGTATTGGAAAAACAATTTATTCTAGAAGTATACAGAAAACAAAATCATACAAAAAGCAGGCTACTGTTTTAAATGCAATATATTTTAGGGTTATTTATATAACCTCATGGAGTTTGCATTGATTGTAGTACAATAACCAACTTCTGAGGCAAGTGGCAAAGCTCACCCAGATGACTTTCAAGTGAGTAGGTGAGCTGGTAATGGCTGGATACAAGAATCAGTAATTTTCAAGCAAGGTATCTAAGTGAATTTACAACATATTCATGAACTGAAACCTATTGTTCTATTATCCCCGAGTTTCATGCATTGATATTCACGGTGTCTTTCCTCTTTTTTTTCCTAAAGGGATGAGATATTTTTCTATACAAAAAGTGCAAATACAGAGATGGACTGTTTTTCAAGGTCCTGAAAACTCTTCATATGTTTGCAGCTTTATCTCTACATCTGCTTATATATTTGGGTTTGCTGGTTTGGGTACTGACCTGCAGCAGAACAATGAGCCTGAAATAAATTCATTAGCCATTATGTACATTCTTTTTCCTTACAATATTTCTAAGCAGATGTCCTGTCTCATTCATTTATTCACTAAGTCAGTGGATTTCAACTAACATATCTCTGATATTTAGAATGAAAGTGATCCAGGGATTCTTAAAAAATAACTAAAGAAATACAGACTGTTGCCAATCTGCTTGCTCACTGTAGAGGAGTGCATATCACTACCAGAAGGCAGAAAAAGATTTTGAAACCTACCCATCTAAGTTAATAAAATTTTGTTATTGTCAATAAAGTGTCACTGGTTTCCTTAAAGCATGATTAATGCCACACAAGATATGGCATCATATTCTTCACTTAGTGACACTATGTTAGGTATATCCCAGTGAATTCATTACTGAAATTCTGATAACACCTGGAAAAAGTGAATACATTTAAGTGAAGACTGGACTCTGCTGGTCTGAACAGCAAGAGGTTTCTGAACTTGAACAGATAGGATTTTGAGGAGATGCAATTAAGAAACCAATTACATTTAATGATTGATAGCACAGGATTAACAACCTAAATGTAAATCGTGTCATTTTTTGACTGGCAAAGTTCCTATTCTCCTTCATTTCTGAAAGATGGACTTGGCTTAGACAGAATATGGATACAAGTACTCATTACAATTTTTGATGAATTTGAAAAGCATCAGCTGAAGGTCCTCCACTGTCACACTCCAGTATTAATTTGATTCGACTGAAAGCTTCAGAATAGATAATATTAAACTATTTGACAAGTGTTCCTTCTAGGGGACTTACTATTGCATTTGTCTTAATTATGAATATAAAAACCCTACAGAAGTAGAATGCATCTTTTATTAAGACTAACTGTAAGAAATTTGAGAATTACTCTGCAGCTTCATATCATCTTCAGAAATAAATAATGAAATTAAAATAATTTCAAAAAAAGTACATGTCCTCTGCCACCAGAACTTATCATGTCATTTCTGTGTAGTGCAAAGAGGTTTGCAATAAAAACACAGATGTACATGGATTGTAGATGAAAAATAAGCTGTACCCAATCCAGTACTGAGTATAAGCATTCTTGACAAAAAGAGCTCAATGTATGCCATAAACAGATAACTTCATTTTCTTGCTATGTTTGGATGGAGAAGATGCTTTTAACACAATGGAAAGAACTACGCTCAGGAAACAAAAAACATTTTCCAGTTCACTGCTGGAAGACTCCATAAATCTGCTCATAAGGTTCCAGTGTATTCCCATCTGTTTCAAATTTTTATTCTTCTTAGAGTTCTAACACTACAGAACAGAACTCCAAAGTTACTTTAACCCTTAAATGTCCTTAGTGTTAAGACAGACAATTCACCTTCCTGTTGCGCAGGTACAAAATTAGACTCTTAAGAAATCAGCTTTTAGAAAAAGTGGTTTCGGTGAAGCAGGAGCAAAAGTCCATGCAGAACAGCTATGAGATAAGGAGACAGAACTTATTCCTTCATAATGACACATTATTATTTGAGACAGCTTCTAGTTCCTCAGAAAGAGTTTTGCAGATTCATTTGCTGAAATACTTCGTAAGTTGTTGTCATGGTTTGACCCGGAAACAGGATTTCTGGGATGCTGTGTGGATGGGGCCAATGAGTGCTCAGATTTGAATATTGCCATCTGGCCCAACCACTGGGCAATGGGATCCACCTCCGAGAACACAGGGTAAAAGCAGGGCTCTCCCCCTGGCAGTTTCTCTTTGGATTTCCGGCGATGAAGGAGTTGAGTCTCTCCCCCGGCCCAGTTGCTGGCTGGGCTGGGGGAGGGGAAAAGCCATGCGGCCCGGCCCGGGAGAGGTAGGCCTGCCCCCCCCCCCCAAGGGTGGAAGGAAGAAGAAAAGAAATGCCGGGAAGCAATGGGCAGCCTGTTCCCCCCCCCCCCCCCCCCCCCCCACCTTGGAGACAGAGAGAGAGAGTGCAGCCGGTGTTTGTGTGCCGTTACCTTGAAAGCAGTAAACATGTGGCAGCAGGCAGCCCGGCTGAGGAGATGGTGGGGGGGGGGTGCAGCCAGGAGTCCAGCCGCTTGGAGGAGTTTTTAACCCTTTTTTGGACAATGAAAACTTCACAGAACATTAACCCTTCCTAGACAAGGGATAAGAGTGGAGGAGGACGAAGGAAATGAGCGAGTGATAAAGGTCTGGACCAGAGAGAGAGTGAGAGATGTATGAAAGATGGAGAAGAGGGAGTGGCATTTTATGCTGGACTCTTTTGTGTAGCCATGGACAGAGCTATGTTTCCCTGGAATACAGAGACTGAGTCTAGGGGGAGAAATGTCCCAGAGCCAAAGAAGATTCAGTGTGGGTACCCCTCGGCCCCAGGGGGTATATAAAATATGAGGGGGCAGATGTCCCAGAGGTGATTGAGCTTTTCTGGAACTGGACACAGCCTCCTTAAAAGGACAACCCTGGAAGCAGCCCTGATTCTGGTCCGGTGGTGAGAGCATCGGAAAAGGACGGAAAAGGCCACCACGACACATGGAAGGACTCCCTCTCCTCTTGAGGAACTGAAGTTGAGCATTCTAAAGGGTGGTGCTGGACCCAGAATTGATTTTGGATTGTATTGTATTGGGAATTTGGGGGGAGGAGGAGGAGGAGAGTGTTTTTGTGAGGTTTCATTTTCCTTGTTTTTTTCTTTTTCTTCCTTTTGTGTGTAGTTTAGTAATTGTTTTTGTAGTTTAGTTAATAAACTTTTCTTCTTTTTCAAGTGAGAGCCTGCTTTGTTTATTCCTGGTCAAAATCTCACAGCAGACACCAGAGAAGGTGTATTTTCATGCGGGCATTTGGCCTTGTGCCAATTGCAAACCAGATCAGTTGTAAACCAAAAGAATCATGGAGAACCTGAAAGTTTTCCAAGTCTTAGCATAACATAAGTTTAAACCAGCTAAATGTGTTAACTATTCTGTCAGAAGTCAAGCCTTAAGAACCCTGAATTTAGAAAATCATATAGTAATAGTTAGTTTTCCTTAAAAAAAAATTTATCACGTCTTGGACTTAGTACTGTTTCAGTCTTTCAGTGAGGGCAATAAGTGTTTAGAAAAGATGCCTAGGGTAGTTTGGAAGTCTGAAAAAAAACTGGTTAGCATTTTTCTTGATTATTCAAGTTGCTTTCTTGTAAAAGATTAATTTCTTGGAAAAGTTTTTCCAGGTAATTATTGCCACACACCAATTTGTGTATCTGTTTCCATAACAAGGAGAAGTCTTGAAACAAGACACTGAAGAAACAGAGAAAATAGCAAAGTCAATACAGACCCACTGGATTTTATAACAATACATTTTCAGCCTTCTAAGAAGAAAATGCTCATCTTATGCTCTTCTAGCCTAAGGCAAAAATTCACAGGCCCAGCTGCATACGGTTAATCTGCCAGTTCTCCTACAGAAAAGCAGCTTCATTTTCATCCTTACCTTCCAGCTTTAAAAGGTCATTTTCTGCTTTCTTCAGCTCAGATTTTCAGTGTGGATTCATAGTTGATATTACTTAGCATATCCTCATTAATGTAAGTGAGGTTCAGCTAAATTTCAGAGCTTAGAAAAGATTGTTAAATATACAATTAAGGATAGATTCAGGCCATCAAAATATATCCTAACCTTAAGAAAGGCTGGCATTTTCCCTTTTATGCTTTCTGTGTGCTTTTTTCAATGCAATGTGTCTTTTGGTCAGATGAAGCTCCTCTTTCAGCAAACATTTGCTCAAATGAAGAGCAGCTTAGTTTGAAAATTGTACATTAATCTCTAGTTCTACAAAACCAGTAACTTCATGATTATGTGAGGGGAAAGCACACCAGAAAAGAAGGATGAGGGTGTACCTTGACTTGTACCTGACTAAAACAGTTCTACCTCTTTTTTTCCAGTTCTACCAGTAATATGTTATATTAATACTAATAAAACTTTGATCCTTGTTCACAAAAAAAAAATTAAAATTCAGATCTGGGTCAGCCTGAAAATCTGAAATTCACATCTGAACTTAATCCATGCTATAGAAAAGACAGAGAAATCTAACCCACTGCTACTTGTAACAGGGAGTTGTTTGTTGGTGCTTAATTAACATAGTTTCATCATGTCAAACTCTCCACATCAGACTGTTCTGCAAATGCAGATAGGTTGCTCATGCCAATTTTCATATATAAACGCTACATCTCAAAAACAGACCTTTTCTGAAATAAATAGATTTCAGGTAAAACCTCATTCAGCATAGTGACCCTTTTGTATTTAAGTCTCTTAGAGCAACTTTGAAGGTCTTTGGAGAGAGGCACCATACATCAGAAGTACACAAGGGTGTTTGACTGTGCATTGCTGCAAGAATAGTCATGGTTATGTGATGAGTTATTCATTTCCTAAGGCCCCTGGGAGTGAAAGTGCCTTTTACTTGGATGATATCTTGATTGCTTCATAGTTGTAAGTGTATCCAAAGCTGCCTATTTCTGCCACAGTCTAAGTGTTTAGAATCCTAAAGACTTTATTAAGTGTAGAAAAATCTATATGACCCCTTCTTCTAGCTCTGGCCTGCTGGGATTCACAGCGGATGTGTGAATACTCACTTCTCAGAGAGGGAAGCTATTAGCAGTGCAAGCTGTTCTGCTGCTTCTCTCATCAAGGTGGTTTCTATATTTAGGAGAGTTCGTGGGGTTGCTGGAAGCCCTGCTCCCTTCTGCTGTTATGACCCTACTTGTTTTAACACTTGAAAGACAAGAGGAGATCAATGAGAAAGAAACTCTGCTCTCTTGTCACAGACATCCTTAGCAGAAAAGAAAGAAATCCATCACTGTCCTGCATGCTCCAGCAATCCTGAGTCAAAAGCTCAGGTGGAAAAATTGCCCCAGCTCAGGAGAAAGATAGGGATTTCCCAGGAGTAATTAGTCTATGCTACCAATAAATAAATACAAAGTAGTATGCATGCTAGTTATGCTAATTAAAGGTTTAGCTAACCCCTGTTGTAGCACTGTCCCTTTCCTCCACCATGTGTGAGCTGAGATTTGCATTACCGAAGGAGGAGCCTGAAAATACTGCTGAGTGATGGAGAGTGTCTGAACATTGAGAAACCAAATACTTCAAACAGCAGGGCAGGGAAGATATCTTTGTGGATTAAAGGCTAATCCCTTCTTGCAGCTAAGGCTAAAATTGGCACTGTGCTCATTTCTTCCTCTATCTTCAGTTCATTGGAAAATTATGATGACATTACTGCTAAGACTGGACATAGCCTAGTATACAAACAAGTTAATGGGGAGCATAGCCTTTGTAATTACATTTTCCTTATTTCCAAGTATTATTAAGCCAAAAGCTAGTATTAGCTTCTAAATAACAAAAGCTATTCATTTGCAATAAGAAATTAAATTATGAATGTTGCAAAATGGAGAAAGGCAATGTTATGTGTAAGTAATCCACAGACTCTTCATTTTGATATACAATAATCATGATATTAAACCCAAATAAAACTCTTATCTGAAATTGTAATAAAAATGAAAAAGAGGAAAAACCTAACCCAACTCAGAGCTTTATAAGAAGCAGGAGTCACTGCAAGGCTAAACAGACCACATAGTACCATTGAATGCAACAGGAGAAATTAAAGTTATTGAAAATGCAATATGTCTATGTATAATTTGCAGTTCTGGAGACTCTGTTTTTGGGATGAAGGCGAGCGCATGTAAGAGCAATGGAGGAAAAGTAATGCAGGACTGCAGGCTACTGATGCTGGGCTACTGGAGGGCTTGCTAGCCAGCACGTCTCAGACTGGTGTTTCCTGCTGCTTTACTCCCAATCGTTAGCTTTATGGCCAGGTCAATTCTAACTCTAATATGTCCACATACTTATGTTAACTTACTTCCAAGATCCAGGCTGTTTATGAGCATTTAGCTTATTGGCCCAGCATCCAGCAACTCATCACCCTACTCAAAATACAATGCTTCAGCAGAGCAACCTTATCATCTTCTTGCTTTCAGTACTGGGAAAACCTGAGATTAAAAACTGCAAGATGAACCTCAAGTGGCTTTTATTAAAGAAGGTCTTTATTTCTTGGCAGTTTAACAGCTGTGGTAAACACCTGAATGCACACTCAGTTGATACTTAGAAATGTACCAAGAAACATAGCACCTCTGACACTATTATTATGCAATTTCCTTTCAATATAGAAAGTTCTTCCATGTTTCCATACTACTGTATTACTGTATATTGAAGTATTGGTGAACCAAAAGTGTCCCATTGGTGATGGTATATTTTTTAAGATTGAATGAGTTTATAGGGTATGAAGTTCTGGTCAACAGTATGCTTGTTATGATTTAAAAAAAAAAAATTAGAAAGAGAGACTAATTTTCTGGTAATGCTCAATCAAATGTTGTAAAATGGTAGAAATCCACTGAATGAGTAATTCAAGCAATTTAGGAAATTAAATAAATTAGGCTAATTTCCAGAGGGAAAAAAAGACCTCTATAGGGTCCCATCTGAATATAATGTTTTAGACCATTAGCTTAAGTGTCAGAGAGGGAGCAAAATTCATAAACTGATACTATAACACTCATTTCAGTATGTAATGTTCCCCATTCATAGGTGCATGTAGCATATAAAGGGAGTATCCTGATCCTGTTGAACAGAAGCCAGCAATCAAGAAGTTAATCTGGACAGGGCTTTGTGAACCACAATACCCTTTCTTCAGCTCCCATTAACCTATAAAGCCACAGCTGTGACAGATCTCTGAGAAGAATTGGGATGTGCTTCTATTTTTCTAACAGAATATATTGTAAGATTTTACAAACAAATGGAGTTTTCCATTTTGTTTTCCATTTTGAGGAAGGCATTTTCCTCTCTCTTTTCTATCATAAGATGTGGTATCACCTGATATAATGAGGAGAACTGTAACTTTTCAATATCTGCCAATATCTTTTCCTCCTGCATCACCTATTCTGGACTCTTACCTGCACAAAAGTTTCAGTTGCAGAATTGCTGTGGTTGTTATACTACAGAGATACAGAATCTTTTTTCGAGACATTGTCTTAAGTAAGACTTTATGATACTTATCTTAATGTTGTGATAGAGGGAGATGCCTGTCTTCCAGAATTGAATTTCTGGTGCACTAATTGCCTTGCACCTCAACAGGAATGGTTTTGCACATCAGTCATAATATAAATAACTTGGTTATTTCAAGGAACACTAGTGCCAGCAAACAAAGTCTCCTTTTCTGTCTTTCTTAATTGTCCCAGTTCAAAAAATATAATCACATTTACCATTAAGCACCAGTCTGTGAAGGTGAGTTATGAGATCTGTTTACGGTAAAGCAAACCACATAAGTGTTTCCTCAGGACTAGCATATAGGTTGGTTTTATTTGGTGTGTACCCAGCAAACTACCATTGCCTGATCACACCAAAATAACTTAAGTTATGCAAATAAATTTGAAACTGAGTTTTCTTAAATGAAGTTTGGTCATACGGTAATTTAAGAGAAGGATGTGGCACTAGTGTCCTGTGCTGGATGATATATCACCCAAATAACCTTTAGATAACCTGTATCTCCTTAATTTTAGGCCATAGTCAGGAGGATATCTATGTGTATATGTTTGTTGAAATTAAAACAACCATAGAGGAATGTAGTATTTTTTAGAGACTTGTTTTCTGTGAATTGAAAAAGAAAGTCATCCACTTCTTTATCACCTACTGATTCAGTGTTGGCAAACACCAAGCATGAAATTAAATCCCCATGTGAGAAATTCCCTTTTGAAATAAGCTGTGAAGACAATTCTGGAGAAAAGAGACGCTTGCAGCAGATCCTGAAGCAAGCAATGGGATACCATCTCCTGCCATTCTTTAGAAGAAGCCCCTCAACAGCTGATGAAGGTGCTGTCTGGTCTGAGATATGACTTGGTTTTACTGCAGCAAGACAGAGTCCCAAAAGCAACTTGGATCTGCAGATTAAAATCAGCGGAGAAGAGCACCAGCCACGTTCTGTGCAAGCAGAGGCAGGTGAGTCCAACTATGTTTTTAAAACATCAGATGTGTGCAGAGAATCTATCATCACTTCACAAGATGGGTCAGCACTTCAGCAAAAGCTCCCTCACTCAGCTTTTACTGGCATTGAAATAAGAAAAACTGCAGCAGTTGACAGCAGATGCAAATCCAACCCGTGGCCCTTGCCTGAAGATTTTCTTGGGATTGGGCCTATCAGATGTCATACTTCATTCTGGGGAATCCCTGTTACTATGCTGCTAGAGAAAAAAATGCGCTGGCAGCCTAGAGCCAGGCCTCCCTCCATCTCCATGACCCTAAAATGAGATTTTTCTTTCAACTCTAATCTGACTGTTCACGTTCAAGGATCGTGAGGGGGCCAAAGCACGTCACATGGGCCAGATCACACTTGGGAAACTCTGGCAAGTTCAATACTATTGATCACTCCACTCCAGCATTGCAAAACAAGATGAATAGCGACGTGAAGAAGTAAACTGATTCTCTGACCCGTAGCCAAGCAAACACATTGTTTAAAAAGGATTTAAGTCTTTGATTAAAGAGCTTTCTGTCATAAAGCTTTCTTTTAGTGGACAAAACACACACCCAGGGCTCAATGAGAGCTATCTGTGTACTCCATTAGTTCCAATAACCATGCAGTATCTTTATAGCAAGGCACTCCAAAGTTTTATGACCTTTTAATTTTGAAAGAATTACTGAACATATGTTCGGTTCATGAATCTTTTAAAACATTAGTAATGTGGTCATTTTTTCTGAAAAATGGGGACACATGAATTATCTCTCTCTCTGTGACTTTCATAAAAATGAAACGTAAGAGCTTTCAATAACAACTGAGATGAGATAATGAAATAAATTGACCTCTTGGTCTCAGGGCATGGTCCTGTAGGACATGTTACAGTGAATTTTTGTGTCTGTGTCAGCCTCATAAATCCTATATGCATACAAATGTGTAAAAGAAATGTTGATACCATCTTAACTCTAATTGCACTAACATGAGGGTATAATTTTCTATGCTATTTAATCTGGTACAGTAACCTGTGCTGGCCTGGAAAATTTTAAATCTCATGGGGAAAGGGGAGTGAAGAGGAAGGGAAGATGTTTTCTGTCTTCTGTATAAAAAGAGCACAGTAAACTGAATTAATGTTCAGAGTGATCTCACAAGCTCTTTAGGTCATATTAAATTATTTTCATGTGCCAAAATATGTGGCTGTAGTACGCTTTATTCTGTGTCTCCAATCCCTGCATTTTGTCCAGTTATTTCAGAATGCAAACAGCTGCAAACCAAGCTTTTTCATCCTCCCCTCTCCAATTTCTTTTTTTCTTGTCATGTATACCTTGGATGTCAAGGTTACCCAAGATAAGTTTTTGCCATTGCAGTGTGGATTTCTGATTGACATTGTGCCTTCTTCTTTCTCTCAAGTTATTGACATGCATCTATATTTCTCTTTATTGTGTATTTGAAATGCAGATTTCTCCTCTCTGTCCTGCTGCACAAAGAGCTGGTGCCTCCCAGGAGAGCATCACCATTGCTTCCAAATGTCCTGGGGCAATGCCTGCTACAGTGCTTCAACCTGGCAGTAGCACATCCTTGACCCATAAAAAAGGAGGGTTTTTTGCCTAGCCTTTGACCTTCCTACAGCCTTCAGATTTGAGGCAAGCTCTGCCCATTAATGCACATATGAACCATGGCCATTGTGCAGCAGGCTGAGATTTGGATAGTTGAAGGAAGAGCTAAGGATTTAGGGGGGTAAATACAGCTTAGCTTCCCAAGTAAAATGATTAGGAGAGTTTTTGCAGAAGGGATGAAGGTTTGCCTCCACTCCTTTTTCATGTGCATGCCTACCTACAGCATCTCTTTAGAACAGCCAGGTCACTTTGTCTTACCATTTCCTGTCTTTACATGTTTTTCTTTTCCCTATCTTCCCTTCCATAGTCCTGGAAAGTTATAAGCTTTTGTATACTACAGACCCATTTATTTCATACTTCCCCTGGTGACTCTCCTGCCACACTGTTTTCATTTTTCCTCTTCCACTCTTCAGAGCTCTCCTCTTGAATGCTTCAAAGGCAGAGTGTAGGGTCAGATCTACACCTTCACTCCAGGTGTCTGTATTTTGGTTCCATGATCTTCACAGCGAGCCAGTGAGCTGTGCATTGCACCAGGCAAAGACAGAAGAATGGGGAGGAAAATTGAGTGTGTAGAACTTCTGAAGTCCTGCCTCTGAGATAAGGATGTATGGAGACAGGATAGCACTTTGTAAGTCAAAGTGTTTTTTCAGATTTAGTCTTTTTTATAGACCGATGTCTATAAAAGACAAGACACAACCCGTGGGTGGGAAGTGACTTTATTTGCATTCTGGGGACTGTCCATGGGCATGAAAGCATATGGCTGTGGCTGCCTTTTGCGTACACTGTGTGGCTTGCAAAATTCATCCAACATGTGTAGACTTGTCCTGGATGCAGCTGAGTAATTCATTTCTGCAACACATTGTAGAAAAACAGTATAATGGATCCATGATCTTCCACAAGGAGGTCACAAAACTGAAAGATATACTTGGGCTTCAGCTGGCCTATGAACCAGTCCTTATTAATGAGGGATCTCTGAGGAAAACAGGTTAAAATTCATACAAAGGGTCCCTGCAGAATGCATATGTGGAGCTTGTAGAATTTCATTTAAAAATATTGGCATTCTGCTTCAGCAGGGAAGTTCAGGGTTTGGGATTATTATGACAGTTTTTTTCCTGCATTGTTCCACAAATCATAAATCTATTCAGCTTCTTTCTTTCTTCATTTTGAGAAAGCCCCAGGCTTTCTTGAGCAAGAGGTCAGTGAGGCTTGGTACTGCTTCTCATTTAAGAAGGAAGAATCTCAAGGCTTTCATATTTACTCCCCTAAGGTAAATATCTCCACAATGGTTTCAAGTGAGGCAACTAGTCACGGTGGTGGCTGTGCATTGTGCTTTCTTCCCACAAATGGTCCACTTTAAAAAGAATCATTCCTTTGCAAGAAGGAAATCTATGCTGTGCTCATATGCAAAGAAAAACTTTTTCTTCACTTCTTTCCAGCTGTATACTACCATACTCTGATGCAAAGTGGCAGAATCACACTCAGTCTGTTAGTAATTCTCTCTCCCCCTAGCCCCAGCTGGATTAGGGAGGAGGTGGAAAGGGAAGGTTTGCATTTGCCTTGAAATTCTGCAGTATTTACATGTGTGCCAGCCCAGACAAACTGAGTACCCCTCCTCCATGCTGCATTCATGAGAAGATTTTCAACCATATGACTCCTTCCAGGACACCTCCATTGGTATATTTCTCATTGGCTCTTCCATCTTGATCTTGCCATTGCTCTTGAGCACTTACCAAATTTTCTTCTGTAGCTTCAGGGCTTTGAGATAAAGGATACTTTGATATTAGTCAGTAGTCAAATTACTGCAAACTCTCTTTTCATCTAAAAGAACTAGACCAGGAATAAAATGTGCTCCCACACTACAAAAACAAATTATTATTTTCAATCTCTTAATGAATCCTGGGGTTAATTACTCTTTGAAAAAGAGTAGTCTAAGACTTCAAATATTGTTTATGCTCACGAAAATTGCATAAAACTCTTGCTCTCTAAGACTCAGGTGTCAACTTACAGTTAAAAAATTTTGTTGGTGATGAGTAGAATTCCTCCTCATCAAAATGCAGTTGGTGCTTGTAAAGTTTTGGAAGGAAGATACTTCAATTTATCATGAGAAATAATCTAGGTCAATCATCTCTCTCAATAGTTGTCTGTCTTCCTTTTCCCTAGCTACTGTTCCTAAGGTACAGAGAAAGCTGGTCTCCTTTTTTAAATGTGTATTTCTGCTTGCTGGCTTCCCAAGTGAGAAAGATAAATGAGATTTATTCACAGTTCTGAAAATCAGAGGCTTGATTCCTGCTGCAAACTGTTGGCTTTTTCTTATTGCAATTCAGGGGTGGGGAGGCACCCTGTAAGACAGAGCCTTGTTTTCATTAAATGCAAACATAAAGACAAGTATGTTGTTTCAGCAGGAGTTAGGTTGGGTTTGTAAGGAGGAAGACCTAATGTGATTAAAAGGACAAAGCCAGTTTTACATGGAGTCAGAGCAGTGAGCAGTGTTTCCCCTGGGAATGCCTGCAGTGCTGATGTGGAGCCGTGTGTCTGCAGGAGGAGGTGAGCTGGGGAGCGGCTGCTGCAGCGGCTGGGCTCATCTGGAGTGGGGCAACAGCCAGGGACACAGGCAGGGCACCGCAGAGCCTCAAAAGCAATGGAGCAGGACACACATCAGGAAAGGCCACGCGTGTGGGAAAGGTGTGCGTGCGCTGTCCTGCTGCTTGTAACTCATCACCAGGCACCTCCGAACAAACTCACAGGCGGTAGGTGCGACTTCAGAGGGCAAGTCAAGTCAGTGTTTTGCTACCTTTGCATGGCCTAGCACTAGGAGTGGTTAAAATTATTTAGGCTTAGGCTCAGCTGAATTTAGCCATGAACCTTCTCGTGTCTGGTGGATACTGGACCATGAACAGCATGAGAACAGAGGATTTTTTCACATCACAGTGGCATTTCCACAATTAACCCTCCATACTAATACATTCATTCATTCTCCTGCTAAGCTATCTTTTGGTATCCAGCCAGTACACCCCTTGCCATGTTTCCAGCTCAGCCTCAACAGTAAACTAAGCATTTCTATGGTAAATCACAGAGTTGGAGAAAACTGAGATAAATCTATTAGAAATTGGAAGGTGGGGATGGAGAGGGTTGGGAATCCTTCTGTCAGCTCTGTTTATTTGCCAGATACTTACTTAAATGGCCAGATTCACATGCAGAAACTTTCCTAAAATGCTTTATTGTCTTATGTTTTTTCAAGAACTATGGCAAAACGTTATGTAACAGGGACTACCCAGAAAGGGCATATTACAGTTTGCAAAACCCTACCTTGCATTGCAATTTCAAAAGAAAACATCTTTTGTCTGCCACCTGCAGAATAAGAAAAGTAAACCCTTGGAATCTGCTCTTTCTGTATTGTTTTGGCAAAAACCTTTTTGTAGCACAAGAGCACACCATTTTTCATCTCCTTTGACTCAGGTGTTTATTATTTACTGGATTAATGCTTTATTGAGGTGGAAAAAGGATAAGTGCATTAATTTTTAATTTCTCCATCTGGCTTTTGATCCTTTGTGGGCCGAAAAAGCCCTTTCTTGGACATCTTTTCTTTCACCTTCAGGGAGCCTACAGTCTTGCAGAGGGTGCCTTTCCTCCCGCTTGGCCTTTCTGAGCCCCTGAGATGCAGAAGACCACAGACGATCACTGTATTCTGAAATGGATATATTCAAAAAAAGGCAGTATTTTTTCTGAAAAAAAAAATTTGCTTCTATATGTATGTATTATTCACAAATATATTGTGTAATATCATATGGAAACATGGGTATAGACAGGTCCAATCTGGGTTCTCTTGTAACTGAGTTGGAGTAAAAGATTCGTCATTGCCACAAACTCCTATCTGTGGTTCAGAAGCAAAAGCTAGGAGAAAATACCCCACAGGTGTGGCAAGGATTATAAATATATGGAACTGGGTAAGGATAGTGCTTTCTAGCAGCTGGTATGACTAAGTTGAATTATGAAATATACTGTTGTGCATCTACAGCAGCTGATGAAGTAGGTCGTTAAAATACCTGCTAGGATAAAATGCTAAAGAAATATTACAATTCACTAACCACAGATCCCTTATTTAGCCCTAGCATGCTATTATCTACCACATTCTTTCTAATAAAGACATCTGGATTTAATGTTGTGTATTGTGCTGACAAGACTATTTACACAGTTTGGCCAGCCAGGATAGCATTTGCAGGTTGAAAGTGAGTACTAGAAGAAGAAAAGAAAGAAATTTTGTATTTCACAGAGTGTGTTTTCGACTGACTAAGTCATACTATCAGTGTTAATCTGTAGTCTGGACAAATATCCCTCCATAAATAGAGTGGGCAAAAGAAAATGTATAAGTAAAATCTGTGACAAAGGAAGCACCAAGCAAAGTAAAAAGCAAGAACAGATGAAACAAAACCATTAGAAGGTAAAGGTGAGAAGGGTACCAAGCATATTCAAGTCATATTGAAAATAAGTTTGGGAAAAATTCTGATGTGGAAGTGTAAACATTGCTTTCCTGCCTGCAGTCTGAAAAATGCCGTGTTTGTTCACATGTGTTAAAGACTATGTTGGTATGATAGATTCTGTGCAACTCCTCTGATGTCTTTAAAAAACTTTGACTTTTATTTATTTGCCTAAAATGAATATCCATTTTGAAATTATTGTTGTGCACTTGACATTTTAAACATATTATATCCAATTAAAAAATTGGCAACATCTGCTACCCCGCACTAAATTCCCTGTAACTAAATATGTGCAAGCCCTGAAGATTCAGCATTACATGAATTTGCTTAATTTACGTAGATTTATTTTATTTATTTATTTATTTAAAATATGTAGATTTGTTTAATATAATTGAACATAATTGTGCATGTAATGTTTTAACATAATATTACTCAGCAGATGTGCAAATAATAGCTAGTTTATTTTCCACCAGCCATATGGTGCTGATGCATTTGAACACTTGGCAAGACAAGTTAATTAGTCTGAGTGAGTGGACCAGTGCACTGAAACTGATGTTTGGTGGTGACATGGGGATGGTGATGTGTGCCTTGAGAAAACACCAATGTCTTAGTCTGGCAAA
This sequence comes from Zonotrichia leucophrys gambelii, assembly GCF_028769735.1. Lineage (NCBI taxonomy): Eukaryota > Metazoa > Chordata > Aves > Passeriformes > Passerellidae > Zonotrichia > Zonotrichia leucophrys. The sequence continues at coordinate 61,015,627 of NC_088200.1, forward strand.
GAACTTCAGGTTTTTTGCCCTCTGCTGGTAAGAGATCCTGAGCATTACTTTCACATAGCTGGTGATTCAGCTATCTGAAAAAATTCAAATGTAAATAGTTGTTTAAGATGGGCCTGTTGTGAAACCCTGAACAGTTTATTGCATAAAACAGGAACCACAAAGTGAACACCTGATTGTCTGATGACTTTGGATTATCTTCAGAAAAGAGTCACAAAATTCAGTTTTCATTTATAAAAATTCTGGTCTGAAACATATTTCAAACAAGTTTCAGTTTTAACAAACCTTCTTACATTTGGGATTCTGAAGAAAACAGCCATACTAAGTCCAAGTGCAATTGCTGAAAAGCTGGGTACTTTTACTATGTAAAAGAGTGTAAAAAACATGGCCAAACACTAACACGACCATCTTAGTAATCCAAAAGAAAGAAAAATACAGCTAATAATTGCCAACATTTGATCTGCCTTCTTCTAGTCTTTTTCAGCAAACCAAAAAGTAATTAAAGTATTCCTGTTCTTTCAGGAATAATAAAATTAGGCTCATGGACTCTCAGCAGAAATTGAGTGTCTTCTGTATATCTTATGTGTTTAAAGACCCTGAAATGTGACTTCCTAATGGTCTAGTGTTTGAACACTGACCCTGCAAAGCTGATTGAAATAACATACTTGCTCTGGCTGAGCATGTGTTCATACGCATTAGACTTCCTTCTTCTGTCCTGTTTTGGGTACAGCCTGGACTTAATAGTAACTGACCTAAGGATGTGGAATAAAAATCTGCATTTGTGTGATGGACTGTCTTAAACATTTTACACCTTAAAAGAGAATATTAGCTGCTGTTAGACTGAGGTTACCTGTGGTCTGTGTTTGATCTTTTATATGCCATGGGCAGCAGTTCCCATGTTCACATACCCATGGCTGCTAAGCCTCCCATCTGTGGATTTAAAAGTGGTGACTGATACTGACAATATGGGAATGGGACAGCTGCACCATCATATCTTTGCTTTCTTTCTTTAATTTTATTATTTTGCTAAGAATAATTCAAATTTTTCAAAAACACACAAACTTATGGAGCAAGGAAATGTTTTGAACCTTATGTTAACACTGGGTTCAAGTGCTGACCAGATTGCAGCAAATACTTCAGCACTGTAATCAGAGGAATCCTGTATCCTTTTTAAATTGACTAACACAGCTCAAGACCAGAAAGATTCATTATGGTTATCTAGTTTAATTTCATAACTATCATCAGCCATGAAATTATGCCCCAGGATTTTTAGCATCAAGAAGACAAGCTAGACTATGATTCAAGTCAGTCGAACAAGTCTACCTTGTAAATCTTCTCTCATAATTTCAATAGTGAAAAGAAAGATATTAGCCCAGTGATGATCCTTCAGTGGTAATTTTTTTGTAGAATTTTTCTATCATCCAGGTTTCCATAATGGATATGATTTTGGATGAGTCTGGACATTTTAAATCTGGATCTGTACATTTCCCATTTTGGGGGACAGTATCCAGGAACAAGATACCTGTCTCACGGATCCTGTTAATGAATGTCTTCTTGGATCCAAAAGGAGATCTGGATGAAATGCTCCCTATGGCGGTTTGGACTGAGTCTCTTACTCCATGAGGCAGAGGTCCATGCAACTCATGGATTCCCAGAAAAAATGTTCACAGGCCATGGGGATTTGCAACTTGAACTTTAAAATCCTTTCCTACCCAAGCCCCTCTGACTTTATGATTTTGAGGTCATGTTTTTGTCACAGATTGTGATTCATTGTTCTGCAGCTCCACTAGCTCCACATGTCCAGATTTATTTAGACGCGATAAGAAACAGAACACTGTTGAACATGTGCTAGGAAAAAGTGACCTACACTTCTCACATTGTTTTCTGTAATAGGCTTAATAAAATTTTCCTGGCTGTTACAAAGTTTAACAGGCTCACTTTTGCAATTCTAGTTGGTCCCTGCAGACTGAACCATAGTGTGAGCCTTCATTGCCAGAGCTCGACTTCCTGGGCAAGATCTCTACTGTAACTCTGGGGCAGACTGTCATGGCTGGAGAATACTGTACCTGTCTTGCTCAGGAAAAGTCCAGTAACAGCACACTACAGCAATCTTCCCTGCTAAAATCTTCTTCATCACCAGTCTTGTCTTAACTTCTCAGTTTACTGGTGGGTACATGTTTGTGGATGCCAAACATTCCCCCTTACATTCAATGGATCACAGCTATTGTAGGCAGACAGTCTTTATGTGAGACTTCCTGTCCTTTGGAATTTTGTAGGAATTGCTTAATTTATCTTAATGGACTTTATATCAAAGGTGTTTATGTATTTGGGCTATCTGACTTGGCTCCTTAGAGAGTTTACAAGAGAAGTGTAGATGCTTCCTTGATTCTTAATTCTTCTGCTCATTTAGACAGACCTGTTTAAGCTCACTTCACAAGTCTCCCTCACTCAGTGTCTCACCTAGCTATCCATTTGGGCAAGCAAACGAGTATTTCTTGCTTAATTTCATGTAGCCATAAAACAGTAATTATTTGGATTACAAGTTTTGTTAAGAACACAAACCTTAATGCATTAAAACTATTAAAACCATTAATTTAAAAGTTGAAATTAAGTAGCATTCATGAGTAGGAACTCATTGTATGCAATCTTGGTCTCACTGCGTATTAGAGGGGATGGATGTACACATAAGTGCACCTGACTTCTTGCTCATAAGAAAGAGTTAAACACATTTTCTCCCCCACAAAAAAAATCTGATGTAGTTCAGTACGCTTTGTTTTAGCCTGAAAAGTGCCATTGCTGAGGGTTTACTAAAGTAATGGTACTCTCTTCATTCCTGGAAGTGCCTGGGGATTCTTTGGATGAAAGACAAAATATAAATTTAAGATATTATTTGCATTACTTCTGCTAATAATAATAATTCAACACCAGAAAAATGTTTATGGCGAAGTTATTATGATCTGCTAAACAAATGGGTTTATACAGAATCAGAACTGCTGAGACAAGCCTCCTGTAACAAGACAATGCCATCAGGCATTACTATAACTCAAGCAAGGGCCAGTCAAAATGATACAGCTATTGTGTTGATGTGTTGTATATGATTGTGAATATTGGTGCCAACTGTGTTATAAACCACTCCCTGGAAATAATAAACCTGACAGATAATAGGAATGAATCAGCATTTTCTCCTTAATCAGAATGTTTTGTAAGCCTGGCTATACAGTCTCAAGATTCAATAGGGAATATTTTCAGGGAATATTTTCGCTTCCCCTGAAAAAGCCCAGAAGTTTTTATTAGATTATGTCCTTTATCTAATAAAGTTAATGGTTGTTTTCTCACACCTTCCGAAGCTCAGCATGAGACAACACTTTAGGGGAGAGTGACAATTACAGATGGAATAGCGGGACACTTCCTCATACTAGCCCTGTTTGTTGCATTACACCAGAGCTGGAAAGCTGCTCTGGAGCTGAAGCCTCAAGCTGTAAGTGCAGCAGGGACTCAAAGAAGATTCAATTTGGTAGATCATTTGGTGGAGGTAGGGAGCAGGGGGTGGCCTTATAGATATACATATTGTGCACTCCTTTTGGCTCATGGGAAAATAAAGTTGATGGAAGTTTAAGCCACATTAAAAATCCGACTGAGGAAATATGTGATCACATTGCTTTTTCTGCAAGCCCCCTTCTGACTCTGCCTCTTAATGTACCAAAGTAAAGAGGATGTTTGTTTGAATACTATGCAGCTTCTTCTCTCTTAAATCTTCCACACAAAAAAAACTATTTCTTTCCAGCTAGAATCTGGATTGATTATTTGTGCCTACACTTCAAATATTTCCTCCTGCAATCTTTTTTTTAATGAAAGTGAAGGTAGAAAATTGGCCAGACAAGCTGTGTTGTCTGGTCTCCCCTTGTTTTCTGTAAATGCAAAGCCATTATAGTTTTCCTATTACCTCAGCAATATGTTGTCTTTCTATTCCTTGAAAAAGCTGGATATTTGACTTACAATGTTGAAGAGGAAAAGTAAAAAAGATGCCTTTAAAAGGTTTATTTTTGTATGGGCCGGCCAAATTGCTGTAATAGAAGCTGAACTATCCAAGTGTTCACTTGGTGTTTGCCCATTGCACACTCAAACTCAGAAATGCAGTTCTCTCCTTATTCCCTCTGGAAGGTGATATCCACCTGGAAGATTTGGCTCTGAGCACTAGGAGACTGCGTGAAGCTCATATTAAGTAAAGCACGGACTTGTTTCAATTAATGTGAGGATAAGACCTGCTCCCTTTTTCAGCTTGAGTTTTTGCTTCAGGGATGATAATTATTTTTAGAATAATTTCTAAGAGCATTTAATATTGATACATGTGGCTATTTAAAATTTTTCATCCTTTAACTACCACTGCATTTTAGCCTGGTATCCTGAAAAGTAATGGGTAAGGGTTTTCATGGGCTACTCAAAGATGTACAGGGAGAATTCAGGCTCTTTTGTCACAACTAATTTGGTAAAATTAGTGAAAGCGTTGGTCTTGTAGTCATCCCAAGAGTCCAACAACAAATTTTCAGTTAGCTTGCTAGCACTGCCAGTGCCTGTGATCTACAGCATGGCCACAGAATTGCAGTGTCAGCATTTGATAAAGGACATACCTATTCATAAAATCTCCTGGCACAGACAGTAGTGACATTTAGAGTAGAGAAATTAAGGCATGCAGGTGAAGACCAAGTAAGCTGCTCCAAGTCATAATTAGGGCAAACTTCTTGGCCTCAGAGCAGCTTAACAGGGACAGCTTCACAACCACAGTATCCTTTCGCTTTCTCTCACACTTGAGAACACAGAAGAGATTCTCTCCTGTCATTGGATATACATGTCACTAGCACTTTCCATTCCTCTCCTAAACTGGTTCTTGCTACAGATCTGACTGCAAATTCAGTCCTTGTATTGTAGTCATGTTCACGGATCAGCTGGAAAGTCCTAATTTCCTAGCTTTTTATTCTGTAAAAAGTCCTGTATCAGATAGATTTAGATTAAATATTAGGAAGAACATATTCACCTTTGATGAGGGTGACAAGATGCTTAAACATATTGTCCAGAGAATTTGTGAAAACGCCATCCCTGGAAGAGTTCAGGTCCAGGTCGGATGGGGGCCTTAGCAACCCGGTCCAGTGGAAGGTGTCCCCTTGTCCATGGGAAGATGACCTTTAAGGTCCTGTCCAAGTCAAATCAGTCTATGATTCTATTTGTCAAGAGTTGATATTCTGTCCTGCCAGCTGAACAGACTTACTGATCTGATCTTTCTGCTCTCTAACTGGTCTAGCCCTGTGCTAAGAACTAATTTTTCTTTGGTTTAAAGGAGGAGTTAAAGAGGGAAAGGCAGGTAACTGTAGTCAATTAAACTGATTTGTGGCAGAGTGACAGGGAATCTCCTTCTGCACTTTCTGTACATTTAAGGAAGGGTCATTCTATGTGTGAAACAGGACAGACACAGATTTGAAGTTTTTAGAAACAGATGCCCCGCCTTTATTAATGCTCACCCCTATAGCAATCTCCTGGGCTTAAATAGTACAACTTGTAGCCAGTGTGAGATTTATAACATCCTCTAGGCCAAACAGTGACCCATGAAGGATGCTCTGTCTTTAATTTGGCATCCAAGCTGTGTCTGCATTGTTACAGAGAAAGCTGCAACACAGTCCTTATGTGTACACTCGAATGCAAGTGAGCACAAGCTGAGCTAATTGCTAAGCATCACTTAAGACTGAAATATCTGTGTCTGTATGATACATGAGTTTCTGAAAGATTGTCAGGTCCCTAATCAAAAGTCTTTTGCCTTGGGGGCTGCCAGTAACCTCTCTGCAGTATTACTCATTCTGGCAGGTAGCATTTCAGAGGCTCATAAATGCAGGAGGCCATGAAAAATTAGGGGATGAAGAAACACCCTTTTTATCCAAAGAAAGCGGTATCAGGACTGCCATTGTTCTGGCAAGCTTTGAACAGGCTTTCTGAACAAGAAGGCTAGAGACTAAGCTGCTAAAAATCAGAAAGGATATCCTTGCCACCATGGCATGATGAAAAGCAATGTTTCTTTTTGTAGAGGGTGGTCTCTGCTGTCTCAGAAGAAAAATGTGGCTTAACACTGCAGAGGGTGTTTAGGAGGGGAAGAAAAAGAGGCAAACCCATAGGTTTTATATATGCCCTTGAAGAATATTTTTTACCCTGTTTTATCATACCATGCTTTTATGCTGTAACTTAATATACACAAGTGAAATTTCAGGACTGTTGAGCATGCAGATTTTCCTAGGGGATGACTGCAAGGTTATTTAGCACAGGTGTTTCTGTAATTGTACAACATTCCCTATTCATATGCCCACAAGCCTTTATTCCCTTGTGAATGATGCTGTTGTCTAGTATTAGAGCACCAGGTTCTAATAAAAGCTCAGATAATATTGCTTTACAGTGACCTCTTCTGCAAGTCATCTTTCATTTCATGAATGCATGCAACTCAGGGAATAGGCACTTCTGTACTACATATTATTTATTTAAACAAGTGTGAGTGCAGAGTTTTCCTGACGATTTTGTTTTAGACATTAGCATAGTTCACACTCCAGGCTGTAGGTACTGTGCAGAACACCACCAAAAAAAAAAAAAAAAAAAGAGAGAGAGAATCCCCTCAATTCTTATTATTCCTGAAATGGTCAGGTTGTCCCCTGTGTTAGGCTACATCTGGCATGTCCCCACTGAAATGCATAACATTGTGCCCAAGGTACTTAAGGAAGCTGTGATTATACTGTTGCCAAGCAGATCCCACTCCAGAGGAGCTGCATGCCCTGCTCGCCGCATTCAGCACACACATCTGCCACGTCTGCAGATCTGAAACTCGTGTGTGCAAACGAGCCAGCGGGGAATAGTCAGTCTGATTCCTGACACCTCTCTGAAACCTTAAGATACCTTTCTACATTTTCACTCATACACTTAACTCACTTGACTACTCTAGCCCAGAGACTGTAGCAAAAAAAGAAACAAAAATTACTAGGTAATATTTGCAGGCTTTTATTTTCTTTTACAAAGCCACATATTTGTAGATACCATTGTTTTAAGGGCTGTGTTTTAAAAAGACAGTATGATTTTTTTTTCTCTCTAACTTTTGCCAAGCACCAAGACATTTGTAAAGCATTAACAGGATCTGGCTGGGAGGAGCATCTCTGATTATCATCCCAAGGAGCAGAAGCTACAGTTACTGAGCTGTCCTGTGTTCTGGTATTTGCTGCTGCTTGGTACCTGTTTTTATAGAATGGTTTCATCTATTATTTGTTTCAGACTTTAAAATAGAGAAATGCAGCAAAGAACTGCCTTCTTTGTTCTTCAATTCTTTTGTATTTTCCTATGTAACTTGGATTCAGTCACCTGAGTAAATACCAGGTTCTCTGCAAAAAGATTAGTTCTTCCCTCCTCAGTTACAGAGGATTCTGCCTGATTCTGGATTCAAGCAGCCCAACTTAATTACTAATTAGTGTTCTTTCCATTTCTTCCCATGTCAATTGTCTCTGATAGTGAAAATTGCTTAGCAAGTTGAGTCAGTACCTTTGCTAATTGCTCAGTAGTGCTGTGCTTTGATTTATATTTTTTTTTCAGGGGTTTTGAAACACATTGGTTTCAGTAACCCTTTCAGATGCTTCTATTACTCTATCGTCTTTTATTCTATTCTACAATTTCTATTATTGAAAATTTTCCTGGTTGGAAAATAAAAAAGGAGCTTGTAGCCTTTGTTTGTGGTATAAAGTGAAGTTTGTTGTTTTTTTTTTTTACTGTGCATTGAAGAGGAGTGAGATACCAGCCAAGGCTGCATTCTGTAAAGGCGAAGTTGAAGATGCATAGGCATACAAAGTGTCAGAGATTGACAGTGAAAAGCAAAAAACAGTCCAGAGTGTGCCTTGAGTAACCAGAACGGAAGGTGACCTTCCTTTAAGAAAGGTTTTGTTGTTTGACTCCCTAGATGTACTGGGAAGTTCCCTAATCCAATTGCAGTTTTATGGCAGTAGCATTTTAGAAACATATTTTCTGGGTCTCAGTTCCCCAAGGGTCTCCTGATGTATGGCTGAGATCATAAAGAGACAAGTCAGTTTTAACGCAGACTGGCTTGCTAATCATGACATTTCCTATTACCTATCTGACTGCAAACACCAATGGGGAAAAATACACACCAATAACAGTGTTAGTAAATATTGGAAAGAAAAAAAATCTGAAAGCAAACTTAAAAAGCTTGATCTGAAAGAGTACAGAAAGGACTGAAGAAGAACATAATGGAATAATAGAAATAGTCAATTTCAAAACCTTGCTGTTGCTGTGATTACATTATGTCATATGCATATGTCTTTCAAGATGCTAGATGCTGCTCTTCTGGGAACCACGAACTTCCAGCTGCTGCCAGAGCTGTGAGTGCTCACTTGTATTTCACACCTTTTTTTTTCTTTTCTTTTTTTTTCCTGAGTTAGCAAGAAGAACTCAGAGGAGCAGGAAATCTCTAACTATGAATACTGATAATAGAGGAGCAGCAATAGAAGAAAAATCTTACAAAGTTTTTTATTAGTAAAGAAAATCCTGTTCTCCAGATCTTTTCATCCATAAAAGAAGTAGTTACTGCTAAGCTACTTCATTTCTTACTCTTGAAGCTATTGCTGGCCTCATAGTCCTGTCCTCTCAGAGGCAGAGAATGAAGGGAGAGAGCACAGCAGGGGCAGATGGCCCCTTTCAGAAGCAGACACTGAGCAGGGTAAAGCCCCCAAGCCGGGTTGCAGCAGGGAGGGATCCCAGCTCTGCTCAGAGACCCCTGCCCTTCAGGGACGATGCGTGGCCAGCATGGAGAGGGGCCGAGGTGCAGCAGCAGCCTCCAAGCTGGATCCTTCTTCTGCTCTGAGCTCTGCCCAGGTTTTGCACCACAGGGGGACGAACTCCTCCTAATTTCAGATGTTTGTTATAGCTTCGGGTGAAAGGTAGAGCCTTCCTCTGTGCAAAGCACTGCAGGAAAGGAATTACAAAAGGCCATATCACTCCACAGGGTTGAACCAGGGAAGAAGGCAGAAAAGTGTGCTTATAATAATATGAAATATAGTGAAGCAATTTGAAAGATGAGGAAAGATGAGGAAAAATGGGTGAAAAATAGGAAAGTTGGAAGTTGTTGCTAGAACTCAAAGAAAAGAAACCTCTGTTCAAAACCAAAATGATAGTCTGGAAAATGGAAAAAGTTTTAACAGAAGGTTCTGTAATGTCAGGAAAAGTTACATTTGAAAGCAATTTTTCTGAACTGATCAGAGCTCTTTGAATTTGCAGAGCTGTCACCTTCAAAAGGGCTCAATGCACTGCAATTAAATGACCTGAAGAATAGAGTAGTACTTAAAGTCAATTGCATTTCTGAAGAGCAATGCTGAAATGAGAAGCCCAGACGCTGTCAGCAAGTATTGAATAAAATGAATGAGACCTGAAGAAACTGTATGACAAGAAGGTGAATTTGTGAAAGTAACTAAGAAAGCGTCAGCTGAAGAGGCCTGTGTAAGAAAATACTCTGCCTCCTAATCAGAAAAAGAGTCTTTGAAATGGTTATTAAAATCAAAGAGCTCTTCTGTTAAGAATGCCTTTATCAAAATATCTATCAGGAAAAATATGTCCTGTAATGTTTAAGCTCTGGGCAAGTGCTGAAATGGTAAGCATAAAAGTACTTCATTGGAACAAAGTTGAGTGCTCCTAGATGCAGGATGAGAGCCAGGCGCGCTTTTCATGCGCAGTGGAAAGCTCTCCTGCAGCCTGTAGGACTGTCTTTGATGGCCTCCAAGTACAGTCAATAGACAGCTACCATGTATGGCTGGCTACCTTGAGTATTTGAATGTGAGTACTCTCAACATGCAGGCAGTTTCCTCATACATTACTTTCTTCTTCAGCCTATAGTTATGACTCTGTAGTCACACAGAGTTTTACAAATCAGGCATTCAAAGCAAATCAGTTTAAAAAGTGCACAGTGGTCCCAAGAGATCAGAGCAGGTCCCAAGAGATCAGAGCAGAACAGTATCTGTTACTGTGAATATCCTATGATGTCCCTTTCATAAACTGCTATTTTGCTAGAATCACTTCAGATCCATGAGTTTCAGGTGCATGCAGGGTGGGCTGGCTCACCTCTCCAACCCTTTTGCTGGGAATGGACAGACAAAGGATTACAGTTTATTAGGCCAGAAACTAAGAGGACAGAAGTCTCCAACTATCTTCAGCCTGTGCCTTCAGCAGAGAAAGTGTCATGATGCCCAGCTGTGCTGACCCTGCTATCCCAGGACTTGCTTCTCTAAGGAGAGCTCTCCCACAGACAGTTCTGGGGCTGGGGCATGCCCAGGCAGGTTGTCAGGCAAATATTCACATGGCAAGGAGCCCATGTCACACAGCAGTGAGTGAGGGGGAATGAAGAACCACTGCACCATCATCTCTGCCTTTTCATTTTGCTAATCTAAAGCCACACCCTGTGTTTCCACCACAGGAACTTCACTCTGAAGCTGAGACACTGCAAGGCAGTAAGCTTTGCTAATCAGTCAGTGCATTGTTTAGTTGCAATGAGCATGAACATTAAGAGATTTTTGGGTATTTCTGGCTGGATATTGTGTGATTGAGAGTTAACAGGGAGGGTCTTCACTGCTTGGAGAAGACGTTTTGGCTTTGCATGTTTATTCAAACAGATAAGAACAATGCAAGAAAAAACAGAACTGTTCTTTTGGAACTGTAGCCTCCTAACACGTTTATGATTCCCCTATGTTCAGCAATACTGGAGGTTTATTTTTTTCCAGCTCCACAATAGATTTCACACACATTTTTTCACAATTATTGTGCTACAGGCAAATTCTTTATTCTTCCCCAAACATCAGTCATTTCTTTCAAATTACTTGGGCAATAAGCAGAATTACACTTCTGGGAAAGTATAATAAATTTTTACCTTTTGAAACCAAGGAGGTTTGACCTTGGAACTGTTTGGACAATATCTTGTGATCTCAGTAAATTGGCACAGAGATGTTTTTCTAATAGCATGTATCACTGAGGTTTATAAGTAATACTTCTGCAACCATTTGTTTAAGAAGAACATGTTCAAATGGCAGTGCTACTTTCAAGTCTGTCTCATGCTGTTCCTCATGTTTGGCACAGATAAACTCAGACATGCCATTAGAAGAATGTTACTGTGAGTAAAAACTGGGAGAGTGGGTTCCTAAACCTTAGCATTCCCCAGAAATGCTAAGGTTTAGGAACCTGTTTGGGGATTTTTGCAGCTTTTTCTGGTTTTGATCGTGGACTTTAGACTTGCAGACAGGATGCGGAGTGACACCAGCCTGAGGTCAAGCAGTGCAACACCACATTTTATGTGTGTTTGTTGCTAAATTTTTCAACAGTCAGGCACTATGATTCCACTAATCTTGCATCTGTTATAAATGAGCTGTCTCCCCTGTCTTCTAGCATCAGATTCAATATCTTTAGTAACATCAGCTTCCACACCTGCCTCAGTAAGGCACCACCTGCCTAACTGCCCGTCTCATCACTTTAGTCTCCTTTCTGACATTATTAGCCTTATTATATCTCTGACTTCTAAAGGTGGCCACCTGAGGCCTGCTCAGCTTTCACATGGCATAAAAGTACTTAGAACAGAACCTCTGGGTGCAAGACATCAGCCAAATTCATGTAATTGGTTCATCGTAGTGGTTAAATAAAAGTGTCTGCGCACGCTAGAAAGCTTTTATCATTGTTTCTGAGTAGAATGGAAGCTTGAGTAGACTGCAAGCCAAGAACAATTTACAGGACATTTCTACCCTACTTCCACATTTTCATTATTTTGCACACCAATGGTTCTCAGATCATCTCAAAAGTCAAGTGCAATTTCACATATGCAGGTATGTAACAGTGAGATTTGATGTACCTGTGCAGGTGAACTGACTCAAACTTACAGATGAAAATCAAAACATTCTTGAGGTACATGCAGCAGCTCTGTAACACCATGATAAAGAAGCAATCTTATGGTCCTGACAGATATGTAAGGGTATTACCCTGCTGGAAATAATTTGGGTTTTGATTTACATCTCCTTTCCTGGTTTTATAGTTATTTTTATTTTTTGTATGACTGAGATTAACACATGGAAGGTATCAAAGAGAACTGACCTTGTCTAAGTTATAATTTATTTCCCCCAAGATTTTCTTAGAGCAAATTATGTTTTCCAAGTGTAACAATGAAAAAACCTTTCTCACTTTAGCATCCTATTGTTTTTCCTTCATAGGTGCTGCTGTTGATATCTGCAGGGAAAGAACAGGAGTAACCTAGAAAAGGTAAATAATTTTCTCTCCACAGGTGCTGTTTACATTGTCCTTAGTGGTCATGAGACCACTAATCTCTTTCTAAAAAATGGCCCTAAAATTACTTTGGCCTTTGTAGCTATTGCTTCTTGATAATATTTTGCCTGGTTTTTTGAAAATAATTTCATATAGTCTTATTTAATATAAAATTCTCAACTGACTTGCTTGTAACTTATAAAACTAATATACATATTTGCATTAAAATTTACATATTTGCCTTTTTTTAAGATCATATCCAGAAATTTTGCAAATTTTTTCATAAATCAGATACTCAGTTTTCTCAATTTTAACTGGGAATTCTCTCCTAGTCAGTTCCAGGCCAACTCTGGGACATTGCAATCTAAGCCCTACACCACAGCACAATATCTGCTTCATATCTAACTTGTTATCCCTGTCATTTTGTGGTCACTCTATCCTAAAACACAATATCACAAGATTCCTGAGCAGCCTGACTGAGCTCTGAAAATACCCTTGCTTTGAACAAGAGCCTGGGCTCTAAAGACCTCCATGGGTCCCTTACAACCTATGTATGTCATATTACAGGTAGTCAGAGGAAAACAGTATCTAACTGGACAAAACATGTGTCTAAACTAACTTTTGGATAAGTCAAAGGTATTTATGCATTGCTTTTGGAGTCCCTTTGGGCGAGGAAAGGGGGAAGCATTGAAGATAGGAAGCTGTGTAGAGTTATTTACAGCACAACAAGCAGAGACAATTTGCTAAATAAAGAAAGAGTCATCATGCTTCTTTTCAGTTTTGAAGCAGTGCCATGACTGTGAGATAGATGAAATACAGTGTTGAGAAGTCCTGAAACCAATTGCGGTATGCATTTGTAGCACTACCTCCTCAGGTGTGCCTAATTTGCTCTTACTATTGAAAGTAAGGATGTAGCTAAGAAAATAATGCCTGTATGCACACGCGAACACAAGTGTTTGTTTAGCAGCAACAGCAGAAATTGTGACACTGGCCAACAAAATAAAAGGCATCACTGATAATAAAATAATAAAAACCATGAAAAACAAGAAACTGTGAAACACCTCTTTATTAGGCAGTTGGAAGAGTTCAGTAGGAGGTATTGCAAACCTCTGAGAAACAAGGCTTATGTAGTAGGAAGATTTCTGGTAAATGTCTTTTGGAGTAGAACATCCAGCAATGTGTTTTCTGGACCAAGTGCAACAGCATGGTATGACTGTGTGGAGAGCTAAACCTGAACTTTGGATGAGATGCATTTTCCCAACCAGAATGAGAGATAGGAGAGTTGGTGCAAAATGGGTAGGCACACAACACTGAACTAACATCGTAATACCTCACATTGGTAATGATGAGTCTTTGGACTCTATCCTATCTGCAATATTTTTCAAAGTGGAATTTTTGCTCATTTTCTGTCCTCCAGTCCTTTATGGCTCATCTTGTACTGCTGGTGTAGTATCTGAGGCTTGAAGACAATTTGGGAGCAGGCATTGCCCAGCCTGGGGCAAAGAAGGTGTCACAGACATCTTTTGTGAAAAGTCCTTTCTTTAGGATTTTTCCCCTTTCTGAGAAGCTGGGGCCTCAGCAACAAATGTAAACAATGGTTATCTGCTGCTGTGGAATGTAACAGGTGGATCCGTGATTGGTCTCCTGTGGATGTTTGGATTTACTGACCACTCACAGCAGAGCTGTTCTCACTTTCTGCAGGGACACAGAACTTTGTTATTCATTCCTTTTCTATTCTTAGCTTAGATAGCTTCTGAGAACTTTTGTCTCTATTCTTTTTAGTAAAGTTATAATGTAATATATATCATAAAATAATAAATCAAGCCTTCTGAACATGAGGCCAACATTCTCGTCTCTCTCTTCATCCTGCAAACCCTTGCAAGCCCTGTGACAAGAAGGCTCTGGGGAGGCCTGATTACAGGCTTCCAATACTTAAATATGGCTTGCAAAAGAGATGGAGAGTGGCTTTTTACACAGGTAGATGGCAACAGGACAAGGGAGAACCATTTAAAATAAAAAAGAAGATATTTAAATTAGATTCTAGGAGGGCCTTCTTTGCCAAGATGTTGAGACACTGGCATAGGTTGCTCAGTTGTTGCAGAGAAGCTGTGGATGCCCCATCCCTGCTAGGGAGCCCAAGGCAAAGTGGGATGGGACTTTGAGCAACCAGGGCAAGTGAAAGGGACCCCTGCCTAGGGCAGCAAGCATGGAATTAGATGTTCTTTAAGGTCCATTCCAATCCAAACTTTTCTGTGATACCATGATTCTAAGGAGTTACTCTTACTAAGGGATACTCATATTATTCACAGCATGACAGCTCTCTAAAATCCTTCAAGAACTGGCATAAGCACTAAAATCTTGACAGGCAACTCTTTTATTGCATGTCTTTCTCTGGCCTTTCCTTGGAAAATTCCTTATGTCTTGCTTTTCCAGACATGCCTTGTCAGGCATATGAACAGTTAGGATTTCTCTTTAGCTTGTGCTCCCAAGCACATTGTGTTCTTTTAACCTTATTAGAAAGGTCTGTTCAGAAGCCGATGTTAACTACAAAGGAAAGAATTGCATCCTCAATTTCACATGGCATGTTCTAAAACCACTAGTTTCCTGCCTTCTGTCAACAGGCAGGTGAAAAATGTAAAACTACTATTGCAGATGAGAGGTTAGTACCTTCAGTGACCTGCCCTACCCTCTTGTTTTACCTTTGGTGTGAGGAGACCACACCAGAATTTATTTCCATTCTTACATGCTCCCACTGTTTTTCCCCTGTTCTTTCTACCCACTCGTGCAAAACCACTGTGCACCATACGGATGTCAGCTGAGTCGTCACTGAACATAACACATCACACGTTTTATAAGCTGTGCTCCATTTCACACTGGTGAAGAACACAGAAAACCAGGTTTATTTATACTTACTTGTATAGAGAGCCAAGAGACTCGTTTTACAAGCAGGTGGGCTTGCTGGGAGGAATAAACTAGGTTTTGATAGCTCTTTGCAGGATAAAATCTCTTGTCTGCAGCAAAGTCCATCTCCTTTGTATGCATAGGTCCAGGTCAAAAGTGTGGATGGTCACTTAAGTGTCTCATAAACCTGCCTAGAACTTTTCATCTTGAGTTTTATATGGGATGTATTAAGAAGAGTTTTGCATGGGCGAGGCCCATATGTACAAATCCTCCATGCTTTATTAAAGTGTTTCTTTCTTTAAGTAATAGAGCCCTGTGGAAGAGAAATTAAAAAAAAAAAAAAACCTTACAAAAAAAAGGCAGCTTAAAAAAAGCATTTTTTTAACATAAAGACCACAGATACCAGGTCTTATCTAAAACTACTCATGTACATCTGATGTCTTACATAGATAATTACAAGGTGTTCTGGCAGAACAAGTACTAATTCTTACCACTTAATTCCTCAACAAGGAATTATCCAGAACAAAAATGAGTTATTTGTATAACTTAGGTGAGCAGATGTTTGGCTATTTTTGTCATGGAGATCTTGACAGTTTTACATATAGGGCTGGCTGATACTTAGCTGTCTCATTACCTCTTAAATGAGCTTGATCCTATCTGAATTTCAGATATATAACATAGCATAAACTACAGAAATGGCACAACTATGAGCAAAAAGACATCTTTTTTCTCTTGGGAACATCTTGCTTTGCCATCCTTGTAATAAGCCTGAAGGTCCAACTAGAAGCACTTAACTAACTGGGAGAAAAGGCATTGTTAGTACTCAAGTATTAATCCATTTTGAAGGAGCTCCGCTCTGCAGCTATCTTCAGAAAGCTCAGGGAGTATCCTGTTTGCAATGAAGGACGCAGCAATGACACATTGCCATTGAAAGCAGCAACTCCTGGTATTGTCTTATTCAGTAATATACACATATATATTTAAAACAGTGACTCACTTTTGAGAATGGATAGAAAGCATAAGCATGACAGAAGAGAGATTTCAAAGAGCAAGTCCATATGTTTCCTTTAAAGGTAGTCTTTTTGGTGGTGGAGGAAAAAAGTTATTGCTTGCCTTTACTGACATAAAATCTGCTGTGAAAATGAAAAATAAATCTTTTTCAGCCCACAGGCAGGAACAGTTACCCAGCTTGGGGATGTTTCCTTCAGTGATATTGAGTACTTTCTGATGGGATTAATTTTTTTTCTACAAAAAAGGAAAGATCAAAGCTTCATCTTCAATATAGGTGAAGTCTGTTTCAGGGAGAAGATACAGAGTATACTAATCCACAGTGTCCCTGATGTGCAATGCAATGCAGATTTATTCATAACCTAATGCAATCCACAGTTAAACTGGTAAATCTGCTTTCACTGATTGTAGTTAGTTGGACCTGGAGAAATGGCAGGAATGCTTTCCAGCACACAGCTTGTCCCATTGGATGCCTGCCCAAGGAGTCAGGAATACTGAATGTCTTATATATGCACAGGGAGAAAACTGCAGCTTTATTTGGGTCGGAGTAGGAAGATGTGTTGGACTATCATCCTCTAGCTCTGTTAAAACATCTGATATTGATGCAGAATGAATGCACAGAAAGAAACTTTCCCTTACCACTGTCACGCTAGAGGCTTTGCAGCAAAGTAAAATATTGCTCCAATAGATTTATTTGTTTCAGAGTGGTTCTGCACAGAGGAGTGCTGAGGCACATGCCATGTCCCACAAGAAAAGTTTTGCCCTTTTCAGTCATCTCTCCCTCTGTGATGTCAGGCAAGCACTTATCATGCTGCTGTCACAGCACATACTCCATTTGTGTGTGCCAGGAAAGGGGAGATGGCATATTCCTGCAGGTACCTGTTTCGGGGCATGCCCTGCAATGCTGCCACAGAGATGAGCAACAGGCTGCTTACCAAGCTGTCCTCAGGCTAGATAAGCTTAATATGCTGACATGGGCACTGACATGCAAAAATACTTCTTGTGCTCCTAACCACGCCCAGGAAGAGGTCAGAAGCTAATATCCAGAAATATATTGGATTATTTCAATCTATGGAAAACCAGTGGCAAAAAATCCTGAATAAGAACTGAAAGAATCTGCAAAGAAATCTCCCATTATTACTCACATAAATAGGCATTTGTTCTATATAAATATTATATGCATCAGCGCATGCACACTTATATCTACACAAGTATGATAAGTACAAAAATATACACTGAACTACAGGTGAACACTGACAAAGAGTTAGAATGCATCATAATGAAAGCATGCTTCTAGAAATCTGGATATCTGGTTGTGTTTAACACTAATGTCAACAAACAAAATCCTAGAGCCAAGAAAAATTAAATTACAAGTTCAGTTGCAAAACTGGCCAGCTTTGCAAAAGGTAGCATTGCAGCCACACATAATTTTTTTAAAAGTATATACAGTAATTATGCAGCAACTGTAGTGTAGCACTTATGCACATATTTTGGAGTAAGTAGGGTGTTTTCCCTTAGCAAGACACATAGAAGACTAACTTTAATGCTTGTTTCCTGAATACATTTGAAAATATCTACTTGTGCTTCTGTATACTCATTTTAGAAGCATCACCTTGGCCTCAAGTTGTAGTCAAGTCATGGTCTGAAGATGTTTGTACCCCAAAACTGCAATAGCTTGAAGTGCTATCGTATCACAGGTGCTCTACAGATGGAAGTATGATCTGCTGAGAGTTTTCCTCTAATATTCAGTTTTTCCTTTGCTATACTTTCAGGGCCTCGTGGACACCATTTTTTACTGAAATTTTAAGGCAAGGACAGGTCTAGATAGTGTGCTTTTGTATCTAACACAGATCACAGCTCTCTACCTAACAATTTCTGTACCAGTCTCATAACCTTTGTGCTGCAGCATCTCTCTGGGAGAGACAATCTTGATTTTAAAATGTCAAATGATATGCAATTATTTGCTAAGAACTATTATGAGCATGATATAAAATGTGAAATGAACCCTGCTCCTTTACGCAGGGAACTTGGCATGTCTTTGGATCAGATGAACATATTGTAACAATCTATTTCCGTATCTGAAAAATCGAAGGAAAACAACTGGTTTGATCAAGCTAATGCACAAGAATTGGAGAAACAGATTGGGCACAAGATGCTATTTTTTGCTGTCAGTTCCAGGGGCCTAGAAATGGTTGCGTGTATAAACACGTCTGCTTGTCATAGATCACTCCTGGGTAATGAGGCAAGCAGCACATGGTGCTGCAGAAATTTAAAATGTGCCAAGATGAAGGAACTGGCACCAACACACAAGCACAAAACTAGTCATGCAGAAGATTACCTAACAATGCTAACTGGAAACTTAAATATGAATCCTTTTTATTACAAAAAAAAAATCTCTTTTCTGTTTACTTCATTGTAGCCATTGGTTGCTTTATGAACACAATTATATCACAATTATAGGAGTGCTGATGATAGAAGTAATTCCTACAGCCCCACACAGACCTTCCTTGCCACGCACACATGCAAGTGGGACAGGCACACAGCAAAGGCAACTCATTGTCCCAGGCTCCGATGGCCTTGGACTGCTTGCTGCTAACTCCATAAGAGCAAAAATGTCACAAAACTGTCCACATTTTCTTCTCTTTTCCTAGAGAAATTACCTACTTGACTGTGTTGAACATCCAATCACTGAAATTTAAATCATGTATTAGAGATCTTTTTTTTCCTTTCCAATATGCAATGTTCAGAGAAGACATCTTTCAGAGGCCTGAATATGCAATCTCTGGGGAAATTATTGAAGGCTTTTACTGCATTTTATTTTACCATTGATTTTTAAAGAGCTGGTTATCCGCAACAGATTGCTGCTAAAGTGAAGTAAGAGGTCACTTGGTCTGTTCAGCCTGGAGGAGACTGAGGAGAGACCTCACTGCAGTTACAACTTCCTTGTGAGGGGAAGAGGAGGGGCAGGCACTGACCTCTTCTCTGTAGTGACAGTGACAGGACCCAAGGCAATGGCCTGAAGTTGTGTCAGGGGAGGTTGTATATCAGGAAAAGATTATTCCCCCAGAGGGTGGTTAGGCATTGAAACAGACTTCCCAGGAAAGTGTCAAGCCTGACAGAGCTCAAAAAGCGTTTGGACGATGCTCCTAGGTATATGCTGTGACTCCTGGGAACATCCTGTGCAGGGCCAGGAGTTGGACTCAGTGATCTGTGTGGGTTCCTTCCAACTCAGAATATTCTATGATTCTATGTCCAGTAGCTGTGGTGACATAAAGTGAACTAAAATCTGCAAAGCACAGTGTTTCTAAAGAAACTCCATTTAATAAGGTTCTCATTCAGGCTTGTTCTCCACACTCCCTTCTAAAGTCGTGCAGAAATATATGTTGTGTGCAGCCAAAATGCACTCTGCAGGGTGAACATTTCACATGTATATGGAACTGATGAAAAATCTCACAAATTTGCCCGACTGCTTTGCAGCCAAGGATCACATACATGTACTTCTATGCATAGGTACACCTGCATGTACATATGCAAGGCTGCATGATTGCTGCATTTGTTTGATGTCTTAGCACTCATCGTGTCTGCAGCTTCATAATTTATACGGTTGTACTAATATTTTCTAGCCCCTAAACAATCACTCCAGATTGGTGCAGAGACGGGGTGCTTCATTCATCTAGATTCTTTAAACACATGTTTATTGCCCTTAACATTGGTAGTGTAAGTTTTAGTTAAGCCTGGACATTTTACAGCAATTTCATGACAAGGCATTATACATCGGGAAAATGGAGAGAAGCAGTTACATGGATTTTTATTGCCTTGTAGGTGCAGGCTCTGGTATTTGTACTTTGCTGATGCAGTTTTGGGGAAGATGATTTAGCTTTCAACAGTGACCCCTTCTGGTGCACGCGGGGAGAGTCTCCATGCAGCACACGCCGCCCCGACACCGTCATTTCTAATATAAAACACTTATAAAAATTATTACTTTCCAGTCGTCATTTGAGGAGCATAAGTGGAAAAAAGAAGTCTGCCATAAAGGCCTCACTTCCTTCCTGACCTTGTGTAACTAAGACATCTCCAAGCACTCTCGATTTTTTTTCTTTTTTTTAACACGAAATGTCATTTAACCAAGATCAATGCCTCTTAACAGAGCTGCATTACTTAGAGAACAGGAATCAATGTTCAGCCTGGTGCTAAAAGAAAAGACTATAAGTAGGGATCTCAGGCAATAATACCTGTCAAACAACTAATTTTCTTTCTGGGGGTGAAATACTGGAATTTTCATTCTTGCAAATCCATTCCTCTCTTCCTCTCTTTTGCTTCTTTCTTTCTGAAGAGCCTTAATGCCATTTGAGATTCGCCTTTCAAGACCATTTCACTGTAATGATCAGTGTTGTAGAGGTTTTAGTCTCTACACTGGCTCTGAAACACTCTTCATTAATTTATCAGGCAGACGCCTGTACTTTTTAAGCAGACACCTCTGCTTTTTAAGCAGAGGGGTTACAATCCCAGTACTGCAATTGAAGTTTCAAAAACATATAGTATGCAACATAGTCAGACATAAAAATCTTGAGCACATTCATACTTGCTGCAATCTTTACCTTTGCAGACTGCTAGCTTGTCTACTAGGCATGCCACCATTTCATTTCACTTGATAGGCCTCTAAAATTTGTGCCTTTCTATATGAAAAAAAAAAAAAGAAAAAAGTTGTTTCTTCTGGACTGGCATGAGAAATTCTGTCACGTTCCTCTGTGAAGTGACAACATTTCCTCATTAGTACAGCTTTGCTTCCTCAGTGCTCTTCGAGCATTTTGTTCCATTTTTTGCTAATTTGAGTGGGGGTTTTTGGCAAGGGGTGGAAGCCCAATCAAATTAGATGTGATTCCACTGAGAACGACTCATAGCTTGTGATATTGTTGAACTTCTTTTTAGTTCTACACACTGCAATACACTTGTAAAATCATAAAACTACCAGGACCTGCAATCAAGCTACTAATTCCCCTGCCCTGAGGCCAAAGCAGAACCACCACAGCCACTACAAGATATCCAACTTGCTAGCTCCCACAGACCTATAAAGAAGAGCCCACCACGCCCAGGATGGTTTCATCTGGGGCTTGAATAAGCCCATTACTACTCCTGACTTCCCAGCAGATTCTGCCTTACTGTTATTTAACACTGCTATCCTCTCAGTTTGCCCTACATGGATGCAGAAAAGAGACATCTACTTTTTAAGTGGCCTTGGTTCACGTGTCTCAAATGACCGAGTTGCCTCACAGCCATCACGGCATCTCAGGCTTGATCTCTGGGAATTACTATTAGAACGCCTCTGGTAGGAAGAGATGCGATAGAGAGCCAGGCAGCAAAGCACACAGTAAGCAACCCAGTGGAGAGATGGCTAGAATTGCTACCTCCTGTCAGCTGAGGTGAGCTGGTCATTACAGAAAGAGCTGTGATAGTCTTTCCCTAGAAAGATTCATCCTTCATTTTGCATGAAGGAGGAATGCTCCTCAGCCTCTTTGAACTCTGCATCTTTCATATTTCAGGCTATGTCTCTCCTAAGTTGCATGTTTTCCTACTTGCTTCTTTTCCCCCTTTCCTGTTGTGGATGTCAGACCCTGTCTTTAAAGTCCACAAGATTGCTCTCTGCAGACAACTATGAGCAAAGGCTACAAGCCTGGACAAGTTATTTCAGTGGGAGGCAAAAGGTATTGCAGCTTTTTGGGAGGCCAGGAAGCAATGGGAAAGAAGGACAGGCCAAGTAGGATAGATCTTTCAACTGAGGAAAAAGATGCTAATCGGGAACACTGCGTCAGGCCTTTAACAGAAGGTGCTGCCATAGCTGAGACTAAGATGGGACAGGAAAACTAGGAGAGCTATCATGGACAGAAAAAACTGAAACGTTGCTCTTTGAGACAAGTGATGGGACTAGACGGGACAGAAGGGAAAGGCAGAGCTGTTGATACTCCTCACTGAAACCCCATCAGACTGGCTTGCTGTAAACTGTTGGAAACTGGCTGTTCATGGCTTACTGATTACATTCACTGTGGAAAAGAGAGTATGAAGATGGCGATTATTTGTTCCCTGTTTCTCACCTACTGCAGGATTAGCTTTCACCCAGACTCTTTTAGAATCTAATTCCTCTGCTGCAAAAGAGGAAGAACAGCATCTCCTGAGGATCCTGTTAAAAACATTCAGTCGTTTCCAAAGACATAATATTTCCTTACTTAGTTTCCAAAGCCATTACATGGCTTTCTCGTGCATGATAGAACCTCATAGACTCTTTACCATTCACTGAAGTTTATTTCATTACACAAAGCATGTGGGATGAATGGCCTTTACCATATTTAATACTGGTAAATCTTCTCATGTGTATTCTTTTTGATATCATTAGGATATCATATAATTCTGCCACAACTTTCCAAATATGAAGTGTGCTGAGGTTTGGAAAGATGGCAGTGCTCCTTGACATTTATAGTACTTCCAGAGCACCAAAAACTCTGTTTCAAAGTCTTTTCTTGGTTTTAAGGTCCACTGGCTTATAGGGTTCAGATCTCATTATTTTTCATTGCTTTCTTTCAAAAGGGCTGTAGAACAGTTGATTAAAAAAAAAAATCTATAGGGCAGAAGAACAGTTTGAATACAATCAAAAAATACAAAATAAATATGTTTTTTAAGACTTTTCCTGTGTTTTATTGCTAGCTATATGAATATTTCCTTGTTCTGCTTGCTGATCAAAGTCACTGCATTAGACGATAGAGCATAAAAATTCTTAGTGGAAAGCCTCTAGAGAACAATCACTGCCAGAGCATTTTTGTACTGAAGTATACTCAAAAGAAAAAAATATTAAAATGGGTGAACCTATACCTGACAATTTGTATCCAGAGTTAGCCTTCCAGATATTTTTCTTCATATTCACTGTCAGTGAATAATTTTTAAGGAAAGATACACAAAAATTAGAAAGCAAACAGCATTAATACTGTAGAGATATTTTTTCACTGTTACATTTCAGAGCCTCTTATTCTGCAGGATGACATAGGTACCCAGAAGACTACAACATCTGGCAGGTCACAGTGATCTGTGAACCTGAAAAAAATGTTTCTTACAAGTACAGACTACAAAACTTTTTGTTTTTGTAGTCCAGTTCCACAAACCTCAGCTAAATGAGGGTCGAAACACGGATGACAGGATAAAAATTTATTTCATGAGCACCCTACACTCTTCTGTGTACAAAGTAAGCACTTATCCCTTACCTACAGTGAATAGGTGCAGAAGTGTTTCCACTTACAAGAACCTGTCCAAAGGAGTCTCATGTTTAAGACTAGTTAAAATATTTTCTCACTTTTTTGAAGTTTTTGCTCTGTTATCAAATATATTATACTCTTTGATTCCTTTTTCTACATCAGTCTGCCTCAACACACAAGTGAACCTGTCAAGAATCTTTCTAGTTGACTGACCAGTCAATGGCAGCCAGCAATTTCGCAAATGAATCTGTTTAATCAAGGTACCTAAGGTGAAGAAGGCACTTACAGAGCTTTGCAGGAGCAGGAGACTGACTTGTCACAGCTGTGTCATTCTTAAATTGATAAGAGCAGTCTAACTTGGGTCAAGGATGAAAATCATTGAACAATAAGTCACTGAAATGCTTTGCTGAATCAGGTTTTAAGTGTGTACTCAGACACAGTGGAAACTGTCCATCAACTGAAGTTTGGGTAGAATGAAAAACTTATCAAAGTTTGTCACATTCTTAACTGATATCCTGAAGGGCCATTTGCTGATTCAGTGCTTCAGGCCTCATCTGCAAGCTGCCATGTTCCCTACACTCCCACAAAAATACCCTTTATCAATGTTTAAAGAATTTGGAGTCAGGTTTTTTCCTCAAACAAAAGGTATCTGGCAATGTCACTAGTATTTTTTCTCCCTCATTAGTGTAATTGTCAGTGTTGTTGGAAAATTGTGTGTTTCTTTCTCATGACCTGTATGCAGTCAGTCTTCAGAATGTTCTGGAGACAGAAAAACCCTGTCTCCCCACTCATGCCTGGCCTTAGCACCCCAGAGTGCACACAGCCACAGGTCTCTGAGGCATTGCATCTGAGCCCTGACACAGTTCCACTGAGCCGCCTCAGCTCCACTCCCATCACCTCGTGCAGCCTGGCAGGGGTCACGGTACAAAGTGATAGCAGAGATTATTCCAGATTTAATTGGGTGTGTATGCAAGACTGAAGCCACCTGCCTCCCCGTACGAAATCAAAAATCTTGGATAGAACCTTGCCAGAACCAGTAAAAGGGAAACCATGCTGCTCTTTAACAAATACTGTCTGTAAGGAGGAGCCCTTCAGAGGAGGGCTGCTCCGTCCAAAAAGTCTGACAAACTGTTATCAAATCACTTCAGAAGCCATGCCTTCTTGTACTATTTGTCCATACATTTTCATGTTTACAACTCTCCCTTTCACTTCTATAACTTGTACTAAGACCTTCCAAGCCTGGTGATGGAGAATAAACCTTATGCCATAGAAATAATAAGATCAGCTTGTCTTAATAACCAAAAAAAATGGCTTCAAGAAAAGGATGTGATTTTCTCTGAATATAATACAGAAAACAGTAGGGAAGGATAAGGACTATTTAACTAATGGATGATAATGCAAATTACTGTGACAGTCTGTTTGCATACTTATGGAAAAGCATCCCTTTTGGAAGGATTTCTTTCCCTTTTGGAAGGATTTCTTTGTCAGCCTGGTGTTACAAATCATCCTTTTATTTCTTTTTCTCAAATGGAAGATTGCAGAACTCTATGCAGTTTTAGCAGGTGGCCAATGCAGCAAATGGAACAACTGCAGAATTAAGAGAATGATTAATTCGAGTAATTCTCCAGATCACATGTGTAGATCTTTTTAACCCATGAAAATTTGTAACACACTTATATCACCAGTGCTTATTCTCTCACTGCTGTTGTGCCTCTGGGAAGCCATGCTGTCCTTGTGCTTCGTACCAAAATCTTGGTATGACAGAGAGCTACAGGTCAGGTAACCCAGAGGGAAATAAACTCCAGAATAGCTCACTGGTAGAAGACAACAGCTGTTTGTGATGACTCTCATTGCCCCCCGCAGTACAGGATGGAGGTGAGCTTGCAGAGAGAGTCTAAACCAAGCTGAGTGCTGTCTTCTGTGGCCCTAATTGTTCACCTTTCCCTGGTGATCAGTGGTGAAGGTTGCTAATCTGTCATTCTTCCAGGCCAGTTCCCCCTTTTCATGCGTTACTCCAGAATATTCATCGCATTCCTCCCCAAAATTTTACAGTATTTAGAAAATAGTGTGCTACTGTTATAACTGTCCATTACCACTATTGTGTCAAAAAGCAAACAATCAAGACTTCTGAGTACTTCATAAATCACTCAATTGCAGCAGGATTGAAGACAGAAAGTGCTTCTTTTACATCTGAACTGAGCATCTATCCTCACATAAATGGTGGCATACACAGGAACTCCAGTTCTGGCTGACATCTGGTGCCACTGGAGCCATTCTTTAGGCAACAGAGTGGCTTGGCCAGAACCACACTAGAGACAAGGGCAGAGCCATTCCTAGATCTCTGCAGGGCACCATGGCATGTTCATTTCTTTCTGTGGTTATCATGAGAGTGGTTCCTGGGCTTATCACCCAGGATGTTACTCAACAGTCAAT
Organism: Zonotrichia leucophrys gambelii; assembly: GCF_028769735.1. Lineage (NCBI taxonomy): Eukaryota > Metazoa > Chordata > Aves > Passeriformes > Passerellidae > Zonotrichia > Zonotrichia leucophrys. The sequence goes on from NC_088200.1 coordinate 61,041,522, forward strand.
ATTAAGAACATAAACATACATTTACCTACAGGCCTTCAGTATGTGTCTCAGAGGAGAGAAATGGCACCCTCCTGTTAAGCAAGAATAGTAACTACTAAAAAAATAAACCACTTCACAGCTAACTTAGAATAGTCCTTAAAGCAAATAAAATCTACCTTCTTCATTAATGTCTAGTTGTTGTACAAAAATTGTCTTCTTTTTGTACTGCAAAAGTCCCCTGTCCTTACTTGTTTGCTGGTTTTTGCTACAGATTATATACTAATACCTAATTTACATATAAATTAAATACTGCATTGAAGCTTATTTAGGCCTTTGTGAGGAAAAGCAGCAGAACACTATATGGACATACAGGTTCCATTATGACTGTTTAGGGGTTCCGTTTTGCTTGGTCAGTACCACAAACTGGTAATGGAAAAGTGACGTCTTCATAATCTGTTCAGTATAAAGTACTATTCCAACCAGACAACAGTTGTTAATACTTTAGAGCTTAAAACTACAAGCCTTGCTGTGGTTAACAAAAATAACTCAGTTTGTTCGTAATTAATGCCTTATTCGCTTCAGCATGTATTATGAAACTTTCCTCTTCTTCTCCCAATCTCAGACATACAATGTGCTTTCAGATCTAACACCATTAAAACAGCCCACCCTCCTTCTCTCACCTATGCCTTTAAACATTAAATTTTAATAATTCCCTTTTCCATTAGTTTCCTAAGGAAATTATTAAAATTTTCTGTATTGATTTACAGACATCATCATATATTCTGCAATGCATTAAGCTTCATTCTTACAGAAAATTACCTATCTTTTATCAACTCTGTTTGTTTTCAGCTTAACAAGAACAATAAAGGGAACAATTGCTGAGAATGAGACAGGAATATAGTGTTTCTAATACTACTAATTTTCTTTATGCTCCACATATTATTGGAACTCTGTAATCAGCTGAAATATATCTTCACTGATGTTTTTTCTGTCTTTCCTCAGAAGAGGATGATGCATATTTTCTCATTCTGAAGAATGTTGCAAGCAGAGCATGAACTGTCCTTGTAACTGCATTTCAGGTTGTCAGTGTGCTGTCACACACAGCTCTGATGGAAAAGTAAGCTTGAGGCCCTCGCTGGAGCGCATGGCAGCAACCTACTTCTGGCAAGGGCCAGCCCTGCCACCCCCAAGCACCCACACTCTCATCACTTGCTCGGTGACATTAATGACATTAAGAGGTTGTGCTCAGATTTAGTACACAGGTGAAGCGCATGCTAGCGGACCTCTAGCTAGCTATTATCATTCCTCTGTAAGTTTAGGTCTAGACTGCAAGCACAAAGCAGGCTGAAGACAGTTGCATGTCTGACTGCACAGAGCTGTAGCCATAGCTGAGTATCCACAGTTTAACAATCCAATATTATTTTTTTAAATTAATGGATACTTCCTTCACAGATAGATCAGGCATAGAACATTGTGCTAAAAAAAAGATTGATGAGAAAATACATTCTGTCAACGGAAGTGCTATTTTTTCATTGGGTTATTGTGTCTCCTCTCATTAAAGAGGAGATATAACCTAAAACTTCATGGAAAAGCAGCTTTAACGATGTGTACAGAAACCAGCTTTAATGATGTGTATATGTCCCTTAAAGGCATTCCTTTAAAGAGGGTGCTGTAATCAGTGCTCCAGCATATGAGAATCATAGGTTTAGTGCATCCTTAAACCCCAAGGCTTTGACTGTGCCTGTAAGCTTGAGCTACGCATTTGGAGCAGGTCACCTCCAACACCATCATTTAAAACCATTGGGATAAATCAAACAAGGAGACAGAAGACATAAAAAGGCACATCAGCATCGTAAAATGACTCTGTAGAGAGTTCTCTACACTCCCAGAATGGCAGCACTTATAGCTCACTTAGTACTAATAGGACGACTGAAGGAGGATCAGTTTTCTGGGAAACAGGAGCAAGCAATGTAGCCACATCCCTTTCCCAGATCTGAAGACACAAGTAGGGGAAGCAGCTCTTGCTGTTATTCTCTCCTGCACATCTCAATCAGCACTAACATCCTTTCCTGGCTTGTTTTGTGCCCCGTCACTGCCTACCTAGGCCTCCAAAAGATGCTTCTGTGCTTGCTGCCACAAAACAAGAGGCATCACAACAGATGGACAAAGGAAGGACAAAGGAAGGACATTACAAAGGAAGGACATTAAACAGCTTTTATTTTAAAAATAATGCAGTTGTTTGTTGTTAAGGCCCACAAACATTGCTGGAAAACAGGAAAATACCTAATGCGGGAGACAGGGTGGACAAAAGAGCACAGTTGCCTATATCACATTTTCCTTTCTTCACTGTAAAATGAAAGATACAATAAAAAATTGTACCTTGCCTCTTCAGCACAGTATGAATCCGCAAGTTGTGTCAAAAAGTTGTATCATTACTAGTTTCATTAAAAAATTACTGGTTTCATTTAAATCTTTCCACCAAATATCTTTTAAAAATAGATATAACTCCTTCGCTGCTATTCTTTCTTTATTCTGTTCAATTTCACACACATGATATAATTTTAACACTATTCACCATGGATCCATTGTGAGAGCAGTAAGGGAAACCTTCTTGCTGCAGCATTTTTTTCTCAGTCATCCAATCTCTTTGATTTCAAAAGAAAGGACACTAGCTTCATTCTTAAATGGTTGCTGTCATTTATGCCTGGGCACATACTCACCAAGTCCAAAAAAAAAGGTCAGTTGGGTCAGCAAGCAAATAACTGAGGGAACTACTAACTCATAGCCTGTATGTGCAAGCAGTTAAGGAGTAAGTGCTGTAAATAAGGAAGCTGTGATTCCACTAGAGCTGCTGCTCAGTAGGGATAAAGAAAGCACTCCAATGCTGATCACTTATAGACAGCCAGACTGGATGACTTGGGTGTCTATAGATAGAGTGAAGTAATCTCCTGGGCAGTGACATGCAGCTCTCCAGACAGCACTCTCACTCCTCAAAATCCTTGCTTTCCATATAGGATATTATTACTGAACCATATCCATCATCCTGAAACCTCCAGCTGAGTCTGTCATGACAACATTTCACTGCTGATGGAGTATATTTTATAGATCAGACAATACTGGGATTTTTGATAGTAGTGCCTCTGCAGCCTTTACTCAAAGGGGTGATTTTTTTTTCCCTGAGTAAATTAGGTATTCGTTTGTGACACAAAAACTCTGCTTTTTAAAAGTTATGGCCTAGAATCACTGTTTTATTTCCACCTATTTTTCTCTGCAGCTACTAGGATACTTGTTCTAAAGGCCTCTTTTCCCTGTTGAGTGAGGGGACGAGTTACTGCAACAGCTGCAAAAGCCTCTTAAAGGATGACTTTTGATGCAACTTGGGCACCAAACTACTGCTGTCTTGGAAAATGTCTCCCTTAATGACATGCTTTGGCATCTGTTTTAATTTTAGTTGTGCTGACATAGCAGAGAGGATTTTGCTTGCCTTCATTTTTGTTTTCTCTAGAGAGTTTCCACAGAATACATATAACTCTCATAACCTTCTCTTACAACACCTGTGAGATGGATAACACTAGCAGCTCCTGTACTCTTTCTATACCTCTAGTCAGGTCTATTACGAAGACCTTTGTTTAGTCTTTGAGAAAACAAAATATTTCTTTTTTTACTGCCATCCTGAGAAACTGGTTATTTCTCTGCACCATACTGTGCTACTAACTTCAGTCACATCACTCTGGAAAGAATCCATGTGTGTTTCCTCTATTATATTACAGAAGAAGATTAAAGTTATTTATTTCATTTAAGGTGATCTTTAGTTTCACATGTTGCTCATTGAGAGCGTTTATGCCCATTTAGATACTCAGGAGGTTTTACCACTAAAAGTTATTTCAACAGGCTTCAGAAGAGCATTCATTCTTTAAAACTAGCTCAAATTAAAACGTAAGTCATCACAAATCATATGAATTTTGAATCACAGTCTCCATGACTGGAAGTTTCCAGATGTACAGATGCTGAGTTCTCCTTCAGAGCTTTCTGAAGGGAAAGGATGTGCATTTTCTAGCTATATAAGGGCCTGCATTAAAAAGAGAGTGCAGCATAAGAATGGTACTGAATAGCACTGGTATTCAGTGACATGCCTTCAGTATAAATATATAGAAATAAATAAGCCATGCATCCAGTTCTTGCCTGAATTTGGCACACAAGTGATGCAACTAGAAAATGACAGCATGACCTCAGATGGCATTTTGTCCACATAAAATAGTGTTCCAAAACAATATCTAAGGATGACTGAATTGCATTAAATCTAATTCCTTGTGAAAAATACAAAATTTTATCCATATTTTGGGGTATTTTTGTCTTTTCATTCTCATAACAGTTTGGGAAAATTATTGATCTGATCTTGGATGAGACATATCTAGCCCTGATTTGCATGTGTGCATAACTTTTGCATCCTCTTTTAGATGTCTGTCTTTCTTAGATATTTCAGGCACATCCACATTGAACATATGAGAACTATGTCATATTTTTAGCTGCCCTCCCCACTTTGCTTCAACAAATCTCAGTACAAACAAAATCAGGATCTAGCCTCAAGGCAGGCAAGGACCTCCCCTGGATTTCAAAATACCTTTTCAAGAGCATTGCTTTTAAAGCCTGTTTTTTCCTGTAGGGACTGACAAGCATGAAGTCAAAGCAGCTTTTCCTATGCCAAAATAGACAGCCATATTTTACTACTCCTGTTGCAGCGAAAGATTAAGATCATTGTAGCTAAAGCAGAGCTTTGTGAAATCCAGAAACTGAGCATACCCTATTTAGGCTATAACTAACATGAAATTGCCTTGAACCCAATATAAATGTAATTAAAAATGTAACCAATAGAAGCTTATAAGCTTCTTCCATATATTTTATGTATGTATCTGAGTAATGTGACCACCAGCAGGGGAAACAAGTATGCATACAGCAACACATGGGAAGCATCAATTCAAGAAAAAAACCTGATAAATACAAAGATAGATGCAAAAGAGATAGATACAAAAGGCAACAGGGGGCAGGACATCTTGATATGTACAAACGAAGAATGACTGACCAGAACCAAGGTAAGCAGTAAGAGAAGTAGATCATTCCCCTCTTTCAGAAGGCAGGCAAGGAGCAAATTAACATCAGGCAGCAAGAGGAAGGTCAGCAAAGGAAGAGGACAGGCCCACATATTACCAGACATCCCCTATGGTAGAGCTATCTAGCCTTATTGCCTCCACTTCCATAACCAAGAGTACCAAGGGCATAGCCATCAGACTTCATGGCATCAGTATCACGGCCCCAGATATACAGCAGTGATTTCAGATATCTATGCTAAGGACAAATAATTTTGCATATGTAGTGAGACACGAATATTGTTTAAGCATTAACCATTAGCACAAAATGAGTTGTTAATGAATGTATTTAATAAAGGCTTTTGAGTTTAAAATTGGCCTGCTTTATCAGTCTGCTAAAAACTCCAGTCATAATGATCTCTAATTCCCTACATGTAAACACATATTTAGTTGCAAGATTATGCTCTTTTTAGCTTTAATGATCACAAAGTAAGAATATGAACTTCTGCCTGCTAGGGTACTCCAATTAAATTTAACTCGTTGCTGTGAGCATAGTGTGCCTGAATCCTATCAGGACATGTGCCTCTTACTCGGTGGAAATTGTTAAGTAGAGGTGATTCATATAGCAGCACAAGCATTTTAATGATCAGTGTAATATAGGTTATGAAATAATTCATGCTTAAAGAGAGAATGTATTTTTTAAGATTGTAAAATCCAAATGAGTCTCTGACCACAGACAGCTCAGGGACATTTGTCTACTTCAGAATGTCAAAATTCCTGAAGGCAGCAGGAGAACAACACCATTTACCCATGAATAGACATGGCCATCTCGATGATTATCATCTTTCATCCTCCGAGGTAATCAGGAGACACTCAAGAGTAATCATCGCTCGACTGATACCATCGATTGAGATAACAGAAGTTCCCAAAAGATACATCTGAATACGTGACTTCCCCTGACATGATCAGTGCCTGCCAGTACTCAGGAAACAGCAATTGTCCAGCCCAGCACAGTTAAAAAAACTGTCATGCATATGTGTGGTTACAAAGGAAATTGGGGCACCTCTGCCTCAGGCATAAAAAACTGTATAAAATAGCCTGGCTGGAAGGGGCATGTGTGAACAGAGGGGGATCCGATGTGATAGATCCTGGGCTTGACGCTGTCTCTTTGGCTGTGGTGGTTTTGAGGACCATATTTAGGTTACGGAATAAGATAAATAAATATTTTCACATTTTTGATAATTTGGCTTTCAATTGATCATTTATAACAATCAGAAAGTGGAAGGCTGGGCAAGGCTTATGATATTACCACAGCACTAAACAAACATAAAAATTTTCAGTGTAATCTGACTGCTGACATGTCGTTTGCAGGACATGTCCTTCTCTGGTGTAAATGGCCAAGCTCCATGGCAGTCCATTGGACCCAGCAGAGGTACCAATCCCATGTATGAAAGTCACTGTTTTGCCATTTGGTCACCTCTCAAATACTTGCTAGCAAAATGTACTCCCTGAAAACTCCAGCAACTAATTTTCTGTCATCCATTTTTAAGGTCTCACTGCTTACAGAGCCAGTATGGAATCTTTTGCTGTTGTCAACATACACTCTATTTTTTATCAGCTCTCATTTTACAAAAGCACTCTTTGGCATATTAGAAAATGCGCACATCTCACTGTCCTTCAATAACTAGAATTTCACCTCCTCTTCCCCTTCCACTGTAATTTGTCTGAAGACATTTTTCTTTTAACTTCTATTCAAAAACTTCATACAGAAATAGTACTGACTGATTACAGGAGCCTTATGTTAATCAGCAGTGCTGTCCACTAGCCCTAAGCATTTGACTTGCCAATTCTTTAGTCAGATGCCACATCTTCCTCAGTATAACACCAGAAGGATATAATCCTGCTAGTCTGCATCAGATGCTGTTGTTATTACATTTGCGGGCTGATGCTGTAACTGAAAACCTTCTCTGCCTGAATGTTGGGCTTACCATTTTGGTGTGCTTACCTGAAAAATTGCTCAGGCATGCTTCTAACACTGCATATAACTAATGGCTTTTGTAATTTTCCTTTTTAAAAATCTAAAAATTAAAATATACTTCATTAGCTATTAGGAATTTGACAATATCTTACAATATTTAATAATGCACTCAAGGTTCAATCAAAAGTACACCTGTGACTTCATAGGCGGAAACAGAATGTCGTTATAGAAGATCCCAAAGTAAAGTTTCCTGAAGTATAGATAAGAACCAGTTATGCAATAGTAGGCAAAAGAGAGATTGTTTGAATCTCTAAGCTGATTATGCTGCTTCATTGCTTAGGCTAAAGTGCTGTGGTTGTCCCATTTCAAACTCCACTATAATGAATAAATTTTCAATTCATAAAATAACATATATGTTCAATCAGGAATACACTTAGCAACTCTGATCATGAATTGATTATAAATTCTGTGAGACTTGATAGATGTTTGTGGATCTAGAACTTATGACTTTGAGAGACACTTGACGTTTTGTCTGGTCCTTGGTCCCAGTGGGAGCTATGAAGTGACCAGGATTCCTGACTACTGTCTTGTTAAAGCCTCTTGTGATTTTTGGACAGTCCTGTGTATTGTAACATAAAAGAGAAAGCCTAGGCAATAACACTACATTATTTAAACCCCTGAGGATTCACATACAATCTTTGCATCTCATTGCATGCCAGGGTAGGCAACTGAGACCTTGATAGCTAGTTCTTTTTCTGATTCCAGGGATATCAGGTCTCAGATACCATGCCTGCCCTGTTACCTACTACATTTTCTGGGGCTTATGCCTATTGCTGAGATAGCTCATTTTTCCAGTTTGCAAATTTACCATACCACTGCCTCATATAAGAAATACTTCTCTTTGCATATAGCTCCTTTAAAAACATCCTTCAAACAAGCTTTCAGCGAAAGGCAAACATCATAACTTCTCATAGCATCATTCCAAATGTTCTTAATAAAGTTTGCAATTGGAGTTGGGGCAGGAGGTAGTTAAAGTGGATACTGAACACACTTGCATCATAATCATCCTTAGATACCTCATGTTTCAGGCTGCAGGCATTACAGACAATCTCCTGATGGGAAGGCTTTCTGCTCATAAGCAGTTTTATTAGTTTCTTTGGGCATGGAAATGTTCTGTGATTGGATCACAAGACCTGCACTCCATCTGCCTATGCAACTTCAGTCACATAAACCTACTTCCTACCACCCAGGTGACTAAGCGTGATGCTTTTGCTGAGTGAAGTGTCTTCACCTGTTAAGCAAAATATTTAAAATATTTTGTACACTGACAAAATGCTCCACAGAAATATTTGAATAGGCAAATTAAAGTGGCTCATTACCAGCTCTTGACTGAAAGCAGACATGACCATAATTAAATCACTGCAGGGTGACATTACGCTTCATGTGGCTGATCCCTACCACGGTGTTTGAGAAAGCTTAACAACTACCAAATGTAGATAACAGCATGGTGTATCTTCCTCATTTGTGTTCTTCACTTTTAGCACTGTTTACAATTTTAAACCATTTATTTTATCAGCAGAAAAGCTTAACTGGCATTTGCATGTGTCCTCTTTGCATGTGTACAAGTTAGTGTTCTCAGATATTCTTATCAAGACTGGATTAATGATTTACATGAAAATACCTGGAAAACTGCTCATTAGTTAAAATTTACGGAGCAAGGGTTGTCAGAGCAATCTTCAGAACTATAGCACACAAAACTCACTCGATATCAAGACCCTCAAGTTTTGAAACCTTCAAGATTCGAACCGAATTTGGCAATTTAATTTTTTTTTAGTTATTTATGAGTAGCATAGATGGACAGTTACAATTAAGCAATTGCACTGTGAATTTGTTTTCTTGCCTAACATTTTGTTTCAAGAAAAAGTGAAGACAATTCCAAGATAAATGAGAGTCACCAGGAGTGAAACCAGGACTGAGCAGTAACTGGGAGAAAGGTAACTCCAGCAGCGGCAGATCCTGACTGCCAACTCATTGACCACAGACTCAAATGGAGGAAAGAACTATACCTGAGGACTAATTAGCATGAGAAACGAGAGATATAAAGAGCAAATTGAGGGTTGAGTACTAATTGATGAAAAAACAGTGGAAACTGTGACCAATGAATGCTGATGCCTTTGTTTATTAAAATATAAAACCAGTGTCATGTTTAGATGATCAGGGAGTCAGGCTTTTGTGTGCTACCACCCAGCTCCCTTCTTTGCACACTCTAGGATAAAAAAATAGAGATACCTCAACTCAGTGTGAGCATTGGCATTGAGTAACGAACCCACATTCAGGACAACAATTTACATTTGAAGTTGCAAATGACAATCAATGAACTTGTGTGTTCATATCATACCCAAACTCATCTTGACAACTTTAGTTGTAACACACTGGAAAACAGGCCAAGAAGAACTATCTCACTTTATTCAACAATATTCTAAATGGTTTTGTGTTGCAAAAATTCTTGGACCTTTTGAACACACTAAAATAACTGGGCCTTTTATTCCTCTCAGAAAGTGGAAGCTAGGTAATATAGTGGGGGTTTCTTGGTCTTTATTTTGGATACGCATTCTGAACAATGCTCTGGAAACTGAACGTTTTTCTTCAGAAGAGGTTTAGAAACACGTATATCCAAACATAATTTCAAATATCATCTTGGAGTGAAAGCATGCAACTTGGTCACATTTTGAGGTTGTCAGCAGGGTTCCTCTAGTGGCCATGGGTGTTGGTGTTTAAAAATCTAGACACTGGAAAATCACGCTTTGTCACATGCTAGGCCATGAAAACCTGTCCCCAGATAGGACCAAAGGAGTAAATGAAAACAAATGGATACTCCTGACCTTTTTGCTGATAGCCCTAAAGGTCAGCAGTATACACCTACTCCACCAGAGATTGGAAATTTCTGCTCATCAAATTACATAAAGGGGATATCAAATGAAACCACTGTTTCTTCTAAATGACCTTCCTGTCATAGACATTTCAAGTACATGGGAGCTGCTAAAATGCAAGTTCACTTAATATAATGACATCAGTGCGTTCCAAGTCTTTGGCTCACATATGAATTTCTGCGGCAGAGGGCCTAACTCTCTGAAGTCATTTCTTCTGCTGCATATAAGCTCCCATGGCATCTGGACAGTAATTACAAGGACAGATTGAAACAACTGACAGTGGCAATATTACTGAATATATATATTTGACCAATGAGTATCTTCACTTCCATGAATTCAAAAAAGGCACTAAAAAAGTAAGAGAACTTGAAAGGGACTTTGAGCAGCAAGGAAAGATGGAAGTGCTCTAGGGCTTGCTAGCAAAAAAAGAATCCAGAAGGGATGTTTTCCTTCCCTTGGTGAAAAGCACACTGCAACCAACAGGTCACAACATACTGTTCTCTGTTTCTTTAGCTGTGCTGTGGCACAAAAGAGAGGGCATTCAAATTGAAAATCTTAAAAAAAAAATTGAAACAAAATCTTGAATGTCAGCTAGCAACTGCATGATGGGTTGACCCTGGCTGGACATCAAGTACCACCAAAGCTGCTCTATCACTACTCCCCTCACCTGGACCGAGGATAGAAAATAAACAAAAAGCTTGTTGGTCAAGCTAAGAACAGGGAGAGATTACTCAGTGTTACAGGCAAAACAGACTCAACTTGGGGCAACTAATTGAACTTGTTACTAATCAGATCAGAGTAGGGTAATGAGAAGTAAAAGAAAATCCTAATGTCATTTCCCCCAGCCCTCCCTTCTTCATTTCACTCCCCTTTTTATCTACTTTCTGCTCACCAGCGCTCCCTTCTTCATTTCACTCCCCTTTTTATCTACTTCCTGCTCACCAGCAGCAAAGGGAGATGGGGAATGGGAGCTGCAGTCAGTTTATCACGTTGTGTCTGCCACTACTTCTTCCTCAGGGAGAGGTCTCCTCCCACTGTTCCTCTGCTACAGCATAGGTCCCTCCCATGGGAGTGAAAACTGCTTGAACTTCCCCTGTGTGAGACACTCCCACAGGCTGCAGCTCTTCATGAACTGCACTATCGTGTATGCCTTCTATGGGGTGCAGTCCCTTAGGAAGACTGCTCCAGCCTGGATCTGCAATGGGGTCACAAGTCCTGCCAGCAAACCCGCTCCAGTGTGGAGTTCTCTGTCCATGGGGCCACAGGTCCTGCCAGGAGCCTGCTCCAGCGCAGGGCCTCCACCAGGTCACAGTCTCTTTTGACATCCACCTGCTCCAGGCCTGGAGGTCTCCATGGGCTGCAGGTGGATCTCTGCTCCACCATGGACGTCCACAGGCTGCAGGCAGCTGCCTAACCACGGTCTTCATGATGGGCTACAGAGGAATCTTCTCACAGGAGCCACCACCCCTGCAGCCCCTGTGGCACCAAACCCTTGCCATGCAAACCCAACACAAGCTGCCCTAAAGAGCTGTTGCTCACCCACCACCCATACATCATCTTAGCAGCACTGCTGCTTCAAACTCATTAGTGACAGGCATGTTACATGTTAACTCCTGCTACAGGCTTTGATCTGAAATATTTATTTCAGTAAGAGATGAGCTCATTCCTTGCCACTTTTGTTATGTTTCTTGATAGAACACAGTAAAACATATGAAAATATGTCTTTCACAAGTATTAGAATAGCATGGGAATTGAAAATTCAGCACTGCAGTGTGTTAAGTTTCTTGTAAAGTGCATTATAACAGGACAAAAAAATACAGGGCAATTCTCCTCTCCTGCTACAGTAGCCATGATTGATAGATTCCCTATATCAGTCTGCGAACAAGGAAACAACTTTCAAGATTTCTAAATTATTTTTAAGCAATAAGTAAACATGCCAATTTGGAATAAAAAATGGAAAATTTAATCCTTGGTTCCAATATTTTGAGTTTGCTTCCTCTGCCATTAATAAATCCTGAAAAAAAAAATCAACCAGTAGTGGGGAAAATGTGTTGACTTTTTCCTTCATCAAATTCAATTCTTCTTTCAGTATTTTTAGCTTTTAATGTTATGAAAATAAAAATTACACTATTTTCCCTCATTACTTCTATGGAAAGAGCTTATTCTTCAGCACCTGAGCTTTAGTTCTAATATCTCATATTTCTCTAATGCATTTCTGCCCTGGAGGCCAGCTACTTTGTCCTGCATTTTGGAAAGAAAACAATTATTAACCTCATCAGTGAAGGTATACAGATTTTACACTTTGCTTGAAGATTTAAGACATGTATGGGACAAATTCCTGTGGAGTTAAGTGTTGCAGAAATGACAAATCCATGTCACTAAGCGCTCTTAGTGCCATATTTCTCGCCTGCCAATTTTATTCCTCCCTGGATGCATTGTTATTTTTAGCTGTTAATCCAAGCTACTGTCTCAGGCAAAACTCCCTCTGGAAGTTTTATAATTCTGTCAAATGGAGAGAAGAGAGACCCTGGTTTTGATGTGTGTTTCTCTGTTTTTGAAGAGTAAGCAATACTGTATGTTCTTTGGCATTTCAATCTGAGTATTTTCTTATATTTCCTAAATATAAATATTTTTTATACTTGATGTGGTACCTCGCTGCTATAACCAGCCTTTAAAAGAAAATTAGTGCTTAGTCTGAAACTGTTGATTGTTTTCAGCATCATCTAAAAGTACAATTGCTTTTTTCAACAAGGCAATGACACAAGGCCACATCAGTCACCTTTCAACAGGGTACACAGCAGAGCAGCTTTAAAATGCCTGATAAGAATTTAATAATCCAAGCAGAAAATTAATGGCATGCTACCAGAAAAATGGACAAGCAAGTAAGTATAAGAATCTTCAGTTCAAGACTAGAAAAACAGAAAGCAGACCACAGAATAATTTCTGTTCATTACATCTTTTAAATGTTGGTATTTTTGACTGTTGCAGACAATACCTTAGATTTTTAAGATCAACAGGCAGCAGATAACCATAGACATAAAGGGCGAATGTCCAAAACTGAGCTTCTGAATTCTCAAGCACAGAGAATTTGTCTATTTGCTAGCTAAAACCTGTATAGTCTTGTTGTAAAACATAGAAATACCCTGGATTTAACAGAAGTGACATGACTAAATCCTGCAATAAAGAAAGGCATATGCCATACCACAAGGCAAACCTCTCAGCTTAGAGGCAGATCACATGTTTTTTTTACATATATTTATATGAAGAAAAGCAGGTTTATAAAATAGGAAAAATGGGAAATTCCTTGAAAATGCACCCAAAAAAAAAGCACTCAGAGGTGTTTGGAGATTTGGCCATTGACACTCAAGATCAGTAACTGTAAGCACCAGAATAGCACAAAATCAACACTTGTGCCCCAGCTCTCCAAGATCAACAGCAATCTTCCCAAGAGAAGAGAGAAGATAAGACTGTGTGAATGTTACATTCAGAATGGGAGTATACTTGAAGTTATTAAGGATGATAATGGTGCCACTACCACCAGTATTTAAAAACTCAGTATCACAACACATACTGGTTTTTTTATCACACTTTCAATGAAAATACACAAAATACATGAAAGTAAAGCAGAAATAAAATGTCTAATAAAAATGCCTTACTAGGTTATGTAGACAGAAGCTTCTGTAAGACACGAATCTACCATAACCCACTCAAAGTTTAACCAGTCAACCAGCAATTAAAACAAATATTTGATGAATCACGTTTTTTCAGAACCTCTTAGAAAGACTTTCTAATATTTGAACACACCAAACAAGATAATCAAGCCTGAATTATAAGGGCAGAGAAAATAAATATTGAAGTCAAGATGGAATGCCAGAGAAGTGTCTGTTACCAAGCTTTGCTTGCAACATTTCAGAGCAGGATCAATTAAACAAGGTATAGAAAGATTCCAAATCTTTTCTCCAGTGAAAATAATTGCACACATTATGAGGCAGTGTTGAATTACAACCACATTGTTGTTCTAAGATAAAGTTGTCATTGACAGCTGTAGTCAACATCCTGCACTGCCTCAAGGCAAGGTTGTCCTCTCCTGCAAATCTAAAGGAAATTTTGCCACTGATCCCAGTGGAAGTAAAAGCCAATGCAGAGAATGAAAAAAGATACAGGAAAATAAAAACATCTCCAATGCTGATATATTTCTGCAGCCCTCGTTGATACTCAAGGTTTGCCTGCATATTGTGTCACTGTTTCGTTTAACTGTACAAGATGAATGAGTATCTGGAATCATTTAAGTATAATGGAATCCTATTTGTATTTCTAAACTGACACCATACACTACCCAGAAGTCTTTACACATAGCTAAATGCATTTGATGTGATTGCTAGCCAGTTCTGTGGATGCTTGAAGAAACTTTCAATTGTCTTAGAATCTATGCAGCCTGCATACACTTCATCATGTGTGGCTTGCACTTACCATCCAGAGAAACTCTCCTTCCAGCTGACTATAATAAAGAGCTGAGCGGTATTTGGATTTTAACTACTTTCTCATATGGAAAGGCTATGTCACTCGGAAGTACCTTGATCCTAAGAAACAATTGTGCCTCTTCACTGCTCAGTTCAGGTGTGTGTAGGACTAGCTCCTTGGTCACATGCAGCTCTAGGAAATTCAAATGTAGTATTTGTGCTGGAGTTGCACACAGTGATGGTAGCAAGGTGATAGGACAGGGTTGCTGGTTGACAGGACGAGGCTGCTGGATGATGGATGCAAGCAAGTGAGCCACAAGGGAATGTTAAAGGTGGCCATTCTTCACTGCCTTGCTGTTTAGCTGAATATGCAACTATCCCTCAGTGAAGAACTGTTGCCATTTTCTGCTTACAAATAACTGCCGGGCCTCTGGTAGAATCCTCGTGTCTTGTGGATATAGGAAGACTTGGATACAAACTTTGAGTCTGGCTAAGTAGTGGAATACACTTTGGCCTTGGAGCTTCAGGAAAACAGCCATAGTAACTTTGTTCTGATCAAGAGGAGGAACAAAGAAGTTTATGTATCTAAGAGTCCACATAAATGCTCTGCATGAAATCCAGTTGAAAAGTCTTCTGACACACAGGTGGAAAAGCAGCAGAGAGATAAACATGCTGCTCTAACAACACATGAATTTTGGGTACCATATTTTTGTCGGAATTACAAGTCAGATTCTTCAACGCCTGTAAAGATCTCAGTAATGACAATAGGATTGTGGAGATTAAAATAAACTACCAGTAAGACAATAAAGCCAAATAAGCAGCTTGATAGACTAGGTCAACATTTACAACTTCATGAACTTGTGATTACCCTTCAGCTGCTGCCATTTCAGGTACAGAACACACTAGCATCATTGAGACTCTTTTTAAACTATTTCAGCCAAAGAACTACATGCTCAAAACACTATCAGAGCAACAAAAAGACATTACCTAGCTTATGGAACATTCTGAACAGGAAGTCCTGGTTAGTTTGTTTTGTTCTAGAAGCAGGAGCACTGAAATCAGTAGTAGAGACAGACAACCTGACGTAGCCATACAGCATGGGTAGTAGTAAGGCCATCTTCAATCAATTTTGGGGACTTTAATACAGAATGTTCTGTCACACACCTGAAAAGGAGGTATTACTAGAATTCTAAGTATATGTGGAAGTGTTTTCCATCTGGAAATCAAAGCAACAGTATCTTTTATCCAAAGTGTAATACTGTCCTGATTCCAAAGTTACATGCTGTATTTTTAGTCTTATAATGCCTTCTGCATTATAAACTGAAATACATTTAAATATGTGACAAGTCATAAATATGCAATTAGACACGACAGAATTTGGCTCTTCTGGATCCTCATCCTTTCAGCTACAAACCATCTTTCTAAGGTTAATTCTGTTCTCAGATAGCAAAGACCTAGAGTTCAAGAATGAGTTCTGGGGTGCTTGTGAGGGGCCACTTCTTCTTCCAAGACAGGTAACAAGAAAGGATCAGATAGGGGCACCGGTGTAATGGTGTATGTGAGTGGGACTACCAAAACTGTCTCAGGGGGCGTTCATCCAAATCTGATAATGCTAAAGATTAAGATAACGATCAGATGGATTAAACGGTAATCAGGCAATTAACAGAGACTTTGGTGGGGAAAAAATCCCCCTAAAAAGCAATATAAAAGCAGCAAAAACATTTGCAGCAGTGGAGATGGCAGCTGCTGATGCTGGGCAGACAGAGCAGCTTCACTGAAGGGCACTGCTGGGCATTTGCCCCCTCTTTCTGTGGAGGACACATGGGAGGGAACCCCCACAGGCATGTGCCTATGTGACCTTGGAGGGGGCTTCCTCAGTGGCTTGGCAGTCTGAGCTGCTGTTTTTTTTATGAAACAGGCGAAAGTGAAATAAGCTGCACCTGGGGTTCATTATTCCATGAGTATGGTCATCCTGTGTGAAGCACGTATATGTTATCAAAAGATTGTTATGCCAGCTCTGATGTGTTGTGATACTAAGACTATATAGGCGTAGCCAAGGTAACAACTGAAAACCAAACGGCTTATTGTAAAAACACTGAAAAGGGGATGTGTAACAGTTGGCAATTTAATCAGGTTGACTGACTAGAGAAAATTGCAACTATGGAGAATCAGCAGTATTGTCTGCTTTTGGTAACTGTTGCAATCTTGGCTGGTATTCAAGCAAATTTTAGCACTGAGTCTAAAACTGAACTACACTAGGAGAAATCTACAGGCTGTTGCCAAGTTTGGTACTGATCTTCAGTGACCCCTGAGGAAACCAGTCTGTCCTTCCTTGACCTCTAGCTTACATGAAGTCTTAACGAACATCAGATTTGCAGCAGTCTTTTGGTGACACCAAGAAGACCTAGAAAAGTTGAACCAGAATAGCAGTGACATCAGAACCCTTCTTCTTTCTCTCAGCACAGATATTGACTTCAGAAATTTCCTACCATTTTCCCAGGAAAAACCTCTGAGTACTAACCAAAGGTACTACACTGGAAGACCTTTTACCTATGTTGGGCTTGTTAGTCAACTACCAACCAGCTTCTGCTGATTATCCAGCAAGTGTCTGACCCATTCCAAAGAAAAAACAGAACCAGAATCTTGCCATGCTATTCAAGAGTGTACAGTAATATATTTTGAAAGAATACCATGGTAATTTTATAATACATTACATACTTCCTCCAGAAACAAGAGGTATTCCTTGCATGTAGCATGGTACAATAACATCTCTAGCAGCAGTAAGGGACATGCCTTTGAAAGCAGTGACCTCCTTTCAAGCGGAAATGACATTGGAAATAATGAAGAGAAAATCAACGTTTTTAAAAAGTGTGTATTTCAATATTTTGTTGAAAGTGGAAAAAGACTTTCAAGTACAGAAATGCCACGTCTCAAAAATTTTTATGTTTGAGAGTATGAAAATGCTACTCATCCAAGAAAATAGCTGTGCAAGGTATTGCAAAAGATGTGATTTTTGATTCAAAAGATGAACAAACTGAAGTCTCTTTTTCAGTTTTGGTACAAATATCTTTGGGTTTCAAAAAAGCAAGTATTTTCTGCCTTTCCTTACTTCCTTTCTTCACCAAATAAAAGCACGAGTATATGCACAAACAGTAGAATAGAAAAGTGTCCATCAAACATCACACTTTGTTATGAATCCTCTGCAGCCATACCTGATTATGAAAGACATGCATTTTTTAAGCAGTCTGCTCATGATGGCAAGTATTTGGTCTGTTTTGCCACCCAAAATTCAAGAGGGCCTTTTATGGCAGGTGGAAGGTCCATGAGAGTACTTTACACTCCCCTACTCAGTGGTACATGAAGGCTAATGCATTCATGTAGAAGATCTTAAAACATCTTCCAAATATGACTATCCTGATAGAGCAGTACTGGGCCATTTTCATAAGCTTTGGAGAAAAGGACAAGATTTCCCCCTTAAAACTCCTTGCTGCTTGCAATCAGCATATCCATGGCAAACTGCAGGGACTATCTACCACCTTTAAAATCGGTGTGCTCCCACAGATTTTCATCAATACATGTCAGAGTCTCCTCCAACAAGAGAAGTAAAACTCTGCAGAAGAAGTGAAAATGAGGAAGAAGTGGTTTATGTTGTAGTCCTAATAAGCAGTGCTGCTATAGTTTCTCTGGCCGTCATTTGTAACATGTATCGAAGAAGCTTTCTGTTGTTTTCCCACTATCTTTCATACTTGAAAATTTCCCAAAATACACATCTCCAATTTTAAAATATGGTCTTGGGTTACAACCAACTTTGTTTCATTGTTAGATCAACAGGATATAATGACATAAGCTTGCCTCTGTGCAACATTATTCCCACAGTTAGGTTTGCCTGCGTACATATCCAAACAAAACAGAAACTGTTTTAAACCACTGTAGAGGTTTAGACAGGTTAAGGCTGATCTGTGATAGAGCTAAGTTGTATTGTCACATAAATATTAATACAGAAGAAAAAGGAGAGAGGGAATACTCACCTGGAGTTGGGAAGTCAGATCAGATGAGACCAGCTGTTTTCAATAGGTTTGTGAATTTAGAATTTATAGAAGTCTGCTGTGTAACTGCATCTGAACAATGCCTTTATTTGAAAAATACACCCAGTTTTCATTGGTTAATGAAAACTACCTTTAGCTAAGATCTTACCACTAGAAGAAACTTGGGTTTCTCACTTAGGGTAAGTGTATCTGAGAGATATATATACCACATGACCTTATCTCTTATTTATCAGAAATATCCTGTCTATTTCCACTTTCCAGCTAAACTCTTCATGGATAATTGTATGTTTTCTTTGACATAATTTACTTTCTTACTGAGACAGCTCTCCCCATCAGTGGTGTTAGAATAAAACACAGCTGGTTATATCCTGGGGTGAATTCTCCTTTTCTTCAGTTTTGTTTTATTTATTTGTTTTATTTATTTCTAACTGATGACACAGAAATATACTGTAGATTCCACATTCCTATTATTTTTGCCACATTCCTATTATTTCCTATTATTTTGCCAAGTCAAAAGTACTCTAGTGGTTAGATTAGCAGATCCTTGCCATGATTTAAAAATAACTCTGGAATCAAGAAAACACTTGGAACTCAAATGACTACTGATCCATCATAAATAAAACAGTTTTTACATGTTTCTAATTGATGGTAGGCATCTCTTAAGACACTGATTTTGGTTTTCATTTTTTTTTCATTTCTGGCAGCTGAAGAGGGTCAGTGTGAGTTCAGCAGTCAAGAAAGAGTTAACTATCTTTACTGCCTAAACCCACACTCTGTTGCTCCAGCCTGTACAAAGCTGAACTGCTGTTGTGCAAAAGTTCGTGACATTTGTTCAGAGGAAGACCACTGTTTCCTGAGCTCCAACGCAGCTATTTTAAAAGCTCTTTTGTCATATACAGCTTCCTCCTCCCACTCATTTATATAGATCTCTTGTAGCTGTTTCACCAGTCATGAGGGCTCAAAGATATAACACTTTTCTTTAGGGGATCAAATCACTCTTTCCATGTGTGTAACAATCATGGGGAGGGGAAGAAGGTGTTCTCTTAAAATGAAATACCTCAGCACTTCAAAATTCTGTATCCTTAAATTCTGTTTGAAAATTGTTAACCTCAACTGAGTAGCTCTGTAATTTCAAGCTTCTTTCTGTAACTAATGGGTCCCTACACTGTCATGCCTGTGCATTTAGTGATGGTACTGGAACAGGTTGTCCAGAGGTTGTGGATTCTCCCTCACTGGAGGTATTCAGGAACCATCTGGACACAATCCTGTGCCATGTGCTTTGGGATGACGCTGCTTGAGCAGGGAGGTTGAACCAGGTGACCCACTGAGCTCCCTTCCAATGCTCCCTTCCGACCCATTCTGTGATCAGCAAAGTACTGATATAATGACAGCAGTCTGGGATAGCACTGCTCAGATAAAAACAACTGGTGAGGGGCAGCTAGAATCAATACTAGAAGTACTGTGTAATCAATTTATATCCAGGTCAAGCTCAAATTTGCATGGGTCCTAGTCCTTACCAAAGCTAGTGGTTTTAAGAACATGTTAAAACTAGCAACAAGAGACTCAATGAACATGCAAGCACACTTCACTGGTTTTGACATAGATGCAAAACTGCCTTAAAACATAAACCAGAAGTACTGAGGAAAAGCCCATCATTCACCTCTCATAAGAATAAATAGCTGGGGATAGGGCAGTGCAAGCTTTGTTTTCTCAAAAATCTTCCTTCATGTTGCTGATATGTACATAAAATGTAATCTCAGCACTGATATCTGTACTACCTCTGAGTGCACCTGTTTCTTGAAGCCTCAACCAACTGTTTTCATTTGCTCTCTTCTACCTTGGACATAAATTTTTTGCCAATCTGCTCTGGCTAAAAAAGAATTTCATTACAGTAAAATTAGATCTTTTCAACATCAGTTTTATGAAGAGATGCAAGCCTGCACTGTCTGAGTGCATGCATGGTTTCACTGAAGCAGGGCAGCTAGGTAGCACCACATTTCCCTGACCTTACTCCACCAGGCTGAGCAACTGAATTCCACTATATTTTATTTCTTTCTCTTTTTGCCTATGAACTCTCTTATTCTCCCTTATTCTAAAGCATTAAGAATGATGATTATTCAGCTTGCCATACTAAAAACAAAAATATAATGTGTTTTCACTTGAGCTCAGTGTCTGAGCTTGTTTTCATCTTCTCTGTGTGGCATACTCTCTAATTTCTGTGCAAATGTGCAGCATTAGGTTTCATAGCCACGTGTATTTTCTGTCAGGGGAAAAATACCTGCTTGCACTGTAGCCTGTCACTTACCTGATTTGTCCACAAAAGGCACCTGCAGAAATACTGTTAAGTCTCTTCAGATTACATGCAATGAGACTTACTGTCTTCTCCATGAGAAGAAAGTATTCAACAGTGAAGGAAAAGAAAAAGACAACAACCACAGTGCTATGGTAGACAGAAATTTCACACTGCCAACACTATCACCACAGCACTTACAGAGACTCATCTATAACTTTGAGAGAAAAATAAAGGACTTGTAATTCATGATTATGTTGCTTTGGGTAGAACATGACGATTTTACTTTAAATTTAGAATTCACAAGGCAATTTATAATGGGATAACTGATACAGGAATACCAAGTGCCTTATAAAAGGCTACATGATAATCCAGTTACAAAATGATGACAATCCTTACATCTTCATTTCTGAAGTCCACTTATTTAGTATCATTACTGATTTAATACCAGTTGCGGTTTTTTTACTGTACAGCTTGGTGTCTACAACTGCATGATAATCAATTTACACTAAAGACGAAAACCCTTTTTTTATGAACTGCATAGATTACCATTTAGACAAGAGGTGAGTAGTGAAATGCCCCAATTTGACATCCAATCTTTGTATTAAACAAATTAAACAGCAGTAACTTTTCAAACTAGTTTACTTCCATTATTCTTCAAAGCTTTTCTGCAATGATTACAAAAATTTTGTCCGGTTTATTTTTTCACTTTTATTGGAGCTTTGCTTCTCAGAAATCAAGGTTACAATCTAACAGATAGACATAATTTCATGTCCAGCATGTTTTTAAAATCATTAATTAAAGTAATCTAAAAGGCAAATTTTAGCTGGCTGAAGACTACATTTTTCAATGTGATGCTATTCAATAGTCTGTCATTAAAGCCATTTTTACAGGCTTCCCAGGGAGGTCATGGAGTGTCTCTGGTGACATTCAAGACTCACCAGGACACCTTCCTGTGTAATCTGCTCTAGATGAGCCTGCCTGAGCAGGGAGACTGGACAGGATCATCTCCAGAGGTCCCTTCCAACCCTAATGAATCTGTGAATTTTGAGGTGAGTGGTTTTGGTGATTAAAGTTGGAGGGTATAAATAAAAGAGTCCCACCTCAGGTCTCTTGTGTCCTATGAAAACTTCCTGTATGGGCCTGTTCAAGCTGCCAAAGACACAAGTCCCCAGGGTAGTTCCTAATACAACTTCAGGGTACTTCAGAATACTCCTATTTTCTAGGCTGTAAATAAATAAATGCCTCTAATATGTGTCTGTGTTTATTTCAATCATAGAACCATAGAATACCAAGGGGTTGGAAGGCACCTTAGAGACCAGCCAATTCCCCCGCCCCACACACATCCAGGGATACCTCCCACTGCACCAGTTGCTCAAGGCCTTACCCAATCTTGCTTTAAACATTGCCAGGGATGGGGCATCCACAGGTTCTCTGGGCAACTTGTTCCTGTGTCTCACTACCCTCACAGCAAAGAATTTCTTCCCAATATCTAATCTAAATTTCCCCTCTTTTCATTTGTACCCATTTCTCCTTGTCCTATCATTACAATTCCTAATGACGAGTTTCCTCTCCGGCCTTCCCGCAGGCGCCCGGCCAGGACTGCTAATTAAGAGGACTATAGACATTCACCACGTACACCTGCAACACCACACCCAACCCGCTCACTTTCACCACTCGCCGTGCTCTATCTTTGGGATACCAACCCAAATCCGTCATTACCAGCTGCTTCTTTTAGGCCTAAAAGCCCCTCCGTAAATTGTGCCGGTTCCTCCCAGCACAATGCAGTTTCGCCTTTTGGCTTCCTCCACAAACTGCACAGGGTTGCGCCTGTTTCCTTCCACTGTGACCCGCCAGACCAAGACACTCCCCAGCCAGGGATACACCGGCACGGCTTTCCCTGTCCGGGGGGGCCACACCGGCATAGCTTCCCCTCTCAAGGATACACAGGCTTCCCCTGTCCGGGGAGTGACACCGGCACAGCCCCCCACGGGCCGACCCGGGGCGGTCACACCGGCACAGCTCTCCGCAGCTCGGCGCGGGGCGGTCACACCGGCTCGGCTGCCCCGGCCCGGGGTGGTGCCGCGCCTGCGGAGCCCGCGGTGTGCGGCAGGGGCGGGGCGGCGCAGGCGCGGGGCAGCGGCCGGAGCCGAGGTGAGGCGGGCGCGGGGCAGGGGTGGCCGGGCTGTGTTAGCGTTGGGGGTGGTGTCAGCGGCCTCTCTGCTTTGCGGGGAAAGGAGCGAGGCCATCCTGCATCTGCCTCCCCGCTGCCTCCCCGAGAGGTTCAGACCAGATCCGCACGGTGCCACACGGGCCTGATCCGGGCCGGGAGCGCGGAGGTGCCGCAGCCGCCGAGGTGGCAGCGGCCGCAGTGGAGAGGCGGCGGTGAAAGCGAGCCTCTGGTCAGGCCGTGGGTGCAAGGGGTCAGTGGGGGTGGCTGGCGCCGTGTCTTCCCTGAAAATCGTAAAGTCACGGTGTCAGATGGCCAAGTCAGATGGCGTTGGCTTCCCGGCTGCCGCTCGGGCGGGGCACCGGCTGCCTCCTGAGAAGAAGCCGGAGCGAAAGAGGTTTTACACTTCTGCTGTGAGGTGATAAATAAAAAAAGAACTTCAGATACTGAGTTCTGGCGAGTTGAGCTGTGGTAGTGAGGTGTGTGTTCCTGTTCCGTTGGTCTCGGGTGGGATTCCCTGCTGCTGTCATCTGGAGTGCTGCAGCAGAAAGGCGAGGAAAGCTGCCAACTGCTCATAAGAGGTTTTCCTCAATATGGTGGGTTCTAGCTGTTAAAGTTTTCTGTCCTTGGTTGAATTTGTTGGCAACCTTTTTTATTTCATATCGTCCTGTGACTTTAGCCTAACTTTTAGGGAAGATGGAACTTCCTGTTGGCTTCTGCAGCATTATCAGAATGGGGAAGCTGTAGACTTGGTGGAAACAGCTAGGGAAGATATTCAGGGATTGTGTCCACGCAAGATAAGAAGTTGTCCGTCAATATATTCTGTAAAGGGCTGAGCACTTGTGTCATAACACCCTGCATATGATGTAAAGGACAGATTTATTGTGTCAGTTTTCATACACAAGCTGTATGTTGTGCAAGTTCATCATACTTCTCTAGTGAGTAAAGGGCATTTGAGGTCTGACTAATGATTGTAAAGTATGCCACTTTTGTATGTGAAACATACATATGTATATGAACAAACTTCCTTTCTGAATGAAGTCTGTGATGAAATGTCAGGTGAAGAAGCCAGATTGCTCTTGAAAGTGTCATTTGGGAAGAAAAGAATTGTGGAAAGGCTTTGATTGGAAGGGACCTTAAAGATAGGATGTAGTTTCAATGCCCCCAGCTCTGGGCAGGCATGCCATCCCACTGGTGTTGCTCAGTGCTCCATCCAGCCAGGCCTTGAGCATTGCCAGGGAGCTGGCATCCACTTCTCTGGGCAACTTTTTGCTCTGCATCACTACCGTCACAGTAAATAATTACTTCCTAACATCTAATCTAAATATTTTCTTTTAAACAAGGTTTAAAACAAGTCCTAACGCTATTTGCCTGTGTAAAAAGAAGGTGAGATAATTATGATGGCTGCTCTTTTTCCTCCGTAATTTTTTTCTTTTTTTTTTAGGTAATGTAAGCATTTTAGTTAGATGAGAGAGAGGAAACAGGCATGTCAGCTCTTTGTCCACCACCATCTCCTGCAGTTGCTAAGACAGAGATCTCTTTGAATGGCGAGTCACCATTACTAGCTGCCACTTTTGCTTACTGGGACAATATTCTTGGCCCCCGAGTGCGGCACATTTGGGCTCCAAAGACAGAACAGGTACTTCTCAGTGACGGTGAAATAACTTTTCTTGCTAACCACACCCTAAATGGAGAAATACTTCGGAATGCAGAAAGTGGTGCAATAGATGTGAAGTTCTTTGTTTTGGCCGAAAAAAGAGTAATCATTGTGTCATTGATCTTTGATGGAAACTGGAACGGAGACAGAAGCACATATGGACTGTCAATTATACTTCCGCAAAGCGAACTTGGTTTCTACCTGCCCCTTCACAGAGTGTGTGTGGATAGGTTAACACATATTATAAGGAAAGGAAGGATATGGATGCATAAGGTAAGTTTTTTGTTCATTCCTTAAAATAATTGTTAGGTTGTCTTAGTGCAGTAGCAAAAATTGAGATGCTGTGATGTCTGTTATGTGGAGAAACTCAGAAAAGGCTGGTCTCTGTACAGTTTTGACGGTTAAAAGTTGCCAGATTGTAAATCAGCAAATTCAAGGCTGGGATTTTAGCTTGGATTATCCTGTTGACACTATATTGCCTCTACAAGACTGTGTAGTTGAAAGAGGTTTCCTGTACAGTTTTTTATCTCTCTGAATTTCATATTAATTGTTGCTTTTAATTGTGTTAATTTGTGTATTTAAAGTAGGTATAATTGTAAATTTACTGTGTTTCATATAGTTGTTTTCCTTGTTGAGGTCCAGAAAAGGGAACTGATGCAGTTAATCTTCCCATTCCTGTTACATGTTTATTTAAAAAAAAGAGAGTGTTAACAAACAGTTTGCGAGGACTTAAACTTTGTAGAACTAAAGGGAGATCTACAAAAGTACATCAACTTTAGTCCAAATATTTTTACTCCTGGAGTTTAAAAATGTAGACATGCTAATTTTTTCTTAAGTGGTGAAACTCTCACCTTTGGATAAATCATCGATATTTCCTTATTAAGTGAAATCTTTTATGTATTTTTCTTTAAACTAAATAACAGTCTAATGGTAAAATTTAAAATTTTTGTCATCTTTATGGAGTCCAAGCTGTCTTAGAGCAGTAGAGTGCCCATCAGCTGTAATGAATATGGTGATGTACATTTGTCTCGTATCTTCTGTTCTGAGGCTTGTAGTCAACATACTTTAAACTTACTCTTTGAGTGCTCTTATCTGAACTAATTACAGAAGTAACAAACTGATACTATTTTTGTGGTGGTGTTTCCTTTTGCTGTATTGCCTTATTATGGCTGGTAGTGCTTTCTGAAACACTGGGTTTGCATAGTTTCTGGGGTTCATTTTTTAGAGGAAAGATAGGACATAAACTTCTTTCTCAATATAGTAAAAACACATATATTTAATTCCTTATCTAGTCTTTTAAACCCCTGTTAATGTTAGTGGTTTTAATGTAAGTGAATGGTGTCTTATTTTGCTTATTTTGCTTCTTTCATTTAGTGTCCTCTGCACTGAGTTCTAATGAGAGTGGTCAAATAAGAATTATCCATAAATTTTAGCTGTAATACATTTTCTCAGTTTTTATATTGCTCCATGCCAATATGTTTTCACAGTAGAAGTGACCTTCTAGCAGCATTGAGAATGATTTTTGTTTTCTTTAAGCAGGTAGACCAGTTGAATTAGCTGAGACAGCAATACATTCTGAATTAAAATTTTTTTTTTGAGAGAGCACAGATTTCTGCATATATTTGCAGTTTTTCAGTCTCATTCAGAAAAGAGAAAACTCATTGGAAAATTTAGATTAAAATTTAGGCATGATTTCTAGAATAATTGTAAGTATGATAATAAATTAAAACTGCTTCATTCTGTAGTTTGCGTTTTGAGGCATTTTAGCAGCTATGGTTACATACAGCAAATCAAAATAATGATCAAGTCCGACCTGGATCTGTTCTGGATGTTCTAACAGTTGTGAATATTAACTCTCATTACTTCTGTGTAGCGTCAGACAACATTTCCAGCTAGACTTGAGATGAGAAAAGCCTTTTGAACTCAAGAATTAAGAGAAACACGGAGCAGTGTTCAGACTGGCAAAGAAAGCTGGCAACTCTGAGCAAGTCATCAGTATGGGATTAAAACCGCATTCACCTACTCCAGTTTATGCTTTGTATGTTTTTCTAATAATTTTCAACAGTTATATTTTTGAAAAGAAGTGGCCTACACCATTTGTTCAGCCTTATCTTCAAGAAGAGTGAGTTTTTTAAAATGATTGTCAAGGATGTCTTCCTTCTCGGACTGAAGGGTGGAGGTGCCCTGAAGGAATCTGCCTTGTTCCAGTATTGTTTTTCACTGATGCTTCTTTTAGATGGTTAGAAAAGGCTTATTGCTGTTTAAGGGCAAACTGCTGTAGCTTATTCCCTATTCATCTGCTCAAAAAAATCTCTTGCCAATTCTTTTCACACTTCAAGGTGATTAACTCTGAGTAGGTCAGTCACAGGAAACTAATGATTAACCAATAAAAATGCAATAACCTATCAGCATCTAGCAAAAGATGTCATTAGTTCTCCCAGCGTCTGCTATTTTTTGTGACTTGTATTGATGCTGCAGCAATTAATGCCAAATCCTCTTCATGAATAATAACTTCATTCCATTGCAAGTTCATTTTAAATGCAGTTTGCTATTCAGCTGCTGATGAGCCTGTTTTCAGAGCTTTGTTCAGCCTCTTGTACGTTGTTTTGTGTACTCTGAGGTTTTGTGTCTCCTGTACTTGGTTATAAAACAATGTTTTGAAGACCTGTAAGTGCCTCAAGAGATGGGGAAAAAAAAGTCTTTTGTTTCCCACCCTCCCCAGTCCAATAATTTTTCTCATTCTGAAGATCTTATTTTTTTCCTGTTATGTCAAGAATCCTCAATCTATGCTATATCCATCTGAAAATAAAAATCCATACATGAAGTGGAATTCTTCACCATAATCTCATCATCTGGCAATTTCTTGATCTGCAATGACAAAAATGTTTTGACGTTGTCATCAAATCCTTCCTTTCCTGCCCAAACATGGGAGATGTGTAGTGGAGGGCAGAGCAGGGAGCGTTGATCTGTGTTGCACAACATCACCTCTTCCTAAAGTCAACTCCGTAAAAGAAAAAGTACTTGAACATCAAAATTTGAATGTAAGAAGCCTGAGTGACTGGTGTGTACCTACATACATGAGCAAATGCCAGAGAGTTTATATTTAACTGCTTCTCTTGCAGGAGAGGCAAGAACATTTCCAGAAGATTGTCTTGGAAGGCACAGAAAGAATGGAGGATCAGGTAAGGGCCATCTGGTAGATGCATATGGCACACCATTGCAAAACCATTTGACTGCCTCTTATTACTGTAGAAGTAGATGTTGGTTCTTATTTTTGGGATCCAGGAGAATGCATTAGACTGGCTAATAATGTGACATGCAGACTAGGCAAAGTTTCTGAAGATAGGATGATGGAAGCTGTGATCAAATTAAAGGAAATTATATTTCATCACTATAGGGATAAAGTAGAAATTTGTGACGAATATTACTTTTCAGAAAAGGAAACTCATTAACTTGAACTTGAAGCTCTGTAAAGGTAGCAGCTTCCATAGAGTCATGCCAGCCTCCTATCAAGCTTGTTTTTGGTTAGGTTTAGAATTATGGAGACATATGGACTCTGTGACGTTGAAATGTGCTTGGAGATTTAATGGATGAGACTGTGAAAAGAATTTGATTTCTGAAACTTGAAATATGAGACTGTGGCTTCCTTCTCTTGTGATAGATAAGTCAGGAAAGTATTTTTGTATGTTAATGAGTAATATGCCTGGTTTTGTTTTCTAGTCATTGTTTATAAGATCAGACTTGAATGTAAAATGTTTAACAGTGATTGCATGTAACATAGTATGATCAAGTTATCTCACATCAAATACTTCTTGTCTAGGCCAATCAAAACTAATGCTGAAAATTAGCATAAGACCCAAATACACATGTTAGATGTGACATTGAGAAGCCAAATACATTTTTCCAGTTTATAATTATTGGTGAGCAAAGCCCAAATCTGTGCATCAATTTCTGCTCATACTACCGAGCAGTAGGAAGTTAGGATGTTTTGCGTGTAATACTGCAAGTACATGTTGGGAGTAACTTCTGATACTACCCAATGTGCTTTTACTTCAAGCATCTTATTTATTGTTCAGGGTCAGAGCATCATTCCAATGCTGACAGGAGAAGTCATTCCTGTAATGGAACTCCTTTCATCTATGAAATCACACAGTGTTCCAGAAGAAATTGATGTAAGTTCTGGTTTTATTTTTATTCTGAATTTTTGAAAGTGACTTTCTCCCTCTGGATAAAACATAGCTTTGGGCCTTTACTTTGGTACTCACTTTCCCAGAGAAAATGCCCATTTTTCTAAATTCTTGTACATTTCTGTTGCTTCACATCAAGTTCTCCTAAGTGGTGTAATGCATGGCAGTATTTTTTATTGTCATCACTTAGCAAAATTGACTGCATAGGATTATGTCATTGTACGAATGCAGAGGCAAACCAAAATGAATGGGCAGATTAATGGATTTGATGTGGATACCTGTTTCAACGCATTATAGTGTTCTCATGGAAGAAGTAGAAGTGATACGACGTGCACTAGTCTAAAGTATTCTGGACATTCTTTACAGAAAAAAAATACACTAGGAGAAACCTGACTTGTACTGGTGGAGACTTAATAATCAAGTGACTCTCATTTTCCAAATGCTTTGTCTGAAGACAAGGTCTTCTTAAGATTATGCTTTTTGGGGAAGCCTTACAAGTTAACTTAAATAGTTTCCAAACAGTTCCCATGTAGCAAAGCGAAAATCAATTAATTGGAAGGTGATCGGATTCTTGTCTAACTTTTGTTTATATTTACTTGCATTTCAGATAAGTGACACAGTGCTAAATGATGATGACATTGGGGATAGTTGCCATGAAGGCTTTCTCCTCAAGTATGAAATTCAGTTTTGATTTATGCTATAGTAAAATGATTTAAACTTGTGTATGCATCTACATGTATCTATTTGCATGTGCATGTGAACATGGATTGGAATAGATTTCTTTATAAGAGGGGGAAAAATGACATATATTTGGCTTTTTGAGATTTTTGTCAATAAAATGTTGTAAATTTTCTGTCATTCTAAAAGAATGGTTCTGAGCTAATAGCTGCATCTCTGTAGACTCTGTTGTCACAGGATTATTTGTTTGATAATAGAATTCCTATTAAATACATGTTTTTCTTTGATACCTACATCTAATTTTATAGGACTTTAGGTCAAAGTCTTGCATTTTTTTAAATAGCAAAAAACCTGGGTTGTGCATAAGTCTAAATAAGAGTCCTTAATGGTATGGCATATGGCATGCTTATTGTTGAGTTGTGTATTTCTCTTTTACCCCTGGTTTTAATTTTTAAGTGAAAATAGTTGAACTTGAGAGCAGCTTGGCCTCTTCCTGTGGGAGGGTTTAATAGGTTTTAATTGATGTTCTGTTACATTTCATTGTATCTCCTGCATAACTGCATTCATATATGTAGTGCTTGGTGCCATCTATTTATACACCATCACATGTGCTTCCAATACTGGAGAAACCATTGAACTTTTGGATTTCAGCCGTAACCTATGCTGCTGTTTAAAGTCCTATAGTTATGGACATGTAGGCTATATTTATAATTGAAACACTTCTCTTCTTGTGAAGGTGACAATTGTTTCATTTAAAAAATCTGATTAAATGTATTAACCTATGTCTGTTTTTA
The DNA here is from genome assembly GCF_028769735.1 of Zonotrichia leucophrys gambelii. Classification (NCBI taxonomy): domain Eukaryota; kingdom Metazoa; phylum Chordata; class Aves; order Passeriformes; family Passerellidae; genus Zonotrichia; species Zonotrichia leucophrys. The sequence goes on from NC_088200.1 coordinate 61,071,775, forward strand.
CTTGCAGTGCAATTAGTTCACACCTGCAGACCTGTGGTTGCTCTGTAGTTGTAGGAAGCAGTGCAGAAAAAGTTAATAAGGTAACATACTTTCTAATAAACTGAACTTAAGTGCTGATTATTAGGAGTAGTACTTGGAACAAAGTTAATCTATAAACATTCTTGAGGCTGAAGAAGGAAGGAGTACTATTGTCTGGCTATCTTCAGTTGGCTGGTCTAGCAGAAGAGAATTCTGCCAGAAAATTGCCTTTCAGTTGTATTCTGACAACTATAAGAAAACAAATGTATTTAACTGATACAATACATAAATGAGTCTGAGCTTTTAAAATCAGATTTTCTAGCTAAAATACACAAATAGAAGAGACCTGACTGGCTTGTCCATTTCAGCTATGTCATAGAATCACAGAATGATCAGACTTGGATGAGACCTTTAAGGTCATCCAGTCCAGCCATCCACCTGGCACTGCCACTGTAGTCCCTAAACCACTCAACCACATCACCCAGCTCCAGATTTACGACACCTCTTAAACATGTCCAGCCATGGGGTCTCCATCACCTCCCTGGGAAACCTATTCCAGTGCCTGACAGCTAACAGTGAAAATTTCTTTTATAATAATTAATCCGAGTCTCCCCTGTCTCATTTTAAGACCATTTCCTCTTGTCCTCTCACTGCGGGCACTGCAGAGACTGGAGACATAGGAGAGACTGGTCCTCACCTCACTGCACCTTCCTTTCAGGGAGCTGTAGAGAGTGATAAGGTCACCTGAGCCTCCTTTTTTCAAGACTAAATAGCCATTCCCCCTCAGACATGCTTTCTAATCCTTTCCTTGTTGCCCTCCTCTGGACACATTCTAGCAGTCCAGCACTTCAGTGTGGTTTTTGAAACGAGAGGCCCAGAAGTAAAGACAGCATTTGAATTGTGGCCTCATGAGAACCAGGTACAGGGGTACAAGCACTGCCCTGGTCCTGCTGCCACAGTATCCTGCTGGGATACTGGCCAGGATGCTATTGGCCTTCATTATTACCTGGGCACACTGCTGGCTCATTTAAATCTGGCTGTCAACCAGATTTAAATGAGGTCTCTTTCTCCTGAACAGCTCTCGAGTGGCTCTGTCCCCAGCCTGTAGTGCTGCATGGAGTTGTTGTAACCCAAGGGCAGGACCCAGCAGTTGGCCTTTTTGCACCTCATGCAGTTTGTCCTTGGCCCATTGATCAAGTCTGTCTGATCAAGTCTCTCTGCAGAGCCTTCCTTGAGCAGATCAACACTCCTGCCCAGCTTGGTGTCATCTACAGACTGACTGAGAGTGCACTCAATCCCCACATCTAGATCATCAGTAAAGATGTTGAATATGATCAAACCTGGAACTGAGGTCTAGGGAACACTGGTAGTGGTGAGTATACAGACAATACCCATGTCATTGGGTGTTGTCTGTATGCTCTTAAACAGTTAGTGTCTCCATAATTTCTCCTGCACTGAGCAGTAAACAGGCTTCTGTGTCATGAGCTGTTTGTGTTTTGTGGAACATGTGTCTATTTCTTCAATGTGAAATAAAAAAATTATGAACAGTGGACCTGCTGAATAAATTGTATATTACTTGTAGAGTATACTTGCTATATATGTATAGCATGCTATATACAAGAAGCCCATTATACTATTTTATAGCATAAAGACTTCTTGCCTTAATGAAGTATAAAAGTTAGGGATTTTTTTAATTTAAAGGTAATTTAGTAAACCTATGTTTTGAAATAAACAGCTCATTATACTTTATACAAAATCGGGGCAGAGGGAATGCATTGTTTCATGTGTATTACCAGCAGTGATAAAGGACCTCTGCTCAAATCAATAGTAAATGCCAGTGCCCACAAGCAACAGGCATACCAGAAATAAGAAAATTCTCAGATCTTAGCTGCAATCACAGCTAACCATAGTTAATATGTATGGTTTCAGAAATTTAAGATTTACACACATTTAAGTTACTGGACATGTTACATGCTTAAAAGAAATGCTATCATGCTATCTATGTACGCACATATGCTATATATAATACAAGAGGAAATGTTAGAAGCTTAAGTAGTTATAAAACACTTATAAATCATTGAATAGTTAATAAAAAGGACCTAATGTCTAAATGGTTATGAATTAGTAAAGTAGTATATCAATAAGCTAGAGAGTATAGGGAAAAAACAGTGTAAAAGAATGTAAGCCTCAAGACATCAAGGGTAAATTTCATAAATTAATTCTACACATATTCTTATCAGCAGCATGTTCCTTGTGTAATGGTACAACTCTTCTGAAGTAGCTGCTTTCTTAATAGCATATTTCAGCTTATCTCAAAGGAAAAAAAACCACTTGTGGCATATTGTGGCAAAAAGTGTCAGTCACAAATTATGTTGTCATTGTTCTAGGTACTGCGGAAACACATTGTGCAAGGGCAGAGTCTTTTCAAATATCGTACAGACTCAGATAAGACACTACAGGTTAAGACTGTTAAGAGATGAGTGGAATGAAATATGGTGTATTTGGAGTGATAACTCATAGCTGTTTCAGCTCAGAAGATTGAAGATGGGTGATGAAGTACTTGTGTTCATTGTAGTAGAGAGTTTAAGGAAATTACTGAGGAAATAAGCATCAGTGCTTATTTACAAAATTAACTGTGCCTGATTTGAGACAATAACTGCTATTTCAATATGGAATGAACAAAAAATAAGAGACCTGAAAGGCTAGGAAAGTAATCACAGTAACTCATGTTTATTAAAAGAAAGATGTAGAAGAAAATAAGTGATTTGTTCTACATAATTGGGTAAAAAACAAACTTGGTTGCAAGAATATGTAGGATTTTTTTCATAGTTTGACAAGAAGTTGGAGTAGTATGGCTTACGGTGCTAGTAATTAAAAAATAAGTAAAAGTAAGCATGTCACTGTTCTGTGGCCTGTTACTAAGTTTTGGCTTTTCTAATAAACATGGTGAATTCTTTTGTTCATAATTTGAAATGCCCAGTACAAGGCATTTCAATAGTCTAGTCAGACTTATTTCCTTACATTTTCCTGTTTTTCAAAACTATTCTTTTTAATGCAGATTGTGAGAACGTTGTGCCTGTTTCTCACACCATCTGAGCGGAAGTGTTCCAGACTCTGTAGAAGTGAGTCCTCTTTCAAATATGAGTCAGGACTTTTTGTTCAAGGCTTACTCAAAGTAAGTATGCTTAGGAAAGTTCTGTTCTTCTGTAGTGTAAGAACATTCTTCAGTGTATGTTTTTGCATATGGTATGCACACACATACAGACATTCACATTCAAAAATGTATCATTGTCCTGTGATGTCATTTTTTCTGGCATTGTAACTCTCCTTGTAATTATCTTCATGTTAAATTCCAAGCCAGTCTTTTCTATGACACATCTGTTTCTTGAGAATTGTTCAGGATTGTTCCTGTACTTTGAGGTACAATAATAATATGCTCTTGTCTGCTTGGGGCTAGAATTCCAAAAGTAATTTAAGTTTTTGTGTTTAACAAAACCAAGGATATCAGGCCTAGAGTTTCCAAGTATTTTAAACAGTCTGTAGTAATGGGTGGAGATGACTAGAAAAATAATGCTTCTTGCTCTAGCAAGCAGTCTGAACTTACCAGGTAATTACAATACTATAATGCTAATGGGCTCACAAACCAGGTGATGCAATACTCTAATAGACAGGTCACCTCAGTACCTGTTTTCACCTTTTTGTTAAGGAAATCATCCATTATTAAGGACTTACTACTGCAATACAACCACCAGTTGTTCCAAACAAAATGCTTATGAACAAATGGGTTATAAAATGTAGGCATGATATTTTAATATTGTTTTGTCCCAGTACAGCTTTGCATTTTTAACTGAATAGGGGTTTTTTTTCCACTAAAACAGGATGCAACAGGAAGCTTTGTGTTGCCCTTCCGTCAAGTAATGTATGCCCCATACCCTACTACTCATATAGATGTGGATGTCAATACAGTGAAGCAGATGCCACCTTGTCATGAACACATCTATAACCAACGACGATACATGAGATCTGAACTGACAGCATTTTGGAGAGCTAATTCAGATGAAGAAATGTCTCAAGATCATATTATCCACACAGATGAGAGTTTCACACCTGATTTGTATGTATTCTTCTCACATCTCACAAAGTTATTTGATTTGGGGTGAGAGTGTAGAGTACAGCGCCTACTTGCTAATAAAGTACACAGAGGTTCTTAAAAGCAAAAAAAATTCAGTTCTGGAATTTACACTTGTTGTGGCAGAATTGACCAGATCCTTCAGTAGTTTGGTTATAACAAATACTATTGAAATTAATTTTCAGTGATAATTTTGACCATGTTATGTTAATTTTATTGCCTGTTGTTATTAGGGGTATAATAGAGATAAGTGTATTTGACAGAGACCAATGGCATTTCTGGATTTAGTTAATTTCATCTGAGTGTTTCAAAATTTTCTGTTATCTTTAAAAATACCAGAATTGTAATTTACTACAGTTTTAAATTCACTTTTAATTTCAACCAGCCTATCAACAGTAATGCTACTGCTGTGTTCAACTCTTAGAAGGTTAATATCCCTTACTGGCAGTAACTCACACATTCGTTTGTTTTCTTTTCCATAGAAATGTCTTTCAAGATATCGTGCATAGAGATACATTAGTAAAAGCCTTCCTGGATCAGGTAATTGTTGCTTTTTTCAGAAAAAAAAGAAGCACAGTTCAGTACTTTGACCCCTAAAAACAGATAATTTAACACAAATACATTAATTACATAATTACACAAATATAATTCAGTGGTTTGGTAGCTTTTCTTCATACTACTGCTGTGATTCTTCTCTACATAAGAAGAAAAAAAAATATTGATATAAAAATCCCTGCTGAAGTATGAAAAACAAGGGACATTTTCTATTGCTGTGCAACAGTGTCTACAATTACAGTATTGAAAAAACTGCCTGACCAGGAATAATTTCAGATAACTGTCCAAACGGAACTGTAATACAGCTTCATTTATTGTATCTGAGCAGATAGAAAACATATGAAGCATGCTATGTACAAATCTGCCATTATTTGCCTGCTTTGTTATAATTAAGGATATCTTATGTGTGTATGCAATGTTTCTTAATTTTCCAGATTCTTGAAATGATTCTTGAATTTCCATGTCTACCTAATATTCTTGATTTTTAACAGATTTTTCACCTGAAGCCTGGCTTGTCTCTAAGGAGTACTTTCCTTGCACAATTTCTGCTAGTCCTTCACAGAAAAGCCTTAACTTTAATAAAGTACATAGAGGATGACACGTAAGTGAACAGATGATGGAAAGTAGATTTAGAGAAGCTTCTTTTGCTCTTTTTGAAAACATGTTTTTATTTATTTGCAGGCAAAAAGGCAAAAAACCTTTTAAGTCTCTTCGTAGCTTAAAGATAGATCTTGACTTGACAGCAGAGGGCGATCTTAACATAATAATGGCTTTGGCTGAGAAGATTAAACCAGGTCTACACTCCTTTATCTTTGGGAGGCCGTTCTACACCAGTGTACAAGAACGCGACATGCTTATGACATTTTAAAGTCTTCCCTGCATCTGATATTGCAGTCCTGCAGAACACGAAATCTGTCAGTGGCACCCCCAAACTGGTGACAAGCATTGTCGACTGAGGGTAAAGCATCAGGAGCGCAGTGACGTTGAGGTGTGTCTCAGGCAGTAAGGGTCTTGTTAGAGGGAATTTCAGCTTAGCTATATAAGCATGATTTTAATTAATTGGTCTCTTCTGTGTGTTTTTTAAATTGTAAATGTTACCAGAGGTTACCAGAGATTCCTTGGCCATATTGGCTTGGTGGATAAATGTGATTATGTTTTGGTGTATGGTAAAAGGAAGCATTTTAATTTTTATTCCCTAGAAACTTCGTTCAAGTGTGTGTCAGATTTTCTATGTCCTGCTGTGTCAGTATTTTCAGTGTTCCCACAGAAAACAGTATATATGTCCTCACTAACCTTGGAGGTTGCAGAAAATGTTCCTTCCAAGAGTTTTTAAAACTGTTGTTCTTATGTATGTGGTGCAAATCTTAAATATGACTTTTACTCTTCTGCCTCTTTTAACACTATTGCCTTCTTCCTTTAGAGCATTTAAACATATTTGCAGTTTTAATATACTACAAAGTGCTATTTCTGAGTGCAGATCATTGATTATATGCAGCTTAAATAGCAGTGCATTGCACGTGGGAATTAGATCATTACTCAAGCAGCTTTGTGCATGTAAGTGCCAGTCAGGATACTCTTATCATGTCATTCTGGACTGTCCTGCAGTGGAGTCAGTGATCCTGGTCAGTAGTCAGCTGACTGAGGTCTTTCAAAACACAAAACAGAAAACTCGTGTCATTCCACAGCAGTTGTCAGTCCTTCTGTGTGTAAACTGCTACTGGTAGTTGCACTGTCAGTTTCCATGAGGCTCATAGAATCGTTTGGAATGGAAAAGACCTTCAGGATCATTGGGTCCAACCATTAACCCAGAGCTGCCAGGTCCACCTATAAACCTTGTTCCTAAGTACTACATCTATACATTTTTGGAACTCTTCCAGGGACAGTGATTCCACCACTTTCTGGGCAGACTGTTCCAGTGCTTGACAAAATATTCAGATTAAAGTATTAGACCTTTCCAAAGAACATAAAGGTGATAGCTGAGATAAAAGACAAAACAGTACTTTTTTTTCATTTACATGACCATTAATATATTTAATAATCCTTAATTTAGAGATGTGCGCGGCTATGAACTGATGTGATTAGCATTTTTGTAAGTTAACTCTAGTCATTAAGCTTACCTATCTTCTTAGTTCAGCTTAGCGTATCTCCCACTTGGCTTGAAAATCAAAACACATTTTCTATTGGTATGTCTCAGCCTTTCACTCTCAGTAACGTATTAGAGCAATGCAGTGTCAGGTGAATCCAGACTTTTTTTTTAACCGAGAAATCAGAGATATATCTGTAGTGCACATTTTTGTACTCTGCTCTTTTTGGACAAGTTTAGGAATTTCTTTATGTCATGTTTCAGCATAAAGTCATAACTCAGTCTTCACTGGAAAAGGGAAAGATCTGCACTGACTGGAGAAGCCATGGCTGCTTTGTTGCTTACCTTGTTTAAAGCTCTCCTTTGTAAATAGGTTTCTATTTTCAAGATAGTGTTTTAGTATTACCTTCATGCGGTCTGACAGAAAAGTTAGAAGTTGGAGTCCCATTTTTCCTGAAATGTCTAATACTCAGATTTTAAAAGAAATACTGTCCTTTATTTAGATGCCCAAAATTCCAGTATTTTTCCTGAAAGACAAAGATCCTCTATCAAATGTTTAGAACCTCTAAAAGATGTGAAATTAAGCTCCATCTGCACACCATTTTTGTGAGTTTGCATCATCAGTATTACCAGGTTGCAAAAGAACTGACATTTTGTGCAGACATCTTTTTGCTGTACATGCATGTAGAACTCTTGCATTAACTTGGTGGTTCATCAAAGGAACTTGTCAATTACATAAGTTACTTGTGCTGAGTTTGTCATTCTACCACTGCTGTTCCCTTCTGTGTTTTTAATGAAGACATTAGAGCCTGAATGGGCGTAAGTTGTTACTCTCATGGGTAAATAGTGAAAAAAATGTAATAAACACTGCCAAAACTTCTAATGTAGAAGTTGTGTCAAAATATAGGAGCTTTAAATCTGCGGCTGAAATTAATCCTTTCAGCTTGATAAGCATTGGAAACTAGACACTGACACTACTAACAGAGAAGCTTTTGTTTACTGAAGATTATGTTCTTTTTTTGAAGTTACTAAAAACTGGAAATTCAATTGCTACTTTTGTTGCACAGCTGTCACAAGTGCAGAATGTATAGTTAAGTACATTGTTAAATGCATCTGCATGTTGTGTTGTAAATCTAGCTCAGGAAGCAAAGTAATAAAATTCATGCACAATTTTTGGACTTTAATTGTTGTTGATTTTTTTTTTCACATATTTCTGCTCTGTATCTAAAAGCATCATTATCTTTTATGCTTTGAATTAAAGAAGAAACCTTTCTTCCTTCTTGTTAAATTTATTTATGCTTGGTTGCTGTCACTGATGAAAGTCACATGTTATTTAGTTCCTTCATTTGTTAAGGACTTAGTCATTTCAAGCTGTGACCGATGGGACTTGCTATGCCTCTGATGTACTCAATTTAAATCCCATAGGTGAGAGGTTAGAATGTTTTATCTAGCAGTCAGTGAATACCTTTCTTCAGGATTTTCTTTCCTTACATTTGAAAGAAAATAGCAAATTTATTTCTTCCAGCTGGATTTGAAAAGAAAGTACTGTTTTCAAGCATTTTTACTAGCACATTTTTCCTGGTATTTGCACACCTAAAAAGATAGCACAGAAAAATATCCACTGGAATGTCTTACATATTAGGACCACAGAGGATATTCCCTGTCCATATATGCCAGTATGTTGTAGTGTCAGTTTTATTCTAGGGCAGAATATGCATTCGGCTTCTTATATCTAAGCAAGCAGTTGGTTACACCAATACAGAGTGCCAGGACTTCTCCACTCAGTTCTGTACTGGCAAATGATGTTAGAAAACTTTCTCTTCCTATTCTCAGACCTGTGAGCACAAAGGAATGTGATCCAGAACATGAGGACAAACAGGTAGGGTGGTCCCCTCTGTTGTCTAATCAGAGCCTACAAAGCAAGTACTTTGTCCTCTTCAGCAATGAGAAGGCACAAACCGTACTCATTAGTATGCAGAGTAGGTTTTTGCACAAGAGTAGAACTTGGTTGTCTTGTTTGCCTTCATCCTGACACAGAGCTCCTGTTGCACTTCCTACTTGGGCAAAACACTAAGGAAGCTCCAGGGCAGCATGTGGTTATTTGCAAAGTTGTTCACATGATATTTCAGTTATAGAAAGTAATTATCTCACTTCTCAAAGCCATGCTGTTCATATGCCTGCCCAAAAGTTTCAAACATAGAAGATTTTCAATTGAAGTTCAGAAGTATGAAGTAAAGGATGCATTCCTGACAACGGCCATCAAGTAAGTCGGGGGCAGCTTTTAAAAGCAAAAGATCAGAGGAAAGAGAAATTACTTAACACAGAATTGCGACTGGTAATTGTTCCTTTCTCTTAGATACTCCTGTCTTTATTGTCACATAGATGGAGGAGGCCTTTGACAACTGGAAAAGAGCCAAAAGACTGAGGAACTGCAGGTTGACCAGTTTTACTCAGGTATTAAACAAAATCATGCCATATGTTCTCTTAGACTTTGTGTCTTACCACATGAGGGAGGAAAAGGTGATTGGGAGTTACCAGCACAGAAAAGTGAATAATGCTTCATCCATCTCATCATATTTTGTGATAAATGCCTGGATTTGAGGATGTGGAGAATGGGATGTAACAGGCTGACTTCAGCAAGGCTTCCAGCACCTTCCCACAATCTCCCTGTAGCCAAGCTGGTGTTGAGGTGGAGATGTGTGCCCCACAAGAGCAGTATCTATCTCGTTGGGTGTTTAGGCTTAGATGTGATGGCCACTGGGTCATATCTGACTGGAGGCTGCTGCCCTGTGGGATCCCAAAGGGTCTCCCCTGGAGTTTGACTTGTGCAATGTCTCTATCCATGACCTGAGGAGGTGACCAAGGCCTTCAGGTTTGCAGGTGGTGCCAAGTCAGGGATCGCTGTTCAACATGCACAAGGGCGGGGCAGCTGTCCATAGGGATGAGGGTGGGAGGAAAGGATGGGTTCCCCATGTCCTTGGAGCTGCAGAAAAGGGCAGCCCTGCCTTGGGCTCGAAGCCACGAGACCATGGGCAGCTCTGGGGAGATGGCTCTGGGTCCTGGTGAGCTTATGGCCCAGGAGGACAGCTGGGCAGTGGGGATCACTCAGAGAAGGGCTCTATTTCTCTGCCTGGAGGGTTCCCAGGCTTCACAGGATAACATCCTGGTCTGACCATAGGGCTGAGCCTGCTCTGAGCAGGAAGATGAATGGAGACTCTCTGAGGTGCCTACCAGCACAAAGTGTGCTGTGGTGGCAGCCATTTTTCCTTAGGCCAGAGAAAACAGGTGGGCAGTGACCTCTGGAGGGTAAGGGTCCAACCCCCTGTGTGGACCAGGCCAACTCCTGTCAACATTGCTCATAGAATGGTCTGGTCTGTTCTGACCAGAACTTCATTCCAAAAGCTTTGAGGTGGCCTTGGGTTCACCAGTAAAACTGGAGATATGCTGGTACATGAATCTCAAAAAGAAAAGTATAGGTATCAGGAATACTTCATCTCTAGGGTCTAGTGCACATGTTAAAATTAATGGCAGCATGTCCTCTAGTTGAAAGATTGGGATTAATCAGGACTTTTTGTAGAAACATCTCTCTATAGCAAGGAAACAAAGACTTAAGATAGAGAAATTTACACATCTAAGCAAGGGGGAGTAAGTAAAGTTCATTTCTGGCTGAATTTCAAAGTAAAAGTGTGATTCTCAAAGGCAAATATCTGAAGCTTCATCCCTAATCTGTATCTAACAAAAAGCCAAAATATTTGAAAATGTACAACAGCCAGAGGCTAATGGATGCAACTTTGAGGTCAATGCCAGTCTCTTCCATTTATAAAATGGTCTCATTATAGAACCAGAGAGTGTCTTACAGCTTCAATTAAATATGATTAATGGACAGACTTGTTGTTTTCAGTTGAAGCAGGAATGTAAGAAATTAAAGGTCAGGGAAATTTGTACTGCAGCCTATACACAATAATTCAATATTTTTTGCTGAAGTGTTAAGCTGACTGATGAAACTGCAGTTTTGGCCTTCAACATTCATCCATGAAAATACAAAGCAGTTTGTCCTGTGTGTCTCAGGCTGCCTCTTCACTGGAGATTAGTCCTGTGTCACTTCATCACATTCTGTGCCTTGCCTCTGTAACAGCAGTATATGAAAATAGTTTCTGATAACGTGGCATCTGGAGGAAGGACCTTCTGGCATTTTGGGTTTTTTTAGTAGCCAAAAGCCCCTCCACAGACAAAACACAAATTGCACAAGGGACCTGGATAATAAGTAATGACTAATTAACTTTATACCAGCTGTATACCAGCTGTATTCTCTGTTGGCAGAGAACTGGATGCTGGCAGGACGAAGAACATTTTGGGTTCAGTCTGCTTTTAGCATCATAACTGCCAAAGTCTGAAGCTTTCCCTTGAGGTTGAAGACTTGAGAGGCAGCTGATGCAAACATGATTGACATGTTTTTGAATGATGATCACGCTAGAAGGAAATGTGTAGGACAGCAAAGTTCTCAGTGATCTAGGCAATCGGATATACCAGCTTTTAATTAAATAACAATGCAGGGTATTAGCTTTGACTGTCACAGTGTTAATTATAGGTTTGAAGTCCAGTGAAACCCATAAGCATGCAATTGCTGTCAAATTACATTTTTGTTAGTGTGCAGATGCAAAGGTGCAAAGTGATTCCCTCCCACACCACATCTAATGGACACCATCCAGATGATGGGTTGTCCAAGGAGGGTCCCTTTAGCATCCCAGTGTGTGGGGGCATGCAGGTCAGCATCACTGTCTGCCAATATTCATGCTGTTGCTGATAGGGGATTTATCTTCCTTTTTCTCTACCTGACTTCATACTTTACTCCTCATTTTTTATTATTTTAAGCTGACATTTTTGCCATCTTTGCATCTTACTCCACCAAGCTCCTCTCAGCACCCCACACCTGATTTTTTTTTTTTCCATTAGTCCTAGTTTTGCTGCATTCACACATAAACGTGTTGTTTCTGATACTGTTCACTTAGGCAGCTCTGGGCATACGTGGCTTTTTTGGCCATATTGGACATATGTAACTTTACCAACAGTGAAGCTCAGTGTGAGTAGCTTTGCACTCAAAGCTGTCCAGCCATTGTTCACTTCAGCCTGGTTGGACTTACTCCTAGACATAATTGCTTGACTTTATCCTCCATGCCCTTGGCTAGTTCAAACTGAGCATGAGCAAGTTCTCCCTATACACACCAACAGTTTACATACCACAGAAGCAGAGTAACTTGTTTTTTCACACATCTGCTGTGGTCTGTCACAGGTCTCCCATAGGACCCTGGCTGCTGTAGGGCCACATGTCCCACAGGACCTTTGGTATGCCAAGGCCAAGAGGATTGTGAGCTGCAGAATTGGCAGGAAGCCGAGCTTTCAGTGCCAGGACCTCCAGGATGGGGAAACACAGTCATTAACAAGGTTCCTTATAGGCATAAAAGCATGTGGTAGCAGTACAGCACTTCATAAAACAAGGTTTTTGTTATGGTTCAGGGAGTTGCATGATGCCATCATGTCTTGATTGCAGTGCACTCAAGATGGACATAGATGTTTGCAGTGGATGGTTGCAGTGGATGTTTGACTTCCTGTGACTCCATCAAATAAAATTACTCGTATATTGAAGTGAAGGGAGAAGACCATCCAATTGATGAGCATCGACTCCGATTTATTGATCAACCAGGCACCTTTTATAAGTGTTAATTCACTTCATGCATATTGCAAAATCTGAGCTCCAAATAGGCTGTAGAGAAAACTTCAGCTCCTCCTTTTGTTTACAATACCTGAAGTTTGTTTATTGAAACCAAGATCAGTGTTCTCACCATGATATGAAAAGTTCTCAAAACCTTTATATCTGTTCCCAGAACGGCCATCTGTTCCCAGAGCAGCCAAGGACGGAATATTGCCTGTTTTTGAGAAAACGGTCTGAGAATCTTGTTGTTTATATAAAAGGTGGCTGAGAACCTTAATTATTTACAGAATCAAGCCTGGGAACTGCTGCTTTACAGCAGCCTTTTATTTTTCCCTTAGCTGAATACCTTCATGGCCTCTTTCTTTAAGCCATGCTTGAACCAGTCTCTCCACACTCTTCAATGCCAGCTAATAGTTGCCATGGTAGCTCTATAATTTGTGAATTGTACTTTGGACCCTTTCACCCTCTCTCTAGTTCAACACAAAAAACAGCTATATTTTTAAACATGTTTTAGGATAGTTGCAGTGTTACTGAGCATTGGGCTGAACTGTCTTTATAGCTATCTGTATTTCAAGCAAGATTTCCACATAGATATAAAACTTACATAAATAAAGTGTAAACTGTGAAGATGGAACAAAAAAAAAAAAAAATGTTCCAGTCACCTTTCTGATAATGCATTTAAGAAAAAAAAATTAAAAACATTCTTAGCTAATAGACTTCATTAACTTTTGGCATGTCTCTTCAAACCAATCACTGAATTTTCATTCACATCTTTCCATATATCAATAGATTTCTTTGTCCATTTATGAGCAAACCTACCACTCTGTTACGTGTGAAAATAAATGTCTGTCTGTTTAACTATTCTTATGGATGTGGTGACAATGTGATGTCTTTAATTAGTTCCAGAGAAGTGTCAGCTTGTAAATGTACTTATTACCAATAAAAGGTAGCCAAATCTATAGCATCACACATTAGTGTATCTATTTTTTAATTATGGAGTTTTCCTAATAGAGTGTATGCATAAATTATAGTGTTTGAATGGAGAGTTATGTTGGTGGAGGCTGTATTTAATGTTACAGGTTTTTTTTAATGTGGCTTTTTTGTGGCTTTTACTGCTGGTAATTTTATCTGGGAGCGCAAATTCATGAACTGGATACAGAGCTGTCCCTTGGCTTTGTTAATTCCTGATGCTCAGTAATGTCAAACACTATAAAAAACATGACATTGGGATAATGCCAAAAGGTGTGTGTTTTGGATCGACACAACCCTTCAACAAAAGATAATGTTTGGAAACTGCAGCAATTTTGAGGCAGGACTCCCACTGAGAGCTAGCAGAGTGATGCTGAAGCCACAGACTTCGACCATGGAGGAACCTGAGAGTAACAGTTTTGAAACAGTTTCAGCCCCATTGCTGAAAGCTGCTGTTGCCCTCTGTGGGAGGAGGCCTGCTCAGATTTTCAGACACTATGAAAAACTATCAAATGAGCTTAAAAAAAGAAGAGGCGGGGGGCGGGGGGGGGGGGGGGGGGGGGGAAGAGCTGAAGACTGGTAGAGAGGAAGTGACATAAGTTACTTTGAAAGAAAATGAAGAGAGAATCCAAGAGGCAACAATTTAGTGTTCCGAGTCCCAGACCAAATGTTGCTCTAGCCAGTGAAAAGGAGCAGGACAAGAACTCTGGTCACCTCCCACCAGTCCCTGTTATTCAAATTCTGCCTTTTACCTTTACAGCTCAGTGAGAGAAACAGAGGTTTTTACTATAAATATAGAAATCTCCCCATGACCTTAAAGAAGTTTCAATAGGAACGAATTAAGAATTTTTCACTTGAGACCATTTGTCTGAACTCCAAAGAGCCCAATTGTGCAGAGATTGAAAACATTTTTGCTTTTAAACCCAAACAGGGCTACTACTTTCCTTCAAAACAAGCTAGTGTTATTCCACTGTGCAATGAAAGATCAATTCTTTGGGCTGTGAAAAGAAGTCTTTTAGATAACTTGGATAACAGGGGTCACAAAGCCATCCTCTGCCCTGCTCAGTGCACAGAGACCTCCTGTCTATCTGCAGGCAGCTGCTGGAAACAGCTTTGCTGCAGTCGGTGGAGCCTGTGACTGAACCAATCCAGGAGCAGCCAGTGGGATTTCAAATGCTCTCTGTTTGCAAAGAATTCACAGAATATTTTGAGGAAGAAACTGAGAAGAACAGCCCAATGACACAGCAAGAACAAACTTCATGCTTATGACTGTGCTGAAAGGGTAGCATTTACTTCAGTGAAAACAGAGGATTTGGTTGGAAGGAGGAAGACTTGGAGTGGTTAGGCTCTTGGGAAGTTCTTCCCAAGTGGGAGGTCAGAGAAACTGAGTCAAGACTTCTTGAAAGGAAAGGAAGAGGAGAAAAATGATGCTGGCAAGAGCAGAGCAGTGGTGTGCTGGGGAGCCCAGTGGTCAGGGGGTGCAAAGGGAGACTGTCAAAGCTGTGTGTGACAACCACAGCACTGAGATGAAAGCCAGCATTAGCACTCACAGGACACAGCCTCAGTATGGGAGGGGGGCACTCAAATGCATGCCTTTTGTTTTGCTACCTTGTGTTAGCACTTGGTGAAATGCTGTGAGAGTGTTTTCAAAGAGAAAAACAATTGGTGCTGAGGACTGAGATCCATGTGCGTTGATTTCAGTGTTTCAGCAGTACCGTGCTTCAGACAAGCTTTAGTTCTATCCCGTACCCTGACTGCCTACTGGCTGGAGTACCTCTTCCCATTCGGTTTAACGGGATGCAATCCAGTTAATGCAGACCATTAGGTGAGGCAAACCACACTGAAGAAAAATGATGATCAGATGAATGATTTTAGGAGAGCATTCCCTGTGTGAACTGAAATGCTACTACAGATGTACTCTCTGCCCTCAGTTGCTGATCACAAATAACAAGGAGGAGTGTTTAAATGAAACTAGAGGGAAGAAGGAAAACAGAAAGGAGAAAATGTGAAAAAAAATGAAAAAGGATCTCTTTTTTTATCCCAAATGCATTTGAATGTTCAGCACTAAAAAAAATCTGAATGATGGAAACCAAATAGATACCAGTATGACCATATTAATGTGCTTTTATTTTTTAACCTCATCTGGTCTGGATTACCATGGTTTTCTTTCTTGTAGAAGGCTGTTAAAATGCATTTATCCAATTCCTTCCTCCTTTCTCCTCCCTTTCAACTTATCACTAAATGTAGGCAGTGTTTTTATTTTTAGCAGAAAATTCAAGCAGCGTTTGTCAGAAAAACCAAGCAGGAACATGCCTCAGCAAATATTTCAGTACATGCTTTATTAAAAGGTGAATTTTAAAAAGTGTTATAATACATTGAAATGCCTTTCAGGACATGGAACCTCTTCAGAAGGAGTTGAAGTGGACTGAAATACATCTATTGATATCCACCATGGGAGGAGTTTGTGGAAAAACTTAGTATGTTTTAAGTTTTTTACCATTTGTTTGAAAGAGTATACAGATAAAAAATTGTTACTGCATTCATTGCTATAGGTTCCTGTATTTCCAGTGTAGGCCAATTTAATTCCCTTTTACTTTTCACGAGGTTCCTTTCCCAGGGCTTTTCGTGTTGCAGCATCTCCAGTTATTAGGAGTTGGGCTTCTCATTTTAAAAACTCCTACAGTACAGAGAAGCAAGGCATCTTGGAGCCATCTCACACTTGCTTGTGGGCAGAAATTGTGGAATGCTGACTATTCTGCATGTCAGATCTTGCCAACAGCTGGAGAAAAATAAAGCCATTATTTAAAACAGCATTGTTACTTTTTCCAAAAAGAGCAAGACCCATCTGGTTCTTATAGTGTTTCAGGCTGTGTTAAGCAATGCAGATTTTGCTGACTTAGGACAGATTTCGGAACCAGAATATTTTAGTGTTTCATGTTTGAAATTTCCTTGACTCTGGGCAGGGGAAAGCTGTAGGTGAGGGGGGAAAAAAGACAAGGGCAAGATCTATGTGTTTCCCTGATTTTTGAGCCAGGAGAGAGCTAAATGTCATCTATCACAAGCTGGAAGGAGCTAGTACAACCACAAGTTGTTTATATTGTGGCAGCATCTCGGGGTATTAGCTTCATCTGTGGAACATTCCTGGAAAAACCAGCTCCAGTGATTGTACAGTCATCTGGATAGAGTGACGTTTAGACAGCTTTTTGATGCTCTGGGTTGTTAATTTCACTTGTCTTGTTAAGAGACTGCTCTGATGAGTACAAATGACTTTACTGATAGGCAGCTGCAGAGATAAAAAGTGATGAAGTTTATACCTCATTAATCTACCTAAGTGATTGTGGTAAGCAACTTGAAGCCAGCTAGAAATAGTCCAGAGGAATTATTCAAGGTCTGATAGGTTTTAGCACTGGTTGGCTTTATTAGGCAACTTCTCTGAAGGAGACATTTTATTTACTGTTATTTTTGGGGGACTGTATGACAACTATTCTGGTTTAAAGGGTGGCAGAAAACATTCACTAAAGTAGAAAATTTTATGAAATTTTCTACTGTAAAGAAAGTAGCAAACGAAACAGCTAGGTTTTGCCCCAAGCAGAGACATGTCCCAAAGTAAATTTGCACCAAGTTATGGCTTGTCAGTAAGAAAGCTAGGCTTTGCTCTGTAATATACATCTGCAACATCTCACAGCCTTGGTGTTGCAGACACTCATGATCAGCTTCTGACAGGATTGCTCTTTTGGAAGCCCAAACCAGCAATGAACCACAACGCTGATGTTTCCACAACACTGATCTTCACTCAGTAAGGGAAGGCAAAAAAACTCAGCCCCCAGCCTAAGTCTCTCTCTTCTTTTCTTCTGCAGTTTAATCTCTCTGTTATGCACAGAGGTTTCCCTGCTGGCTGTGCAGCAAAATTGCTCACCTAGTCACTCTTGAATCTTCCTGATGGGAAATGACAAGTATATTTCTGATGGCAAGCTTGTCTGCTCCCTTTTCTGGATCTAATTGTTTTCAGGAAGAAGGGAAGGGGAAATAGAAGCAGAAGTGGAAGCAGAAAGCAAGGGAGAAAGTAAGGAAGGCTTTTACTAATTACCTTCCTGAAAATCTGCCATATGACTAGTTTTCAATAAGGTGCTTAGAAAGAGTGAGATGAAAACCCTAAATCATTGATAACCATTTTGTAAAACAACTACAAGCAAGTTAAAAAAAAACATGAGAAAAAAAGAAAACAAAAGAAAAACCCTAAATAATAACCCAAATGCAACAGATTTCTGATTTTTGAGTGATTCAGTTGCATAAATGCTGCCTTATTTGAGATTATTTTGTTTGCCCTTTATTGTCTATACAGGAAGTGCTGAAATGTGAAAGTCGTAATGGAATTAACTTCTCACATACTTTTTACTGTCTAATTTCAAATCTTGCAAGGACATTTTTTATACAGTCATTTGTTATATACAAAGTGTGTTACATCCCATATAATTGGCAGTCTCACTTGCTAAAGAGACAAACTGATGAACTAAAATTTCTATCTTTAATCTCAGGCATTCTGAATTCTTGCATGTTTTTGCATGCAGTTTATCATACCCTTGGACCCCATTCAGAAAGAATGATCACAGAACTAGTTGGAGTGGAGCAACCATGACGGAATAATTTCCCAGTTCAAGTAATTCATGAAAGTTATTTAGTGACTATAAAATCAAAAACACCCCAGAATTAAATAGACCTTAAAAAAATATACAAGGAAAAATTTCTTTCTGATGTAATTCAAGAGTAATTCCAATATTTTCAGACAAGGATTCACTCCTCCTTTGGTTTCTCCTTCCCTGTAGGAGTTTGAGATGGGGTTTTACAGTCTTGATCCTGATTTGTGAATGGACATTACTTTCAGGGTTGTTCAGTTATCTCTTTTGTCTCTTTTCTTTGGAGATACCTGTAAAGACTGTTTTGTCATGAGCTAGCCTGTGTTAAGATCTTCACTGGACTAGAAGAACCTGCTGAATGTATGGTTTGAGTGGATTTAGAGGACACATTTCTTTGAATGTAGCGGGTTCAGGTAGGCTCAGGCAACCATGCCTAAATCTGAAAATTATGATGCAACTTGGAGACCAAAACCACTGGTCCCATAGTGGAACCTAAAATTGTGAGATGGTAACAGGAACAGAAACATCTTGCATTAGTTTACTAAAACCTGATACAAGTGTGTGTGATTAAAAATGTATGGAGACTTTAAACACAAGGACAGTTCGGACTGATGTTTTTTCTCTTCAGTTTCAAATCTTTTTTTCCTAGAGTATAAAGTCTGATTCAGATACCACTGAGAGTTTCCAGTGACAGAAAGAACTTTTTCTGTCATCTGCCTATGTATAAAAGGAATTAAAGCATTATTGCAACCTCTATCTTACTGTATAGGTATTGCACCATCAGCAAGGACAGAATGTTGTGGACAGAGAATTTTTCAGTTGAGGTACAAAATGGCACTAGAAACTGAAATTTGAGTTTTATTCTTCACTTTCCTTTTATGTTCATTTTGATTTTAAGTTCTTCCCATTAGGCTGTTGTAAACGGTTTTTCAGTCATCTGGATATCAAACAGTGATTAGTTTACGTAGTCTGAGAATGTATTTACATAAATATTCATAAGATAGTCATCGTGAAAAAGGAATTGGTGCTCTAAGAGATGGAACTTTTACTAAAGCTAGCATATTAATTTAAAAAAGGAAGTAATGCTTAAAGATGAGATTTTAGACTACGAGTCTGCCTCTATTATCAAGGGAGTTGTTAGTGTTTTTTGAAGGAGACAGTCACATTGAAAAATGTCAGCCTTGTGGCTTAACTGTGTTTTGAAGTTGCATTTACCTTAGTCCTGTAGTCTTGTATGCGTTTAAAGGCAGTACTGAGCCTTTACCTTTCCTTCAATTGCTGTGGTTGGAATAACATTGCAAAACTTGCAGGACCCAGGTGATATTGCTGTATGTGAATGAAGAGTTACTGTGTTCATCTGTAAATCCACTCAGTGAAACAGAGTGCAGACAGAAAAAAATTGCTCTGCCCTGGTATACAGTGCACATAAGGCTGGTCGACACATCCCTGCTGAAAACTGAGGCTGCAACCTCCAGGGCCAAAGAGAGAACCAGGTGGCAAGTAAAGAAAGAACCTCAACATTTTCTTCTTCCATTGTAGAATGCATGGGTCTGAGCCCTTCTTGGGTACCTCAGACCACTCATCTTGTGGGCTATTCAAGCAAGTGCCTGCGATTCACTGAATCAATACTTTGTCCATGCTTTGGCGTATAACCCAGACTTCCTTGTATGCAAAAGAGCAGGGTTATCCTTAGATAAAAGAGTGAATTAAATAACACTTTTTTTTTCAAGAGAAACACATGACTGTGCTCCATGGTCTGTGTTGCTATTCTGAATCCAAATTTAATTTAGCATTCTGGATTTGTGGAATCTTCAAAAAATAACTTCTGAGAGTATATTTTATTTAGGTATGTTTACAAGATGTAAACACCAGAAATGTCTTTCCAAGGACTGTATAGTCTTCCTATTTAATAATACTGTTCAAAATTGCAGGATTTCATCATCTATATATTCTTCCAGCTGATGCTATTGCACTGAGCTCCTAAACTAATTATATGCTGCAAAAAGCTTCTGCAAGCCTTCCCTCTCCCAGTCATCAGACTGGAAAATAGGCTTTAATAACACATGTGGGAGTTCAATCTGGGGATGAACAGACCTGAATATTCAAGTGCTCTTGCAATCCATATCTCTTCTATATCAAGGCTTCTCAACGTTGAGTGCCTCTTCTGATCATAAAATAACCAGATCCAAAACAATTAGGGCCTTGAAAGCTTTGAATTTTCCTGGGGGACTTCCAAGCCGCCAGTGCAGCTGTCTGACCAGCAGTGTAATGCTCTCCTGTCACAAAGTCCCACTTAAGCAAGCTACCAGGTTCCAAATTAGTTTTGGTGTCTAAGTGATGTCATTAAATAGAAGGAGAGATTAAGGCCAGATAGGAAATAGGCCAGCCAGAATCTGAAACATCAATCCATAGCTTCTCCAATTGCAGATACATCTTTCTGGAAAGTGTTAAAATGCTATGTCAGCACTCATCAGGTAAGGCTAAGGGCAAATCAAAAATATTTATCTTTGTGGGGAGGGATATGTTTTAAAGTGCATGATCATACCCATACTGTTCTGATGTGTCATTCACAACAGATTTCATGCAAGAGACACCATTAACTTTTCTATACCTTCTATATATTGTCAAGAATTTAGTAAAAAGCATGGCAGACATTGGTTCATGGTGGGTCTCCCTTCTTGAAATATTAGAATAGTGAAATTCTGCAGTTTTCATATTTGTCTTCCTTTCCTAAGATATTTTCCCCATAATGGCAGGCCAAACTAATACAACATGGACTGAACGGATTTTTTCATGAAAAATAATTCAGAGTGTGTTCGAAAAGGGATATAGCTTCCCTAAAAAATAGTGTGATCACTGAGAACTAGGGTGAAGAGGACAGTTTGCATATGATCATTTGATGATCTTATGTAAGCATAGATGGAGCAGGGATCATGGTAGCTTTAAGCAGGATTTTAGATATTCCATGGAGGACTTCTAAGAGTGGAGGGAAAATAGATTAGGAGAAAATTTGCAGGCTAGTAGATCTAGTAGTAGCCCTGCTTAACAATGTATTTTAAGTAGCTCTTGTACACCAGGAAGG
Organism: Zonotrichia leucophrys gambelii; assembly: GCF_028769735.1. NCBI lineage: Eukaryota > Metazoa > Chordata > Aves > Passeriformes > Passerellidae > Zonotrichia > Zonotrichia leucophrys. The sequence continues at coordinate 61,092,955 of NC_088200.1, forward strand.
AACCAGGCTGAATTCTGAGGGATACTCCTCTTGCCTCTTCATACCATTGTAGCTATATATTTCTTTCACCTCTGTGTGTCCCACGTTAAACAGAATATTTCTCTTATTCATTTCCTACTGTAGCAAATGCAGGTGAGTAGGCTGGGCCTAGGTGAGAATATAAGCTTGTTTGATATTTGATGAAACCTGGAGATCTCTTTGCTTCCTCTCCTGAACAGGTTATTGTGCATTGGTGTCCTCTTATAAAACTCTGGCAGCAGGGGTTGAAGGAGAGGGTTCCACTGAACAGAGCTCATTAGTTCAGCTGATGTTCTCAGGCAAATCAAGCATCCAGGCTGTCCTGTCTGGTGCTCTAAAGGTTACAATGATTTTCACTTGTTGGAAATATATCCTTCAGCTATATGGAATCATTGGGAAAAGCTGGTTTTGGCTGATCCTTTTTTTAAATCTGCCTTGAGTGGCTGAAAACTAAATCCTTCATCAAATAGCTCTTAGTAGAGACAGAAACTGAACCAGTGCGTCCTTTTTGGACCTGAGAGAGTCCTAGGCCCATTCATGTTATATTAATATTGCAGCAATCCCAGGAGGAGACAAAATTCTGGCATTAGTTCCAGAAAAGCATTCTTTCTGCTGTTGATAGGACAGAGGAAGCAAAGGTTTAAAACAAACAAACAAACAAACAAACAAACAAACCCCCCACCAAATAAACCCCCACAAAACCAAACCAAACAAACAAACCCACAAGAACTATAAGGAGAGGACTTACATTTTGTCAAAATACACTAAGATTTTAGCACTTTCTGATCCACACATTTCTGAAAAAAACAAGCCTAAAGAGATGTTGTCAATATAAAAGCTAAAGTAAGTCCAGAGAGCATTTTGAATATAACCATTGTCCTGAGAGAAACTTTAAGCAGTGTTTGAGTCAGAGGAAACAGTGATTGAATTTTGCTGTTTACTTTTTGCAGGTAGGAATAGCAAATAATTCTCTAATCTCAGAGGGACAAAGGGCACTGAGTTCCACTCTTGGTGACCTTCATATAAAACATATAATCTTTTCATTCTAGAAGCAGAAGATTTTCCTAGTTCATGCTGCTGAAATTGGGTAAAACTTGTTTCCATGTACTTCACAATAAAATCTGGAAGATGATACTTACTACCAGCAGAGGAGTTCTATTTTGCTTTGGAGAGTTCTAGGAAAATTATCTTAATGCAAAAGTGAGGCTACTAATTTGGGCACATGCTGCCTTTCCCCTCTAGGTACTCCAAGGTGTTTTCTCTTTAATTTTAGCATCACTCACACTGCTTGGCAAACATCAAAGAGATTTCATTACTGTAGAAATGCACAAGTCTCTGCCTCTCTCCTTCAGTTTTCAACCACAGAAAACCGTGAGAATATCCCACAGATGAGCAGAAACAGGCAGGTAGCAAGGGAAACAAGATGATTCATGCCAGTCTTTTGACCTCAGCAAGGTTTCTCTTTCACTCATGAAACTACCAGCAAATTTAGTCTGCTGGTGTTCACCTGCTTTTCCAACAAAACATGATTCCTTCCATGAGACACTGCCAGAGCAATAACTGCCTCTGACCACCCAACCTACAGGTTAGCACCAGTGTCAGACCTTGGATAAATGTTTTTCTTTTCTCCTTACCAATTTTTTGGCCCAGACCCATAATGAGCTCTCGAGGCAGTTGTGACAGACCTGGAATAAAACCTGGCAACCAACAGCACACATGCAGCAAAACATGCTTAGGCTTCTGACACCGCCACAAGACCACCAAATGCTCTGGCTGATGCCTTTCAGTTGCTGGAAATAATTTTTTCTATGGGCAACTATAATTATCAGGACAATCAGCAAAGGGAATAGCTGCCTTTCTGAATCACTGAACCAAAAAATAGGCTTTTGACAGGATCATCATAATCTCTGGCCAACATCAACAAAAAAGGATTCCAAACCTAATAAAGCTGTTGTGGAGCCATCCAATGGCTTTATTCAGAATTCTTGAACTTTCCCTCCTCATAACCTGGCTCTTGGCAGTTCTGTGAATAACGAAGTCTGGTTGTAAGAAGTAGCCATGATACAGGAGGCATTTGTGGATGCTCCATAAATCACCCAAAAGAATGACAAAACCAGTCTTAGCGTGCTTTTTGTAACATGGTATTTGCATCTGTTGCTACTACACAGCGTTTACTGAAACATCTCCAAATTGCAAAAAAAAAAAAAATCCTAAATTGGAAATAAAAAAAAAAGCCAAACCACAAACAAACTAAAATGGACACACACAAAAGCCCCCACCACCAAAACCAAAGCAAAAAATCCCCAGCACAATACCCCTGAAAATTAATGGATATATGAAAAGGCTGATTCTGTGTTTACTTATGATAGCAAGGACCCTGTTTGAAATTTACCCTAACATGTTCTTTTGCCAGGTATATCAGTGGGAGATTTCCAGATTGTATTTCTTTAGAATAAGTCAATCAGGACTGGTGGCACAGTTCCTAAATATAACAGAGAGAAGATTTACTGCTATAATATTTGTGCTTTATGCCAAAAACTTCAGTATACAGTTTCCATAGTAAAAAAAGAACCACAACAAAACTAAATAATGCACAATAACATGTGAGTCATGGACTTTGAAGTAGAGAACTTAGACTTTCTATTAAGAATACTTACACCAAAAAGAAAAGGAAGGAAAGGAAGGAAAGGGAGGAAGGAAGGAAAGGAAGGAAGGAAGGGCAGGGAGGGAGGGAGGGAGGGAGGGAGGAAGTGGCGGAAGTGGTGGAAGGAAGGAAAAGAAAAAGAAAGAAAGAAAAGAAAGAAAAGAAAGAAAAGAAAGAAAAGAAAAGAAAGAAAAGAAAAGAAAAGAAAAGAAAAGAAAGAAAGAAAGAAAGAAAGAAAGAAAGAAAAAGAAAGAAAGAAAGAAAGAAAGAAAGAAAGAAAAAAAGAAAAAAAGAAAGAAAGAAAGAAAGAAAGAAAGAAAGAAAGAAAGAAAGAAAGAAAGAAAGAAAGAAAGAAAGAAAGAAAGAAAAGAAGAGAAGAAAAGAAAAGAAAAGAAAAGAAAAGAAAAGAAAAGAAAAGAAAAGAAAAGAAAAGAAAAGAAAAGAAAAGAAAAGAAAAGAAAAGAAAAGAAAAGAAAAGAAAAGAAAAGAAAAGAAAAGAAAAGAAAATAGAAGGAAAGATAAGAGGAGAAAAGGAGAAAATTCTGCATCTTCTTTTTATAGGAAAGAAACAGTCTCCTTCTATCTGTAATCACAAGAGCGCACATGTGTGATATGGAAGGTAAATTCTCTATTTGTCCCACATGAACAGGAGGTAGAGACCACACCTTCAGCAACTCTCAAGAGAACATTCTTTCACCACTGTACTTTGGACACTCCCTCAGCAACCCCATCATCATCCTGCCTTCAGCACACAGCAGCAGTGCAGCCACAGATGTTTGCAGCCCATCTTTCTGTCTATTATGGCCTTGGCTAGGCTGGTCAACACTTTGCATGTTTCCAGAACTATCTGAGAAGCAACTGTGCTAGATCTGTGGCATACACATAAATTTCATGTAGTGTGGTATGAATGATCTGGTGTAGTATGAAAGAACACTCTTGTATTAAATATGTCCCTGTGACAACAGGCCTTCACTGTGTAGAAAGGTGGAGTTAAGTCAGCAGTTAATGCTCAGTACTACATGGTCATGCTGTGAACAGCGAAGAGCTGTTAAAGCCATGAGTCAACCGTGATGGATACTGATGTGAAGTACCCTCTGGGTTACCAGCTGAAAGAGTGTAGGGAGAAAGTATATTTAGGTTTGCATACATTGTGACTTCAGCCTATTCAAGGTTTCATTGATTGCCTGCATGTGCTGAATTTTTTGTATTCTTTCAAAATTTTTGTTTGTAATTTTTCTAAAGATAACAGAGAAAAGCTAAATCATGCTGGTGATGAAAAAGGAAAACTCTCTTCAAGAGGGACATAAAATATCTCCTCTACAGATACAAAGGGTACCTAAAGGGCTGAGATAGTAAGTGCCTTCTAGCATTTCTGTGTGCTTTGATGTTGTGTATCTGACCCTGCTTGAGTCCAGGTGGGCATTGCAACACACAGGGGCCAGTCTAGTGCCAGCATCTGGTAGCTGATTCAGAGCTTTCACATAAAATGAAACCAGTATATTTTATGTAGAAGGGCGTAAAAATGCTGTACTTTGAAGTCTGTCATAGAAATTATCTTTAAATTTAAATTGGGATTAACAAAGCCACAGCAATTTCTTGTAGACTCAAATCAAAGCCATAAGCTGGCCACTTGAAAAAGGAAAGAGGATGAAGTAGGCTCTAATTTTATCCTGCTTTCCCAAGAAAACAGTGATTAAGATAGCATCATGGTTACATACATGCCTGTATTCTTATTGTCCCCTGCTAGCCCTTTTTGTAAAATCAAGGGATAAATTAAGGGACAAAAAATGTATGTATTATGCCAGGGCAGAAAAATAGATGTACACAAATTTTGTCATGTACCAAGGAGACGAAGTTAATTTAGTCCTATCAGGCACAAGACCCCAAAACAATACAAAAAACAGGCAGAGAAGAGCCACAGGAAAACAATCCTTGTAAGATCCACTTACAAAATTTTGTTTTTTTCAGAGCATCCAAGCATACCTAATACTAAACAGCAACATCAAAACATGTTATTCCTACTAGTTCAAATTATTTGTACCAATGTGAATTGTCCAGTCTGTGTAATTCTCCATCCTGTATTCCCAACAGTGGCAGAGATTAAGCAGTCCTCAATTATTTGATGCTAAATTAAATTGAATTTCAGTTTGCTTGTACTGACAACAATTAATCTGAAGACCTACTTTTTTTTTTTTTTTTTTAAGCTGAGTATTTTGTGTAGTAGGAAGAGGAAAGAGCCTTGACTTTAACAACTTTGCAGTATGAGATTAGAATAATAGGGCATACATGACTGAATCAACTCCTGGTTGAATTCAGCAGAAGTAAATTGACTGATTGGGTTCACAGCCCTGGTTTCTGGCTTCTCTCCCAGCAGCAAAGGAGCAACTTCCATCAAACATGCTGGTGAATGTAGCCATGGCAATGATCCAGACTGCAACATGACTACAGAGAAGGGAAAAGCAGGCATCTTTCTAACTTTCAGAAAGTCAGCTGTCCTTGATGTGCTTTTCAGCAATCTAGTAATTTCTGATGGTTAGAAAATAAAGGGGTTGTGGATTGAAGTTCTGGAAAAGAATTGTGTCTGTTGTTTGACCTTTCTGGGCTCTTCTTTTGTCACCAAAAATAGGTTCTGCCTAAGCAAAGCCGGCAGGTTCTTGATATGCTTTAATTATTATAAATCACAGAAAAGAAAATGCTGTCCTCAAAGGCACTGTCTGTCCCTGTTTGAGTGTATATAACCAAATGGATCTTGTCAACTACACCTACTGCATTTTTTGAAACATCTTTCCATGGAGCATTTAGAGGGATGCAAACTTTTAACTTTTGGGGTCAATGGGAAGGCAGTTACTTGTTTTCGTTGTCCAGTTGTTTTAACAGGGAGCTTGTCTAAAAATTATTTTACTGTGTCACTGTTTTTTAACCTGGTATTGTCCTTATATCATGTTTAAGCCTTTCCAAATACCTTAGGAAATTTGGAGTTTGACAGTTTCTCTTTTTTAACCTACTCCTTCTTAGGGCTGTGATCCTGCAAACTCTCTGTATGCATGTTTTATTGTCTTTAATTTTGAACATAGAAATATGAAACACAGTAATGTCAATCTCAAACTGTTTCTGCAGGGCAGAAAAAAGAACTGATTCTGCCTGAAAGCAGGGAATTGATGATGATATAAAAAAAACAGTTCTACCACTGACTTAAACCTGCTTAAACCTTTCTGCTACCAGAAAAAAGATTATTTCTACTGCTATTTGTTCAGATATATTTGTGAGGAACATTATGGTTGCCTCATAAAAAATAGAAAATTATTTCAAAAAGGGTCACTTTTCAGGCTTTTCTTACAGTATTTGTGAAGGTGCAAGGGTTACTTCTATTATCTTTATTTGCAAGTGTTAGGAAATAAAAGTTAATCAGTCACAATAGAGTATTTCCTTCCAAGCAAAACAGTCTTCTGCCCCAGTGTCCAGGTTTAGAGCAAATTGGGGAAGAATCCCCCCAAAGGAGCTCCGGTGGGAAAAGCAGATCCAATCGGCCCCTCCCCCCAACTGGTCCGGGAGGAAAGAAAAATACCTCCTTGGAGAAAGGTGGAAAAAACCCCCTGTTTATTAAACAATAAGACCAAAACAGTATCAAAACAATGAGACCCCTTGCCACTCTAAAAGAGATGACAAACTGAGAAAACCCCGGGTTCAAGCAGCAGCTCAGTCTCTGATCAGTCTCTCAGTGCTGGAATTGTCGCAGGCCAGGCCCGGCCCGGTGGGCCACAGCTGCAGCTGCCGGTGCTGGGCTGGGTGTTCAGTCCAGAGCAGTTCCAAGAGGTCCAAAGAAAAGGGAAAAAAACAGTCCAGGGAACTTTTTTGCCCCAGCTAGCTAACACTAACTAAAAAGCAAAAGAAGAGCTCTCTGTCCCGCTGTCTGTCCGCAGACAATACAGTCAGGAGCAGGAATGTGGAGGAGTGAGTGCAGTGTCTGAAAACAAACTGCGCGCTTCTTCTCTCTCCCCCTTCACTCTCTGTAACACTCTTAAAGGTACAAAACTTATTATTATTCAACATAAACAGAATGAGACGATTGGGGATAAAAGCATCATATAGTCAACCCAGGACACCCAGTCACAACATGCTGGCAGCTTCTCAGGTAACCATCCACTTTTTCTCCTCTGGTTTGGCAGCCAGTAGTTCCTAATCCAACCTCTCATCTAAGAGGCCACAGATTCAGTCCTTCCCTCAGGCCAGCTAAGGTTCTGCTTTGACTCTGCCACATGGAAGCTGCTACCTCACTTCATCTCCAGATTGAAGGGAGATAAAAGTTGGGCCTTCTGTGACAGTACAGATGGGATCCACAGCAGGGCAAGAGGCCACCTTCTTTACCTCTCACAGTGGGAAAGGAAGCACAGTAGTTTTCAACAAACCTGGTTGATTTGCTGCTATTTTCTGCAAACCAATTAAGTGGATGGTTCTTGTTCAATGTTTGCCCCACTGCTCTTGTTCACAAAACACCTTCAATTTCTCATGATTATTTGTCTTGCATCTTTGTCAGGCTGTAGCCTTGTGGGTCTTTGCTGCTGGAAAACAGGGAAATTTGGGGTTCGTTCACTCCGTGAAACCAGGATTTCCCAAACTCATTCTGCATTGCTGTTGGGTTTGGATTTTTTCCACCTAAGAACAGAGAGTTTGGCATATAACCACCCTACTTTTAGTTGAGTGTCAGTGAAATGGGTCTCAGCTGTTATTCTCTCTCTTTCCTCCCACCTCCTGCTTCTTTTTTGTCTGCAGAAAAGATGGGTCAGATGGGAAGGTGTAAGAAATCTGTGTAGGCATGAAAAAGAAAGAACTTTTTTTCCAGTTTGTGTATATATATATAGTCAGCTGGGAGAATGTATGTAATGGTTGGGGTTTTTCCCTACTGAGACAATCAGTACAATATAACTGCAAAGGTGGGCGTTTCTATACACATGACTGTGCATCAACATACTCCCAAAAATGCCATGGGTTAGATAAACCAAAAATCTCATTAGCTAATAAAACAGTAACATGGATACTGTTATTTATTCTATCAGTCAACCCTGAGATAAGGGTTTGTGTCTATGCTGATGACTACCACATCAGCTGGGATACTGTTAAGGAGGCAAACTCCTTCAGAGCACTGTGTCTGCAAGGAGCTCAGTGAAAGAGGGCTATGGGACCAAGGCTTTTACTGCTACTGCTACAGGTTCTGTGGTTGGTCAGAGTCTCATATTTGTTGCCTAAACTGAAGTTAGGTTTTCTCCTAAAATCTAATTTAGGTTTTAGGTCTCTTCCCAGAAGTGGTCTCTTCCCAGAATTGTCCTGCTCTCGTCTGCAGTTGGGCAGCCTCGTCTGGAGACCAGTGTGCAGTTTTGGGTGCCATAACAGAAGGTATAAAGCCATTAAAGAGGGTGTGAATGAGGATGACAAAGATGGTGAAGGGCCTTGAAGGGAAGCCAAATGAGGAACAGCTGAGGTCACTTGGCCTGCTCAGCCTAGAGAAAAGGAGACTGAAGGGAGACCTCATTGCAGTTGCAACTTGCTTGTAAGGGGAAGAGGAGGGGCAGGCACTGATCTTTTCTCTCCAGAATATGAATTTGTGACCAGTGTCACAAACTCACAAAGTCCGTGAATCAGGTGACCAGTGACAGGACACAAGGGAATGGCCTGAAGTTGTGTCAGGGAAGGTTTAGGCTGCCTATCAGAAGAAGGTTCTTTACTCACAGGGTGGTTGGGTACTGGAACAGGGTCCCCAGCACCAAGCCTGACAGAAGCATTTGGACAAAGCTCTCAGGTACAGCTGTGACTCTTGGGGATATCCTGTGCAGGGCTGGGAGCTGGATTTAATGATGCTGGTGGGTCCCTCCCAGCTCAGGATGGGCTGTGATTCCGAGGGACACGGGTTGACCCTCTGGCAGGGCCGTGTATGCTGGGGCCGGGCAGAGTGTGCTGGGGCAGGGGCAGGGGCAGTGCGTGCTGGGGCAGGGGCAGTGTGTGCTGGGGCCGTGTGTGCTGGGGCAGGGGGACTGTGTGCTAGAGCCGCGGGGCGCGCTGGGCCCGGGTCACGCCGCGCACGGGCAGGGGCGCAATGCCCGCCAGGAGGCGCCCTCCGCTGCGGTAGGGCTGCGCGGGGGCCCGGGGCCGTCGGGGGTGGCGCTCGGGGGGGCGGGACGGGCGCCGATCCGAGCGGAGCCGATCCGAGCGGAGCCGATCCGAGCGGAGCCGATCCGAGCGGAGCCGATCCGAGCGGAGCCGATCCGAGCGGAGCCGATCCGAGCGGAGCCGATCCGAGCGGAGCCGATCCGAGCGGAGCCGATCCGAGCCAACTCGACTCGACTATACGCGGGGGAGCCAAACCAGGCTGTTGCGTTCTTTTCCCGGCCCTCCGGCGAGGAAGGCACCTGAAGGAGCGGCGGCGCCCACAGGGGTGGGAGGTAAGGCTGGGCCGGCGCACGAGAGGGTGGAGGGTCGGTCCTGCCGCCCACAAACTTTCCGCCGTGAGCGGAACGCGTTCGTGGTGCGGGAGCGGCTCGCCCGCTCCCTGCTGCGCTCGGTCCAAGCGGAGGTGACAGCCTTGCTCAGCTCCTCCGAGCCCGCGGGGACTGCGTGCTTTGGGGCTCGGCCGGTGCAGGCCCCGCGGGGTGGGGCTCCTGGTGCCCCGCGGCCGCGCTGCCCTGGCGCCCCCGAGCCTTCTCCTGAGGCGGGGGCGGGCGGGGGCGGAACGTGCCCCTGGTGCCGGCCGGAACGACAGGTGGTGGGCGCTGCCTGGGAGGATGGGATGGTGCTGGTGAGCGCGCTCCGCTCCGAGCAGCAGCGGCTGGGCTGCAGCCCGCGCGAAGGTGCGCTTTCCCAAGTGCTCCTCTTTCCTTTTACTGTTCTTTTTTCTTTCTTTCTTTCTTTTTTTCCTTTTTTTTTTTTTTTTTTTCCCTGGGAGGGGAGGGGGTGTGCGTTATCTGTTTATTTGTTCGTTTCCCTTTTCCCCATCCCGTCTTTCAGAGGTAGGTCTCTGTGTTCTTCCTCCAGAGCTTCAGGAGCCGGCCCGCTGCTGCGCGGGACCCGCGGGCTCTCTGGACCTGCTGCCCTCGGCGGGTGCCCAAGCGCGGGCGGACGAGCGGGGCCGGGCCGGGCTGGGCTGGGTTGGGCGCAGAGCTCCCGCCGCCTCTCCGCACCGTGCTCTGGCGCAGGGAGGCGAGGTCCGGAGCCCTGCGTGCTGGTCCTGTTGTAACCGTGTTGAGCAGATGGGTGGGAGTCTCAGCCGGGAGCTTGTCGTCTTCCGTGGCAAATGCTGAGGCACAGCCTCTTAAAAAGGGCAATTTTGCTGCCCGTTCTTTAATGCTGTGTGCGAAGTTAGTGTCTCAAGAAACGTGCCGTGCAGCTGATCTGCCAGGTCTGTTGTGAAGACACAGGCTCGGGGTGCTGGATTTTGCTTTCGGTTTGCAGGGTTTCTCAAGGAAAAATGATTTGTGTTAAAGTATTTGTTCGCTAGTGGAACACAGTATTTGAAATCCCTGCAAGTCTTTGCAGTCACAGTGTGACAGTCTGACAGCTGCTGTCTCAGAGACGGACCCAGGGCTTGTTACAGAGAAATGCTTAATTGCCGGTGCAAGGACTCACACGCCCTAGAGGTACCCGCTGTTGGCTTAAAAGAGAACTGCAGTGCAAGGCCAGGCAAAGGCTCCTGGAGAGTCCTGCTTGAAGGTGATTGACCCTGCAGATCATCTGTCTTCTGGCAAGACTGCTGCCAGCCGGCATTTGAAGATGTAGAAGCCTTCTTGCTCCCATTTGATGGTCAAATCAGCCTGTTCTGGGATTGGTTGTGTGTATACAGCTTTCATAAATAAAATATTCTGATTGAATCGCTGTATGGTGTTCTGAAGGATAAAGGTGTTTGAGGACTCTTCCCAGCCCTGCCTAAATTTCAGCAACTTTTAATATAGGCATCAGGATTGCCTCTGTTCTCCGAGATTTTCAGTTGTATTTTACACACAGATATAAATTGTATTTAATAGGAGATGCTTCTGAGATATCTCACTTGTGAGATACAATGTTCTGGACATACCTAAATGGACAATTTGTGTGCTGGTTGCACTGCAGTAGGTAGAGGAGAGCCTGTTTCCTGCTTTTCCACAGCAAAGCATGTTGTTAAAGATTTGCACAAGTCTCTGAGTGAACCAGTAATTGTGACCTGTGAACAGGTTATGCTTCCCTGCTCCATGGCACACAGAAAGGAGCATTATGAGAACATAAAAACAACCCAAAAAAATCCAAATGAAAGAACAACAACAACAACGACAAACAAACAAAAAACAAAAAAAAGGCAAAACAAATCTTAAAAAACTCCCAAAAAACACCAGAAGGAGGAAACTGATGTTTTTTAAACAGACAATACACACATCTGAAAGTGGACTGTAGGGTAGAAAGAAAAGGAGCACAAGATAGAGTACAGTCAAGCAATACTGAAATCCAGAAAGTGCTAAGAGAAAAGGAGGTGGGTGCAGAATGGCAGGATGTTGCTTGGCATCAAGCTTCTTGCAGTGATGATTTTATGCAGTTTGCTGGTGTGTTGGTGTAGTAGCTGATGCTGCTTAGAACGCATTAGCGAGTGATGTGAGACTTGGGACTGGACCAGATCACTTCAGTTTCTTTGCTGGTGTTTCCTGAAAAATATTCTTTATTAACTGCCAGCAAAGTACCTGGAATCCTTAGGCCCCTGGGGAAGGTATTTGTGTTTTGGAACAGAAACTGAGAGAAACAGAGAGGTCATAGTGCCCTGGGAACAAGGACCACAGAGTAATTTGGAATAGCAATTGTTTAAAAATTTTATAGGACAAACATGGTGCTCATCTTTGTTTAATATTTAGTCTTTGTCACTAGTTAGGTAAACTGAGATTTCAGATGGAATTTTTTAGACAAAACACAATGCTGTTTTCAGTTTTCTGTTTTAGGGTATTATCTCAGAATTAGAGGCTTTGGCGCCTTTGACAGATAGATTAATGTCTTGTGAGCCTCTTCTGAGCCAGTGACTTGGGCAAGAACTGTCCAGATAAGATGGAGAGAGAAACCTAAAATGAGTCAGCTAGAACTGGAATTTTAAGCTGAGTATTGCAGAAGTAAATTTATTTCCAGAGAAACTATACTGTGCTATGCCACTAAGGTTGTGGTGATGGGTAATTAGCGTATTAGTATATTAAAGGAGAAATACTTACGGAGGAACTGCAGATACAGCTGAAGATCAATTATATGTGGTGTAACTGAGAGGTTCTTTTAAAGTCATTTACCAGACAAGAAAAGCAGAGGAGGTTTTGCTCACTGTTCTTGCTACTCAATCTTGCTGCAACACTCCCCTTTCTCTTTCATGCTAGTTCTCATATGCAGTGGGTCTTCTTCTCTGATTTTAAAGCTTTACCTTTGAACAAAACTATGGATTTTATTTGTTTGGGTATTTTGGATAATTTTTTGTTTGTCTGATGGGCTCAATAAAAGGTTCAGCAACTATTAAAGCAGGACAAGGATATGAGATTGGAAAGAGGGAAAGGGAGGAAGAAAGAATGTAAAACTGGGTCATCTGGTCTTGTGAACCATCACTGTTGTTTGATTTCCCCTGGAAGGACAACAGGGGACTTAGCCTAATCAAGTAGCTTAATGGGACCACACTTTTTAACAGCAGGGGGCTCTTTGGCCAAGAGTTTCTAAGAACTGTTTGGTCTAGGAAGTCTGTCATCAGTTTTAATCTAAGACATCTGCTGCTTCTGCTGTTGAAGGCATTTGCTTACCACACCAATATAATCAAATAAAAAATAAAAAGTTTTTTTTTATTTTGAAGATTCAACATACCCTTATGCTGACAAAAGGTATAGGTTTTTAATTTAGAAAGAATATAGTGAATTCTGTGGATAATAGCATGCACTACATCCAGATGGTTGGTAATAGATGACCACTTCTGTCTTAATAACAACTCTCTTTCCACTGCAGCGAGCATTAGTTTTGGATCTTGGATTTTTGTTTGGGTATAGAAAAAATGAAAAAAAAATTATGCCACTCTAAAGTTTCAAAGCAAATTCTAGCAGATAGAAGAATGCACCCTCTGGAGAGGGTGCTGAGCAGGTGTTTAAAGCAGCCTCATGAGCCCTCATACCAGGCATTGACTTGGGTGGCACTTCCAGTGTCCTGAAACTGGAAAGGTGTGAGGGGAGCTGATTTCTTGCCCTTTGGTTATTCATTCCTTTCTTCAGCTCTTCATCTCAGCAGGATTGCAGTTTATCTTTTCCAGCTCACAACTGTCTGTATTTCAAAGTAATCCAACCTTTCATTGATCAGTATAATACAGTACAAATGCTAGGAGCTTTAACTTTTTCTTCTTTTAACCAGGGAAAAAAATAAAGAAGATCTTGAAATTTAGTCTCTTCTTTTTTTTTCTTAAATGAAATTTTAAGTGGCTTTGAAATTTTTACTAGTTTTAATAATTAGTAATTATTTTCACTTTCCCATTTTAGTGTCTCCCTCCCTCCCCCCACCGGCATGGTATTAGAGTGCTTGATGAAGATAGACATTGAAGTGGTGTCTATTCACAGATATATTGAAGCCAATACACTAAAAAAACCTGAACAAACAGACATGGTTTTGTTTCTTTTGATCTCCAGTTACAGCAATGATAGAAAGTTACAAAAAGTTTAATTGTAAGAGATATGTGTAACAGCATTAGTCTAGAATTTTTCATGAGAACGTTCAGTACTTAATTTTTGAGTACTCATTTAAAGAAAAAAAAGGCAATACTTAGCTATTTGACTTTAAATAGTAGAAGACCATATTCAGTTTTTGCAGGAGTAGAAAGTTGCATATTGTTTCCTCAAGGAGGGTTAAGACTGAATTCCAGGTGAGAAATGTGAAAATAGTATTGATTACAGTTACTTCTTTTTTCTTCTATAAGATACAGTTAACTGTAACTTGTGAAAGTACAGATTTTTTACAGAGAGCTAGTACGAGCAGTTCTTAAATAGCTGTGTTCCCTATAAAAGCTTAGCTGATGTCAGTTAGGTAAGCTTACCTGGATACCCCAAATTATGATCTGATGAGGTCTCTCTTCCCCTCTTTCAAAAAAGCCCAGGCAGCCTGCATTTTGGAAGTGTGAGTCACAACTGACAATGAGGAATGCATGAGTTAATAGGCATATCTTTTTTCTGTTCATTGAGGTTCCTCCCCAGAAGAGCAGATGGAGGAAGGGAATGTTTCCATGCTGTCCAGGGATGAGCTCTTTTTAGGTCAAGGTGCTGTCATTACCTAACCAAAACATGCTGTGATTCCATGGAGAACTGATAGAATCCAGTTGGAATCCACTAGGCTGTGCAAGGTTGTTACTAGTCATAGCTGCTGAAGTCTGTGCTGACTCTTGGCTTTTTAGAGACTGGAATCTAAGTGCAGAGCAGAGCAAAGAAAGTAAAATATAAACATAGGTACATTCATACAACCTTATGTCATCTTGCCTGATACATTATGCATAGGGAAACCTCAAGGTCACAGCCTTCAGTTTGTCAACTTGCTTGAGTTTGGCATCCAAAATTGGTTTACATTAATTCCCCACAGTAATCACACATTAAAAGCAGCAAATGAAGGAAAAAAAAATCAGAGTTAAGTGTACTTGAACATATTTTGCAGACATCAAATATCACTTCAGTGTCAACATAGTTGCGAAGTGTTTAAATTAATAAAACAGAGACTGATTAATAAAGTTGGGAATGTTACATTATCTATGTGCCAAACTTGTCTTATGTTCCCCATACAACCAGTTAAGAACTGAGCTCTCCTGTTGGTGATTGAAAGCAGAATTGTATTCAGGAGTCTGAAGCCCATTCTTTCCTCCCTGTCTCTGTAAAGAAGGAGCATATGAGAGGGGAGTGAGTGGGCCTGATTTCCCTAGCCCAGTGTCTAATTTGGATGCCTAAAATTAGGCAGTTGTAAATACCCTGTTGTTGCATTCCTGGAATAAGGAATTATCCCAATTCATTGCCATAGCGGCATGCAGAATCAGTTTTCCCCCCCCCCCCCCCCCAAGTGAGAAGGGATTTTTAAATATCTGCTTCATTTGAATTAAGAAAAAGGAAGGCAACCCAAGTTACAATCCAGCCATTAAACTTCTTAGCAAAATCTCAATATTCTGCAGGTAATGGTAACAGTACATACATTTTTTTGTGAAAATAATCCCTTTTTCTTCCCCAGTTCCAGAAGTCATGGACATATTTTAACTCCTTCTTACATTCAAGTTTGACATATTCAATTTATGATGAAAATACATGAGAAATGAGATATACTTGAAGTTATATGAAATCTGAGGTGGAAAAAATCCATGTTAGAGGTCGTTCAGTTTTCAAATGAGTAGGGAGTGATATAGAGACCATAGGGTATTCAAGGTGTCTTAAGTAAAGGTTAAACTGATGAAGATGATAATTTGAAGTACTGCATGATTTTCTGCCTGAATGAAGGAAAGAAAGATGGAAGAGGGATGGAAGAAATTTGTTAGTATGTGTTCATACAGTAATTCTTTTCAGATTAATTTTTTCTGCTTATGAACTTGAAGAACATTGAATGCATACATATTTTACATAGTGTTGTGAATCAACATGTCCTGAAATTCTATGCTATAGTTATTCAATGTGCTGTATATATACAGAAAGCTATATATATAAATCTGTCTATATATATAAAAATATAAATATATAGTACATGTATATTTATTTCATATATGTATATTTCATATATATAAATATATCTCCATAGGCTGTGGAGACAATTATATTTGAAAAATAAAGATCAAAGCTGGTAATTGACTTTTCTTGTTTGGGAGGACCTGTCATTATTTTTTGAGTTTAAAGATGTCTTGGTCATCTTACATTCTCATTTCTTTTGTAAAATAAGATCTTCATAATGCATAAGACTACAGGAAGGTCCATCTTCCTTATGCATGTCTGCATCTTGTACTTTTTTCCTGAGTGAAAGTACTGCAAATAAAAAATCGATGCAGTAATGTATGTAAATTTTTCAGGTTGTAAATCAACTGTTATTTTATGTGGAAGGACTACAAAACCTTTTTAAAATAGTGCAAAGAAACAATACAGGAGCAATATCCACTTGTCTTTTTAAAGACCTACAGAAGCAATGATATCAAATGCCCTTTCATTTGAGTACTCTACATGTTTAACTTAGAGCACTGAATGTTTTTTGAAACCATGTCCCAACTGTCAATTTGAAAATTATTAAAATGTGGATATGAAAAACATATCAAGATGAGGGAAATTATTATATTATTAAAAAGAAACAAAACATAGAAGATTTTACCTCTTTATGTAGTTTTTTTTTTCAAAAGACTGTCAAAAATTCTGTGACATGTTCTCAGTTCCATTTGAACTGCTTCCCAGGAACAGTGGCTGTATTGCTTATCTTTTAAGAAATTGGTGATTCTTTGAAAGTACTTTTTTATGCTATATGTCGAGCTTTTTAGGATCCATGTTTGAAAACTGTTTCTTGCTTTTGATTGTTCTTCTGACAAACATGTCTCCAGTTCTTCAATTTGATGATGAATTCCATTTTGGAAGCTCTCAATCTTGCTTGTATTCCAAACATCAACAGGAAGATTTTTGCTAAATAGTTGGAAGATGTGTTGAAGAAATTCATAGATGATCCTTGTGATGTTCTTCTCTGTGACCTTGGTAATCTCTACAGGGAATCTGAAATCAGTTGTTTCGCTGAGACATTGCTGGGGAAAATAACCACCCATTTTCCACAGAAAGCTCATGATATGGTAGTTCACTTTGTGTCCTTGGAAAAGACAAACTGAACGTGAGATTTTGATGTACAGTGCCATTATCATGCAAATTTGCAGTAAACTTCTCTGAACCATAATGGTCATGCTGATGAAGCAGTCAGCACTATTTTCCTTTCCTTTTTGCAGATCTGTAAGCTTGCAGTTTCTTGGTTGTCTTATCTTGCTTTCATGCTTCTCTTTCACATCTCTCAATTTATTTCATCTGTACAACACGCTGGGTATTACTCACTGTGTGGGAGTTGCTCTTTCTAACAACTATGGTCCTGCCAAGGTTTACTGTTTATTTCAGTTTCACACAGTTGCAAAGGTTTTGCTCATTTCTGCTGTATTTAATTGAAAAATGAGTAAATCAGTCAATCCAGTGATTCACAGGATATTGGCAGATTAGCAGGTTAGAATGTGGTAACTACATTTCATCTTATATTCTTACTAGAATTGGTGATCCTGCTTGAAAAATTTTACTTTTGTGCTTAAGTTGGCAAAGACAGTAAAAGATAATCACATCCCTGGCCAACAGATATGCAACCAAAGCAAGATGTAATTTTATTGATTTAAGAACAAATATCTTTTTAGTAGGATAAATTGTTTTGTTTGGGCAATGGCTTAAATTTTATTAGCAAAATAACCTTTTTGTTGACACAATCATTGAATCACTAGGGGCACATGTTGCTATGACTAGGTTGGCAAAAAAAAGAAGTATATACAACTCTTGAGACAGATGCCGTTTTCTCCAAAATCTCTGATAGTTCACTGTTCAGAGAAGCTTTGTTCTACTCCATCACTTGATGAATCAGCCTCAGTTTTTAAATCCATTAAGGAAAGCATGCTTTTACCTAAAAAAGGGGAATGCCTTACATTTCAGAGTAGGAATATTCTTGTTCTGAAGCCTCCTCCCATTGTCTCAAAGTGGGTTCTTTCACCTGGTTTGTGAGAGAATCTGGCTCTGCTCATCCACTGAAATGCAGAAGAAAGCGTCTTTTAAATCCAAACCAGTCACATCAGTAATCGTCCACAGTTATTTGGTTTATTGCTCTTAAATCCTGTTCCTTCTGACTCTCTTGTTCCTCTGAGGTCTGGGTCACTATTAAGCCTTCTGTGCCTTACCTTGTGAGATGTATAGGGCCTTCTGACTCAAGCATTTAACTTGCATAATAAATCTCATCCTAGAAAAGACAGCAACATTCTGGCATATAGAAACTCATGAGTGAGTTTAATGTCTCCAATTGGCTACTCTGTGAGTTGCAGGAATGGCCATAAAGCTGCCCCAAAAATCAGAAGCTGTAGCTTCCCTTCGCCCTTACAGATAGTTTTTACTCAATATGTGTCTCTGCTATTTATAAAAATTTCTTTTTTTTTTTTTTTCTCTGGTCTTCCTGAAACTACAGGGTCTCCTGGAGGTTCCTTGATATGTTCCCCTGGTCCCCTCATTCATTGTAAAAAATTTCTCCAGCATCATAATGTTTCCATGTTTTCAGTGACCCTTACTGCCTACAAATATCACATTGATTTAGGCCAGAAGAGTGTGTGTGTGTATTTGTGCAGGGGAAGTGGGGCCTTTCAGGCCCCAAGCCCCTTGCTTGGGGCTATCATGTTTCTTTCACCTTTGTAATGCCAGTCTCTTTTCTTTCCACAGTAACATGGTAATCAGTCTAGCCTAAGTATGACCCCAGCTAGGGTAACCTAACTGTTAGGTTAACAGTTTTCAAAAGCTGAAACCAACAGATCACTTCCAATTTGACAATTATGAAATATAAGAAAGGACATGTATAAAACCTGGCAGACCCCCGCCGCTTTTTTTAAAGTTGTTGTATCCCTGCTTGCTTATTTCCCTGAGTCTGGCCAGCAAAAGGACTAAAATCCATACTTCTTATATGTTCTTTATATTGATCCATATTCTCTTCATCCATCCCCACTCCTATGTTATATGGTGGGAAAAGGAGGGAACTAACACGCATCTTCTGCCTCATCCCCCCCTGCAACACATGACCTTTGCCTTAGTACATGACATCAGCATATCTCCTCCCAACATACACTTTTTCTGAATACCTGGGTCTCTATACAGTGTCATAAAAGCATCAGCATAAACCCATTTACCAAGTCAGCAACAAAACATCAATTCTAAAATAAAACCACAAAAATCCATTTTTCCCATTCACCAATTTATAAGATGTCCACTACTGCTTACAGTATGTACGCATTTTGTCTTTAGTCATTGGATCTTCCCCAGCTTTTCAAAATAAAACCCCAAGAGCTACAGGGTAGAATTGTTGGACTAGTTTGCCAATACTCCATTGCCCAATTCCATTATCCTTAGGTTCCAGACTTCTAATACAAATAATTTTTTACTCTCTGGTCCAACTCCTTGTTGTCAGAGAAAGGAAAAGCCCTCTCTTCCATCACACAGTTTTGTCTGTAACAATTTTAATGCCTAGGCATTTATTTATTTATTTCCCAGTTCTGATGCCCTGTTGATATTTACACAGTGCCCTGACCTTGTGTCAGCAAAGATAGGAGGACACCTCCTCTCTTTCACACACTATTTATGTTGTGTACAGTGATAGTCACTGTTCCAAATCTTCCTTATCCAATTTACACAGAGCTTGAAGTTTTCAACTACCAATCCCGCTGGTCAGCCCAGGACTGCTCGCACTGATCAATTACAACAAAATGAAATTTGATACTCACCAGTCTAGAAATTCACATCACTTTTGCCCTTGTTCAAATATCTCTGGAGTGTTTTACCTTTGAGTTGCTCACCACCTCGATGCTGGTAGAGGATTTAACGGAGTCTCCAACCAAACTGGTGCAAATTCTATTTGATCTGATTCTCCTTTGCTGGTAGCAGCAAGGTGATCCAGGCAAGGGAAGGCTTTATAGTTCCCATTTGGATCACCTAGATTGTTGTCCCAAAATGGGTTCTTTCACCTGTTAATGCAAGAGGCTGATCCACACACAAAGCTGAGGTACTTGATTTATTTAGAGTTCTGCTAGAAAGGCGTGCTGGGTGACAAACCTGCAAACCCAGCACACAGACTATCAAAGCTTTTTACTGTTTCTACATTTTAGCAAACAAAGACATTAATGTTCATTTGTTACAAGTTACATAATTCTGCTATTAATTAGTGTTCTGTCTTCTCTTGGTTTAATTTTTCCCTTGCTTCTTTTGCTAATTAGTCTGCTCGCTCCGTCTTTCTCTTCCTTGAGTTAGTGTGTTTCTTGAGTCCATGGTTGTTATTTTCCCTTGCCAGAATTACCCTTTACCCCGTTGAAGTGTTGGCTTTTTTACTTCCTTATCTTGGGAGTTCTGCCAGATGACCTTGTGGCCTATAAATTCTGCATTCTTTGTGTCTACTCTCAGTGGCGCATCATTCTCCCCCAGCTCTGCTAACCTCCTGCTAGGTCTGTGATCATTGAAGCATGACAAGCCCTAAACCTTAACAAGACTATTCTGTGAGCAAGTAAATAATCTTTCTAATACCTGGATATCACTCTTGTGAAAACAAGCTCTCAGGAAGATTGAATTCACTTGTGTTGGTAGGAAAATGTCCCATCTTCAGGACTACTCCAGCTGGTGTAAGGCAGAAATTTTTCTCTCAGGGTCTGGCTGATGTACTTCTCTGACTATCAGGTCTTTGGGCCAGGCTGTAGTAGGACTGCAGGTAGGCACCACTGGATAAATTCTAAGTGTCTGAATCAATCTGAGCCTTTGATAATGACACTTCTAAGAAAGTGCCACTAAGCCCTGTGGCTTGAAATTGAAGTGCTTTGTTGGTTCCTGAATATGCATTAGCAAAGTGCCATGTTTCTATGTATCGCTGACTTCCTCTTGCGCAGTACCACCTTTAGAACTCATTCCTATAATCACAGTATAGGAGGTCACTGGTGGTTGAAAACAAAGACTGAATTAACCATTAAGGTAAGCAAAAATTACGAAGTATTCAGCAGGCAGATTTGCTTTTCTTCTTGTGGGAATCTTTATGGATTGCTAATTCTAATAATGAACAAAAGTGATTTACCTTTATGTTATTCAGTCTGCATAATTACAGGAATATTTGAAAAAGAATATGGGAAATGTATAAGTTCAGAAATATTTGATGTTGTCCTGATTTCATCTGGAATAGGATTTGCTTTTTTCCTAATTGCACAATGTGTTTTAGATTCAGCAGGAGGATAGTGTAGATGAAACATTAGTGATTTGGCTGTTGCCATTAGAACTGATGTTTCCTATGTTCTGCCAATGAACAAGTGCAGAAGAAGTTGGAAGGGAGCCCAGCGAAGACAGCTGACCTGAACTGATCAAAGGGATATTCCACACCAGAGAACATCATGCCCAGTGTATTAACTGGGGGGAGTTGTACAGGAGCTGCGGCTCTTTCACTGGCCAGTAGGTGATGAGCAATTGTATTGTGTATCTCTTATATTTTTTGGGTTTTATTCCTCTTTATCACTATTTTTGTGGTTGTTGTTGTTTATCATTGTGATGATGATGATGATATTACATTATGTGTCATTTCTTAAACTGTTCTTACTTAAACCAGTGTGTTTTACTTTTCTTTCAGATTTCCCTTCCCACTGGGGAAGGGGGAGGAGTGAGTGACTGTGTGGTTCTTGGTCACCAGCTGGGGTTAAACCATGACAGATGCAAGCAGTGAAGGAATTCCACAATGAAAGAAGGTATTTTTTAAAGGAAAAATAAATCCTGTTGATGCTTGGAAGCATCTATTATAGTATGACCGAGTGAAAAATTGCTATGGATAAGCAGTTTCTTTTAGCAAACCAGTGAATGACTTCAGTAGTTACACAGTAGTATCCTAGTTATATAAGAACTCTCCCACAATTATTCTTGTTTTGCTTCTGCTGATGCTAAGGCTGTAGTTATGTTGTGGTATTGTCACAAATTATCTATACACAGAGGTCTTCAGAGAAGTTAGTTTATGAATGAAATATGTGGTAGGGATGTCTTTGTGTTTGAAAGACTGAAAAGAGAATCAGAAGGACTATGGTAGATTTGGCACATTGATTTGCCACAGATGTGTTTTTAATTTTAATTTCGCGTACATGTGTATGGATCTATTGCATTAAATGGAGCAGTGATTTAAATCAAATAAGGACCAGTCCTTTCATCTACTAAAGTAACATGAGAAGCAGCTTAGTGCTGCGTAACAAAGTGGATCTGATTCACTGTTCAGTGGTTCTATTCTGTTTATACACTCTCATACCTCTTTTCCTTCCATTGTCATTTCCTAGGAAACCCATGAAATATTTGATTGTTGTGGGAAAAAAAAATAAAAATTCCAAGTGGAGATTAAGCAGTATGGATTGATTGTAAGTGATGAAGAAGAGAATATCCTGTGTAAGAACCTTCAGGTCAGGGTTAAGGATCAGTGACCTGTTTGCTTTGTGCAGCTTGTCTAAGGACAGGTCAGGACAATTGCTTCTCAGAGTAGATGGAGAGGATTTGATGGAGTCTCTAATCAAACTGTTGCAAATCCTATGTGTCTACCTAATATTATGTGTCTACCTAATATTATGCATAACCTCCCTAATTTGGGGATATCTGAGGATCCACATGGAGATTACCATCTTCTAAATCAGAACTCTTCTTTCCTGAAAACAGAGGAGGGAGATAAACACATTCTTTCTTGTAGTGCAAACCAGCCATCCTGTGACCAAGCACCTCACACTGTCTCTTTCCTTATCTCTTCCTGTAAATAAGAAAATACTTTTCCTGTGGGAATGAGAAAAGTGGCCTTGAATGACTGCGTCAGAAGCTATACATATGCTTTAGTTTTAGTGCTTCAGGATTTTGCATTTCATTGTGTTCTTGCCTCCTAAAAACTTCTCTGAAGTCTGGTGGATGAACCAAGATTTGCTGAAAAAAACATTTTTTTGGTCTTCTGAGATAGAATATGGTTGTTTGGTTTGGATTTTTTTGGTTGCTTCTTTTTGTGGTTTGTTTTTCTCAACAACAACAACAACAACAACAATAATAATAATTTTAAAAATCTGTCTGTCACAGATGTCTGTAACAAATGTGAGCATCAAAATGTCTTGTAGTTGTGCTTACATAGCCTGTTATGTTTCAGTGAAGGCTAAAGAACTTTTGGACTGAGGATCCCATTTTGCACAAAAGCAGATGACAATATGAACATTTCATGGCTCATATGGGAGGTGAAAACAAAATCCAGAGGATAAAGGTGAAGGTCTGGTACAAAGGACTAGGTGTCAGCTGAATGGAACTGAGATCCCATATCTGAATTCACCTAAATGAATTTGTCTAGGTTCAAAGTTTCTTAGTTTTCCTGTATTTTAACTACGTCTTTCTTTACAAAGTAGATATATCTAGTTAGTACATGTCTTGGGACCATTATACAGTTTTACCCAGGCTATTTGTCAAGATTGTCTAATGGAAGCATTATGAATAATGCAGAAAAAAGAAGAAAAATAAAGGGTGGAGACCTGAAAATCAGTTTTGACTTTGGGCAACCCGAAATTCTGAGATGCTACTTTAGCTGCTTTAGCTTCCATATTGTCTTTGCTTCCCTCAGCATTGCCCTCTTTTCTTCCTTAAGAAGTAGTAATGATAAACTGTTAGTTTATG
Organism: Zonotrichia leucophrys gambelii; assembly: GCF_028769735.1. Classification (NCBI taxonomy): domain Eukaryota; kingdom Metazoa; phylum Chordata; class Aves; order Passeriformes; family Passerellidae; genus Zonotrichia; species Zonotrichia leucophrys. The sequence goes on from NC_088200.1 coordinate 61,116,034, forward strand.
TGATAAAAACTTGCCTGTGCTCCACAAGGTAGTGCAAAGAAACATTGGCAGGTGGGGAGGAGCCTTAGTAACCCTTTCCGCAGCTGCTCCCAGCCCCTGGATCACTGGATCCTATCTCCTCAAACCCAGAGGAGCACAAGGGACAGCGGCAGGCAAAGACCCAATGTAAGGATGCTGAGGAAAGGCCCCTTCCAGCATTGTGCTGGGGCAGCCTCATCCCCATGGCATGGGAGAGAAATGCATCAATATGGGCCCATCCTGGAGCACCTCACAGACTTCCTTGTTTTGCTGCCTGGAGGTAGAGGACACATTGCAGCATACACAGGAAGACAGGACTTATGGGATGCTTAGGGGAGAAATTAAAAGCAGGAAAGGGAATGGAACTAGGTTGTTTGGGAAGGAAAAAGCATGTGAAAATGGAGGGAGAAAAATGACTGGTCATGTTTAAACAGCAGCTGGTCAAAACTCTTCTCTGTTATGACCTGAACACCATTATGCCCTCCCAGCAAACTCCATTTCTAAATATTTTCCTGGGTGAGGGACTGTTTGACTTTTCAAAGGAATTTCCATCTGGCTGCATTGTCTGACTCTTTGGGTTAGATCTTCATGACTAATGTTCTCATCTGCTTGCAATCAATTGTAATAAACAGTTAGGCTAACTGTTATTGTTCATCTGTCTGTAAGAAGGTCATCTTGGCAGCTAGTGAAAGAGTGGTTATGAAAACACTACCCGAGAAATAGGAGATACAAGGTTCCTAATGCTTTTTCACCTGTATGAGTTAGTGCTAGTCTAGTTTAAGTTGAGGTGTTGTGTGATAAAAGAAGAAATCAAAATGCCAGATTAGATTTGCTTGGTATTCCTGCTGAACAGTGTTTTTGTTTCTGGGAAGCGTGCATCACCTCATTTTTCCCCTGGAAAACCCTTAGGCCTGAATCACAGAATCCAATAAACATAATAGGAAAAGCTCCACTGACTTGTTTACCCACAACTGCAGAGGAAATATTTCACACTGAATGTATTTTAAGAGATCACCATCAGCCAAATTACTCCTGGGAGCAAGCCTCTAACAGGACATGAATGATTCCAAGCTTAAGGTGAAGTTTACTGCACACAGCCAAATTGATGTGATGGTTAACTTCCACTCAAAGAGCTGGTCCTTTTTCTCTCCTGTTTGGCCTCAATACTGCTTCAGCTTGGAAAAATAGTGTGACTGGAAAGCTAATCACCTTTCCTTTCTCTGGGCAGGAATGATAGTGATGAGAACAATCCAGAGGAGCACAGCCAGTAGGGTGGAGTGGATTCTGTCCCTCTGCTCTGTTCTACCTTGGTGAGACCCCACCTGGAGCACTGCATCCAGCTCTAGGGGCCTCAGCACAAGAAAGATGTGGACCTGTTGGAGCAAGTCAGGAGAAGAGCCGCTGAGTTGATCAGAGGGCTGGAGCACCTCTCTTATGCAGAGAAAGTTGGGGCTGTTCAGTCTAGAGTGGAGAAGGCTCCGGGGAGACCTTGTAACACCTTCCAGTACCTAGAGGGGCCTTATAAGAAGGCTCGAGAGGTGCTTTGCACAAAAACGTGTGGTGATAGGAAAAGGGGGAATGGCCTTAAGTTAAACGATGGCTGGTTTGGGCTAGATATTAGGAAAAAACTCTTTACTGTGAAAGTAGCACAGGTTGCCCAGAGGGGTTGTATTAGTTTATGAAACTAACTAATGTGAGTTTATGGTCTTGAACACCTCTAACTAATCCCATTGTTAGAGGTGTTCAAGACCAGGTTGGATGGGGCTCTGATTATCTAGTGGAAAGTTTCCTGTCCACAGCAGGAGGCTTGGAATGGTCTGTAAGGTTCCTTCCAATTCAAGCTATTCTATGGTTCTATGTGCTTAGTGATGAGATTTTTCCTGTGTTGGTCAGTAGCTTGTTTTCTTCCTCATTCAGCAGTTAATTTTGTGTGCTCTGGAGGACTGAGTTTATTTTGAGGGGTTTTTTGAGGTTTGAATGGCTCTTTCAAACATCATTGAAGGAGGATGGTGGTTTGTAAGGTTATTGTTAAGCAAGACAGACACTTTGGACTTCCTTGTTCTTGGAAAGTTTTGTTTCCATGAAATCAGTTAAAAAATGTAATAGAGAGATAATTAAATGTTTTCCCCTAAAAAGTTCGTAAAAGTTAATAACTTTCATAGAGAACTAAGAAAGTCTAAGCAATTATTGCTAAGTGTCATGGCTGTGGCCTTTTTGTGAAAAACTGCAAAATAAGGTGGGAACCAAGAATGTTTACATCGCTTGGTTTGACAACAGGCATAATAAGCATGCCAAATTCAGCTTATTTATTGGTTTTTTAGTTGTTGTTTCATTTGTTTGGGGCTTTTGTGTTTGGTTATTTTTCCTTTCTTGTGTACCCATCTCATTGGGTCATTTGCATCTTTGTCCTGCCTCTCCCTCAAATATTACTGTTGCAGATAAGCTTTGTTTCCCCTCGGGACCTGGTCACATATGAGAATGGATATTACCAGCAAGTCTAAAAACCTGCCTTGCTAATGATCTTGGCTAAAGGATGCTAAATGGTTGCAGGAACACTTCGTTCTGTGGTTGATGTATTACTAAGTAACAAAGTTGTTCTGAAGGCTCTCATAAACCTTGCCAGGAATGCGTGACCAGAGAGGTTCCTGTAACAGGATGGATTCTATGTTAGGAATAGCTCATGTAGCCCCATGAAAATATGACTGCATCGGTTCTGTGTTCAGAGAAGTGCCTACAGTACTGTCCATTCTCACAGAATCACCAAGTAGGTAAGACTGAAAGGGGCCATAGTGGGTCCCACAAATGGTCCAACTTCCCCTTCACACTATATCAGAAACAGTTCACATTTCCTGCTTGAAGACCCTCAGTGAATCCAGTGATATTCAGTTGATTTGCTGTGTAGATTGTGACTCTAAAAACTAGAGTGAAAACTGCTGGTTCTCTCTTGTTTGCTACTTAGAATTTTGCAGAAGTCTGTCTGTGGAAGAACTTGCACAGAGCCTAAAACTTAGGTGGGTTCCTAAGCCCTGTCTCAGTCTTTGCTGAGTAAGCAGTTGGACTGTATGGGAGTATATCACTTGTGGAATTGGTGAATTGGCATGAGTCTTTTAATTCTGTGACATTACTAACTGGTCATTGGCACCCATTATTTTGAAATTGCTTAACCACACACGACAGGCAATTGAAGAGGCTTGCATATGACAGATCAATGTTTTGGGCAGGACAAAAGCTCTGAACACAGGAACTTTTGATGTGCTGAAGCCATGAACCAGTTCACTCTAATGCTTATTTCAAAGTCTATTGGAAGGACAGCTTTGAAACCCTTGATGAATAAAGAATGTACGTGTAAAAGATGTCAAGTTTGGGCTGTCCATCAGATATTTCATTTACACTGTGAATTTGTTAGATCCAAAGGACTCCATTATCCAGTGGAAATATGTTATGTTGAGCAGGTTCAAGCTGAGTTAAACAGAGGGGCCAAATCTGTTTAAAGAACATGTTTGGAGTGCAGCTTTATGAACAGATGGCCACTCCAAATGAGCCAACTGTGTTTTCCTTCCTTGATCTCTATTGGCCTGGTGTGTGGCCTTGGACAAATGGCTTGCTCTCATATTTCTTGCTTCCATCTGCTGTTCCCAAAGCACTCGAGGAGACAGTTTTTACATGATACAGTGGTTTTGATAAGAATTTTGTGGTTATATTTTACAGCAAAGAGAGCAATCATTTGAAAACCTGATCTTTCACTATTAAAATAAAGCAGCTTTCATAATCTGATTTATTTTGTTTATTGTACTGATAAAGCTACCAAACACAACTTAATTACATTAATGACCTTTATAGAATTATAAAGAAGGAAAACTTCTCTTAGATTTTATATCTCATTATGCTTGCAGGTGTAATTTCTTATCTTCTTCATTTTTATAGTGCTTTGCATTAGAAATGTACTGGTTTCTGCAGGTCATCAAATGTGGGAGATTGCAGGGGCAGTGTGCTTCCATTGGGATGCATGGAATGAGACAATCCAGAAGTGTAACATAGAGTATGTAAGACATTGCTGGTATTCCATTGTAATCCCTGAAAAAAAATTTGATTTCACATTACCTTTAAAAAATCTTGTCTTGCAATGAAAGTGCTTAGGTTGAAAAGCCTTCTGCTGAAGCATTTTGGAGGAAAAGGAGAGGATAAGCTGCTAGAAAACAGAATCACAGAGTATCCTGTGTGTGTATTAGAAGGGATACATGAGGATTGTCAAAGTTAGTCCTGGCTGTTATCTGTAGGGTACAACACTGGTTAATATGATTTAACTTCCTTAGTCTCTTCTTTAGTGTTTTTTATTTTCAAAGTCCTTTGCAAGCAAAGGGATTTTGCATTCCTTCCTGACTACATATTTAAGCAGCTTCTCCCTGTTTTATGAGGAGTCTGAAGGGTGCACAACTTTCTTCTGTGTGCTTCAGGCAATCTTGAGTTCTGGTGTGATCTGCTTTACAAAATACAATCACCCAAATGCAATCCCCAAGTCGCATTATTTTTTAGACAGAATTGCAAATTATTAATAGTCAATCTGTAGCAGTACAACTGGAGCACAAGCTGGGAGATGCCTGTGTAACCCAGCTCTCCCACTCAACCAAAAAGGTTTCCTGCAGAGCCTCGAGAGTCTTCAAAGTTCTCAAAGCTTTTCCATCAAGACAGACTGCAGAATCCACATGGCACGAGGCATCAGAGTCTGCTGTGATAACCTCAGTAACTAATAACCTCTTTTCCATGTACTATATTCTGCACCATACTGTAAACTAGCATGTTAACAAAACAGAACTTAGCAAATAAATAAAGGCCTGAGAGAGAGCTGTGGATCACCAATACAGCTTCTGTTTTCCAAAGTCTGTCCCACTCATGTTCTTATCTAGGAATCTAGTTAGGATTAAAAGATGGTGTCATGGGTTGTCCCTGGCCAATTGCCAGATACCCACCAAAGCCACCCACTCACTCCCTTCTGCAGCTGGACGGAAGAGAGAAAATTTAACAAAGAGTTCCTGAGTCGAGATAAGGACCAGGAGAGACATCACTCATCAAATAATGTCACATGCAAAACAGGCTCAACTTAGAGGTATGCATTGAATTTATTACTAAGAAAATCAGAGCAGGAAAATGAGGAGCAAAATGAGCCCTTAACAACACCTTCCCCCCACTCCTTCCTCTTTCCAGCTCTACCTCTCACCCTGGTGGTGCAAGAAGACAGGGAATAGGGGTTATGGTCAGTTCACCACCTGAGGCTGCTCCCACTGCTCAGGGAGAGGAGTAATTTTCCTGCTGCACCCTGGGGTCTCTCCCATGAGAGACAGCTCTCCATGAATGTCTCTGATGCAGCTCCATCTCATTAAAAACAGCTCCCTGTGACCTGCTGCATGTGAATCCCTCTCTTGGGCACCAGTCCCCCTCAAACTGCTGCAGTGTGGGTCACGATTCCATGGGGTGCAGTCCATCAAGGTCAGACTGCTGCAGCCTGGGGGCAGGGCCCCTCCCTCCATGGGTCTCTCACAGGACCACAGTCTACTCCAGTTATCCACCTGCTCTAGCATGGGGTTCCTCCACAGGAGGCAGGTGGATTTCTGCATCCCCCGTGGACCCCCGTGGGCGGCAGAGGCACAGCTGTCTCACTGTGGGCTGCACCACGGCCTGAAGGGGAATCTCAGTTCCAGTGCCTGGAGCAGCTCCTGCCCCCCCTTCTCCACTGACCCTGGTGTCTGCAGCATTGTTCCTCCCGCATGTTCTCACTTTGCTCTTCTCTGGTCACAATGACAACTGCACAACCTCTTTTTGTTTTTCTTTCTTCTTAAATATGTTAACATAGAGGCGTTACCACCATTTCTAATTGGTCCAGCCTTGGCCAGAGGCTCATCTGTCTTTGGAGCCAGCAGGAGTTGGCTCTGTAAGAAACGGAAGAAGTGTCCAACATCTTGTCACAAAAGCCACCCCAGAATCCCTCCCTCTCCTTCCCCACTGCCATTTCCAGAATTAGGCCATGGAACTCCAGTACAGATGGTCATAACTCAATGTCTTCTAAGACAGAATAAGGTAGGTATAAGAAGTTAATTTACACCACAGTAGAAAGGTTCACACCATAATAGGGAGTATATATGATTTATTAGATAAAGAATTTAACTTTGAGAGTCTGAATTCAACTGGTTAGAGTCTTTTAATTTAAAGGCTCATGGCAACATATTTAATACAGTGAAAATAAAATAAGGTGACTGATAGCCTGTAATGGCACAAGTGGAGGCCACAAAAGATCATTTCAGGCTTGGCTCTAACTGTAATTCCCTGTATCTTACCACTATCCAATGCTTTTTCCAAGAGGAAATACTCCAGATTTATGTACTTTGCTATGAAAATAACCCACATAGCTTACATGAAGGCTTTAGCTTTTGCCATGTTCTACTTGTGGCAGTGGCTGCTGCACTTGGTCCTGCTGGACTACTGTATTTATTTGTGCCAGAGCCAATGGCACAAATGTTGTACATTATTGAAGCATTGGTTAGCCTGAACATACTGCTGGGCTAGTGCACTCCAGAGGGCCAGAAGGCTTCCCTGGTTTTCATGCTTTGAGCAACAAAAACATTGAGAACTGGGCTGGGCTGGTAACCAGAAAGCCAATACATTTTTATGTCCTGGGGGCGCAGTGATGAAGCATGAGTGCTGGCTAGGTCACTTGGCTTGGGTGATCAGGCTGTGTTCACTGTGGAAGTGTCTATCTGTCCCTTCAAATCATACAGTCAAAATTCAATCCTATGCCTTTTCAGAATTTAGTCCTTTTTAGACCATGCCAGTCCAGAGGCATAGTTATCTTACTTTCTGTTCTTCATGAATGGTTTTCTACTGAATTAACATACTGATAGATAATTGAGAGTTCCTGGGGTTGCTTGCTAGGAACTTTTTTCAGCATTTATTTGTTGTAGTATGTATGATTGTTTATTATGCTGTGCAATTTGACATACAGTCCAGAAAAGTGGTGTTGCTGAGTTATTTTTTGTAATCATTATATTTCTAAGGCAGGGCCATTAGCTGCTCATAATATAGACTTGTTCTCAGCAATGCAATGAAGTAAGCTAATGCTACATTGTTGTGTTGTTCGTATTGCTCTTTCATTTGTAAATTGTGGCATTTAATTATGCACTAATGATTGTTTTCATGTAGCTGCAGTAATATTATCAGGCATTTGTCCTATGTTCACCACAAACTCACTGTTTTTCATTATCAAAGCTAATTTTCTCTGTAGACAGGTCAGACTAGTTTTATTAGTTTAACTAGAGGAAGGGGCACGCAGAATGTTTTTAAACATCTCTCAGACTCTTGAATTCCAAGATTTATTTCAAAAGCACTTAATAGAAAGCACACAAGAAATCAGATCAGGGCAAATCTTTGTTTGCCCTGCAGACTACCCTCTTACCTCTTACGTTCAGTAGAAAGAAGATGGTAGAATTGCCATCAGTGGACTGGTTTAGAATGGTATTATAAAAAGAGGCAACTGTGACCAATTCTGAAATGCTAAATCCTCTTTGAGAATTCTTTCTTAAAGTGTCATAGTTAGGAAGTCCTTAACATCGCATTGAATCTCATGATTGATAGGTAAAGTATTTCCAGAGTTGTTTTTTCCCTTAAATAGAAATAGGTAAAATGGACTGTTACTGTTAACATTCCACAGGGTCATCAAGTTTTCCCCTGCAACTAATGTTCCACTGCTAGCAAATACTTTTTTTCAGATCAAGCATGACAGAATGTGTTATAGGTATGATAGCAGAGAAAACTGATACACAGTCTGCAAAAACAGACACAGAAAATTGATTTGAAATTTTACCTAGTGTGGGAACATGTTTACCCACAAAAAGACATCTGCTTTACTTTAAGAAGGTGTTAACTGGTTCATAAGTCTTCACGAGACAGTTTTGTGCTATTCTGTGCTTCTCTTTACCTCTGTCTTGGGAGAAAAAAGTTTGTCTCAGTTCTTATTCTCTGCTTAGAGCACTTAGAGCTTAAATGAGAAGTTGTGTTTGTACTCAAAGTTTATTCCTAAAGATTTTTCTGTGTGCATGCTAGTGTTTCAACTCAAATGCTGACAGTAGGATAATAGTAGGGATCATTTTAGTTTTCTGGGATACTGGGGCCTGGATTAGTTAGATGATTGCTTGTATTCCCCATAGATGTCTCCTTTCCTCAGTCCATTTCATTATACCTTATCACAAAAGAAGAAGTGCAGTTGAGCCAATTCACTTGTTTGACTTGCTGCCTACACTTTGGAATATGTTCCATCAAAGTTTCATCTTTTGATGCTCCTGTGAACAGTAGTACAGTGCACCATCTAGACCTTAGACTTATTCATCTGATAATGTCTTAGAAACCAAAGTATTATGAAGTCGTAAACAGAGAAGAAGCATAAAGCTTGGCATTATGTTTCCTGCATTTTTCAGTGGAGCTGTTCTGTAACATTTGCCTGATGCTGGAATAAACCATGCAATTAATCTAACAGTTCTAATGACAAAGGAATGTGAGAGATCAGAAGAGAGCATATAAGGTTACCTCACCCTTTAGCAGCTGTATGTTGAAATCTCTTTTGTAAAAGGCAGAGTTCAGGCATGGAGTATGCAGTTTCACAGTCTAGGTACGGTACCTCTGCCATGGAGCTGAAATATGAGTCAGTTTATCTAAAGACTGCTGTCAACAGATACATTTTATGTGTCCAACCTACCACAGATGACATCTGTTCTGTGGAGTTTTTCAGGATATTGTGTCACTTGGCTTTAGGGGTGTTGGATGGGCACCTGTGTTAAGGTCTATAGCTCTACTTTCATGGGTGGGTCTTCTGAAAACCTGGAGATTGCATCACATTTAGAAGCTTTGAATTAAATCTATAGAACTGGATAGCACCTACAATATTTCTACAATATTTCTGTGGGACAGAAAAGCTACATGCCTATATCTGCATGACTCTGTAGACAGAATTTGCTTTGCTATAATTACACTTGGAATTATATGGTTTGCTTGGGGCCTACACATTTATAGAAGCACCATTTTCTTATTATATTCACAAGACTATCAGTATGTTTGCAATAAAGTAACTCTCATTTAACCCATTAGATAAGTCTGGATAGACTTCTGAAAATTATTTTTGTTGAAATATAGACATGATCATTTTGCAAGCCTTATTTAACTGCTTCTGTTCAATACAGTGATTGAAATATATTTGAATATGAATGTATGCTTACATTGCAAGTTAGGTCTTTACTTTTCAATATCTAGGACATAACGAGTTTTGTCTGTTGTTCTGCCTACTTTTTTTTTTTTTTAAGTAAGTTGTGGAAAATACAGTGCCAGTGTCCATGTTTGTTTTATAACAAAGAAGTTGGAACTGAAAGAAACAGAAGAATGATGGTGTTTAGCAGAATTTGGAAAATCCTGATTTTCTGGCAAGTGTTGACTTTCTATTGCAATTATAACTGGCGTATTCAGTATTTGAAATATTTTATCATGGTCCTTTAGAGTGACCATGTTCTCTAAATACGTGTGCCACTTATACCACATTTTTCATGTCAATTTAAGCAGATGTATTAAAATTGAATAACAGATTGAGTAGTGGTTTTTATCTTGAATTCCCAGGTGTGCCACATCAGTATGGCTCTGACCTAAATGGAGGTTTTATTTTAGAGCAAGCAGGTGAAGAGTTGCATGATAGGTTCTGGTCTTACAGGCTGTCTAACTTGTAGTATGTTGTCCTGTTGTAAAAACAGGAAGTCCACAAGAGGAATAATCCTCTAATTGCATGTACTCCCACATACATGCAATAATTTAAAAATTGAACCTGTCTGAACATGGTCATGTAAAGGGCAGCAAATGTAGGTAGTTTACACTATCTTTGTATATATGCCTGATTGTTTTCTACAGGTGAACCTAGAGTTAGAAACTCAATGGAGACAAAATGCCATGTGGCCAACAGCCTTTGCTTTAGTGTCTGCCTGTGATTCTTCTGAACTGCTATTTAGCTGACACTTAAACCAAAGCCTGGTGCAGTGTCTGGGTGAGTGAAGGAGAGAATAAAGAAAAAAAGAAGTGTTAAGGTAGGAAAGAGGGTGTTTTGAAATTACGAAGGGAATAGAAGGTATAGAAGTTCCTCACAAAGAACAATATAGGAAAGCATTTCAGTGAGGTGTGTGTTTTCTGCATGTGAAGCAGTGTGTTTATTATCATCCAATTGGCTGTAATCATGGCAACTGCAGATGCACCTACCTGTTTTGCACCTTGGTACTCAGGTGTTATTAGTGGCTCCTAAAGAAATACCCATAGTTGAAGTTTCCAGTCTCGCTGACACCAGAGTTAGGATCTCCAAGACAGTGACAGTGGCTCTTGCCTGGAAATTCAGTTTTGCGGCTCATTATCCAGGATTCTCACTCATTTTTCTGAAGAAAATTTGGACTTCAGTCCCTGCTGAGCTAGGATGGGGATTCAGTCTTGTCAGTCACCTGGGTGACATTCTTTTCAGAGAACAGATATATTATTATTTGGGAGTACTCTTGGGATCTGTGGTGATTGCTACCTCAAAAATACTGATGGTATCTGCCTCTCTAATAGCAGATCTTGTTTGTGATACAGCTGGGTATACTCAAATAGTTTGTGGACTGGATCCAAACCATAAACATATGGAATGCATGAGTGGCAAAAGATGTAATTGAAGTGGGGTAAAGAATAGCAAGGTAGCAATGCAATTCCCTAACCATTTATTATGTAGCAATTATAATTATGAAAGCATCCTAGGGGGAAGTAGGTCTAAGGTTGTTTTGGCTTTGTGCCAATTCAGGAACAAATTACAAGTGCTAAAATCTGTGTGAATTTAATCAGTATCCTCCATGTTGTTAAAGATTCCACCAAATTCTAGTGGATAATAAAATGTTAGAATAAATACAATACAGCATGTAACAGAAGTGCTAAATAGATAAAAAGATCTAGCACCATTATTTTTATGCATTGAAGAATGTGTGTCTCTGTCAGGAAACAGTAGAGGAAAGGACATAAAACAACCTGGGCATGAGGATATTCAAAAATGCAACAAATACTCTTGTTTCTGTCATGATGGTGAGAGGGCATGGCATCTAGGCCATGGTCTGGATGAGTGGGTGAAAAACCTATTGCCAATCCAAGTGCTTCCCATTTGGAAAAATGCGCAGAAGTGAGAAGAAGACTGCAGTAGGGTAGCAACCTCAGGCACTAATCAAGCAGTAAGTGATGTTTTGGGAGGATCTTCTTTGTTGTCATTTTTCTACAGTTGAATACAATGATATTGAATGTATGAATTATTATTTGTGTAAGGTTCTCCAAATTATCTGCAAAGATTTATTTTGAAGCTCTCCTAGCTTTTCTTTTAACTCAGTCTTTCACTAGTTGAGTATTAACTTGTAATAAAGTGGCATTTATTCAGATTCTCAAACTGGGGACAACCTGTTAACAGAATAAGATAGAAGACTCAGACTAAGTGCAGGTAGTTCAGATAATACAGGGCTGTTTGCCCCAGTGACTTCTCTACCATTTTGGTGGCTTTTCCTGCTTATCTCACATGTTTTCCCTCTTCAGTGATTTTCTGGCTTTTGGACTTCTTTTGAGTTGGGTCTTTGTTTGGTTGTTTGAGGGTGGGGGGAGTGGGAAGACAATGTTTTTGGCAGGTGATTTTGTTTGTCAGTTTGGTTTTGGTGTTTTTGTTGATTTTAGTGGTGGTGCTTTGGGGTTTGGGTTTCTTTTTTTGCTATGATTACTTTGAACCAGCCTCTGCTTCTGATGTCTTTAAGTGTCATGTGAGTGTGCCAGTCTTATGAAATCTTACCTTGGAAGAATAGGAATCCTACTGGTGAATTGGTTATATGCCTGGTTTAGTGATATACTGAAAATGCTGTGAATTCCTCCACTGCTGTAATCACAGTAATCATCTTTTGGTTTGGATGTGCCTTTGATAAGACAGCCTGTCCTGCAGTATATTTTCCTAGCATCTACACTGTCTTAGAGAGTGCAAAGATTTTGATGCTTTTAACAGTTCCCACTAAAATTCTTCTGTGAAGCCATGGGATGAGATATGGTGTGAAGCGGCCTTAAGGTTTCAAGGGGTCCTGAATCAACATCACCACAGAACCCCCCAGTGACCTTTTAATTAGAGCAGCAAATTAAAGTTTTTTATGGTGTACTCTGATTGGGATCTGAGACAAAGACCTTCCTGTTGAGTCACAGCATGTGCTGCACAAAAATGTGCAAGGAGAAGCAAGAAGCTACCAGGCTTTCCTTTTTCTTGATCAGAAATTATGGGGGACATACTGTGGGAAATATGCTGCATAAATGCATACTGTAGGAGGAAGCTTAGCCACCTGACAACTCCTACATTCAAACTGTGCCGTCTTTACTATCAATTTTTTGATAAAAATCAGCAATTGACTTTTGTTTAGAGCTAAACTGGGCACTGCCAGGCTGTATGGAACCACTGTACTGCAATGCAGATGGCACCTTCCAGAGTTTATCATCTGTGCTTTCCCTGTGTGCTGGCAGCTGTGGCCACACAGACAACAAGGAGCACTCATTTATTTTGCTTCAGATTAAACTGCTTGCAATGGTCATAGGAGAAGGAACTCAACCCTGCTTGCTGGTTATGTTCATATGCTGTGTGAATAATGAATTTTGTTCCTTTCTTTTTTAGTATTGGATATTTATTGGCCACAGCTGTGGGCAACATGGTTTGAAAAGTAAGATCCTTAACTGGCAGTGAAAGTAGTTTTCCTCTATTTATACCTTCTAAGAGTTTGGTGCTATAGCTCTGTTACAGCAATTTTTTTGTGTATATGGTTAGAAGGAGAGCTTGTACTGTGTGAGACTTGCTCTGACCACAAATTGTAAAGAGTAATCAAATACTGTCCTGATTATAAAGGGCTTCGCCACAGTGATCTTTTTATATAAAAAATCACCCAAACCCTTATTCCAGATCAGTTTGTGATTAGTTTTGTTTGCTTTGTTAAATTCCTTCTGACACACACCAGGGGTTAGGCAGTATGCAGAAAAGGCTTTCAAAGTAGTTTAGTTCACTAGAAAGGTAAAGCAGAGTCATAAACTGAGAAGTTATGTTTCAGTGTGTAGGGGGAACAAGGCAATTCCAAAGTTGTTCCCCGGGGCATACTGCTAGTGCATTGCTCCTCTGGTGCTGGTACTTTATGGTCTTTGCAGAGCTGTGCAGTCAGTACAATGCTGGCTGGTTATTACATGCTCAACTGCATTAAAAGCAGCACATTTTTGCTATCCTAAACTCTCTCCTGGTGAAAAATCCTTGTTACAGCAACAATTAGTTGTATTGTCATTGGAGAGGAGACTGGCATTCCTCAGAGGAAGTAGTTATAATGCTCAAGTGTTCTTTCTAATATTGTTTTTTATTTATGATGTCACTGATTTCCTTTACTTGCTTTCATATTTCACATATCATGGATGGCAAGGAAAGCAGGATTTTTCCTCCAAGTGAGTCCTTCAAGACAGCTGATTTAGAGCTCTAGAGTGTGGATGGTTGCTCCACCCTAGGTATTCTGTTTCCATCTAGCAGATTCTCTTTTTTTCCTCTATGCATGGTAGTAGGTCTTTTTGGCCAAATGGTAAGTTTGAACATGCTGAAGTTCACATGGTGGGGATCAAAATTATTCTCCAGAGAAAATTTTTTTCAGCCGTCAAGTCAGTTCAGTTCTGCAAGTTAAAACCTATGTAAAATCAACATTGTGGATGATTTATTTCTTGAATTTTGAAAGAACAAATCCCACAACTAGACAATTATGACCCCACCACCACTTGCAGAGGCTATGCCACGTGACTGCATGCTGCTAAAGCATCTTATCACTTGCCAAATTGCAGGCTATGACTATACCATGCCCTTGACCTATCAAACTGTGAAATCATAAACCTGTGAAGTCTTTAAAAGACATCTGTACAAAGACCTTTCCTTTGTCTCCTTGATATAAGTTTGAAAATGTCCATCCTGGGATGTATCAGATACAGCATTGCCAGCCAGGTGAGAGAGGGGATTTTCCCAACTTTGCTTTCTACTGGGGCAACCTCACCTTGAGTACTGAGGGCAGTTCTGGGTGCCACAGTACAGGAAAGACATTGAGCTGTTTGTTAGAGAGTGTCCAGAGGAGGGCATGAGGATGGTGAAGAGCCTTGAGGTGGAGCCGTGTGAGGAGTGGCTGAGGTCACTCGGTCTGTTCAGCCTGGAGGAGACTGAGGGGAGACTCATTACACTTACAGCTTCCTCATGAGGGGAAGAGGAGGGAGGGGCAGGCACTGATCTCTTCTCTGGGATGACAGTGACAGGACCAATGGGAGTGGCCTGAACTTATGTCAGGGGAGGTTAAGGCTGGATGTCAGGAGAAAGTTCTTCCTCCAGAGGGTGGTTGGGCACTGGAACAGAGTCCCCAGGGAAGTGGTCACTGCACCAAGCGTGGCAGAGTTCAAGGGGTGTTTAGACAGTACTCTCAGGCACATGCTGAGACTCTTGGGGATGTCATGTGCAGGGCCAGGAGCTGGACTTAATGATCCTGATGGGTCCCTTTCTACTCAGGAATTTTGTGATAATCAGCTGTAGTTGCTGCCACTCTGTCTATTGCCATATTGAGTGTTTGATCCAAACCGCAGAAAGTAGACTTCTGCTGTTATTTCATACGCTTAGCTTTTCTGATAATCATGCGGAGCTGTGTTTTAAAGTTAATGGATTAGGTCCTACAGCTGCTGGAGGTCCGTTTCAGAACAAGATTACAGATTTATGGTATAAATAATTGGAAGATATTCACAATCAAATTATCACTTTTGAGTTATTTGCAATTAATTTGAGGGGCTGCACTACCACATGATTTTAGGTGGATTTTGTTTCTTAGCAACATGGAGTTAAGGGTAATTTTTTTCTAACTGAAAATCATCATGTTCATATACAGATTTATCAGTGTTTGTTAAGGGTGCAGTGCACCGACTAAAGGATGTCATAGCCTCCTTTGCTTTGGAAAATCCCTCTGATATCATGAATATCTTAGAAAAGTTGCTAAAGGCAATGTGTCACCAACAGTGTGTCTGTGCTGTCCATCCCGCTGCATTAACCTGAGCTTTGGTAGGAGAAGCCAGACTAAGGCTAATGGGTCTAAATGGGTGTCAGCTGAAGTTTTTACATCTTGTTTTCAGTGTGTTTGCTTGTGGGAAGTGCCGTTTTAACCCCAGTGTTAGCTATTTGTCTCTGCCAGCATAGTGTTTGTAACTTGACTCTGCCATTGTATCCCTGTTTTTTGCATGCTTTACTTGGACAAGAAAATGAGTGGCTTTATTTGAAATGTCACTGAGATGTAACATATGATTTAGACATTTTTCGTAAAGCAGAACACATACACAGTTTCCTAAAGCTGAGATTTAGACCAAAAATAAAATTTGAGTTTAGCCAAGGCATGCAGACTAGGACACCTGAAGTTCTAGGGCATATAAATTACTGACTTCTAGCAGATAGACCTTGTACAGAAAGGTCCTGGAATGAGGTGTGAAATCACGTTTTTGCGTGTGCACATTTTTCTGTTCCCTATAGCTCATATGAGCTGACTAGCATCTTCAGTGGAATTGAGTGGACTTGGTTTTAGGCTATCATATATGGGAATTGTATGGATGATCTGATAATATTGGAGAGGGCAGGAAGTAATATTTTAACTCTCTCACAGTTTACTCAGTTTTGTCAGTGCTTTTAACAGCCAGAATGTAGGTTTAAGATTTAAGCTGAACAGAACAGAGAGATTTTTGAAGTTCAACCACAGTTTGATAAGGACATGTTATTGTTTTGTAAAGGAGAGTTTTCAGAGTGTAACTGTAAAATTTTAGCTCTGTTTTCTGAATTCATTATCGCAGCTCCCACAGAACGCAGCTTAGTCAACATTTCATCTTCAGGAATGGCTTGAAATCAGAAGTTAATCAAGCTGGAGGAAATACATGCTGTAGTATAATAGAGAATCAAAATGTAATTTAATTTGTGTCCTCTTCTTCTTCAAGGCTATTTTACTTTAGTCCTTTCACCTGATCTTAGTATATTGACTTTAAAGGAATGAAGGATAACTGTTCTCTGTTGCAGCAAATGCTGCAGTATGCATAGTACAAAAGCCTAACAACCATCCACTGTTGGCATGAAGTCTCTGTCCCCAGATACCAAGAGATTTTGGCAGAAGCAGGGTTAGTGAGCTGGTTCTGTTGGTCTTCATACTGCAGTTAGTAAGCTGACCCACGCCGTCCAACAGTATGGTCAGCTGTGTACAAGAGCAGTGATTGTAACAGCAGCTGGTGAAACAAGCCACGTGCAGCTGTAAAGCCTTTGTTTTGTTGGTGTGGAAGGATGTGGCAGGTAACAGGGGCTTGATAACTGAAAGCAGAGGCTCTGGTTTTGTACTTAGAAAATGTGGTTTAGTGATTCAGGATTAGTGGCACAGGATTCAGTGTGCTTGCACGTGTACTACCAACAGCTCAGGTCAGTAAAGAGCCTGTGAACCAGAGAGAGAACTGGAAAAACCTGTGTGCAATTAAAAAAAAACAGCATTCAAAGGGAATGTCAGAACTGCATGCTTCACTGTGATCTGTCACTCTGTCAGTAGTTGCCTGAGCTAAAGGGAGTTCCCAATCTGCTTGGAAGTTTCGGAGGTCTGAAATTGTTATGGCAAACATTGTAATTCACGTAAGTGGCTGTGGCTAAATAACCACTCCCATAGGGTTTTAGTCCATCTTTCTCATCCTCTGCCTTCCACACACTTTTTCTTATGTTCTCCTTTTCTCTGTTTTGTGTGACCAAACAGGATCAAAGAAGTTGATTGGGATGAAAAATCTGTGGTTTTTTTAATTATTACAGTTTACGTGTGAGTCTCATACAGCTCCCTGCAAGGCGATGTATAAATGCTTGGACAAGGTATCATAGGGAAGATGTCAAGAAGGCAGGAACATGAAAAGAGTGAAGAGGAAGTGGGACTGAGTTTTTAGAAAAATAATGTGGTCATGCACACCCCTGCATGACTTTCAGCCTGTAATGGGTTAAGATCTCATATTTCTGTATAACAGGGGAACATAAGGTGAATTTCAGTGTAATCTAACTAACGTATCTTTTGTAGTTTCTTTACTGTAGTTCTGAGAGATACTTGCTTCAATTCACCCTAAATTATATACCACAGGAAGTGCACATTCCTCACTAGAATGCCATGGATGCTGTAACCAATATAAACTTGTAGCACATAAGCATCAGGGTATTTTCAGTCCCTTTTGCAAGTGTACTTTTGCAGAATTTCAGATGTGGTGTAATTGGATTTAAGATTTGTAAAAGGTACTAGAATTACACTACTGGAGCAGCCAGTCATCTATTAAAACATAAACATTTATCCCCATCGAGAAAAAGCATGCTTCATTTACATTGTTAAACAGCACTTATCATCTAAGATTTGAGCACTCTTACCTGATTCTGCTGCTGTTAAACATCGTCATAGAAATTACTACTGTTTAAGTCAACTTCTAATTGTTTTCTTCAACCAGTTTTCCTAAAAGGAAAGAGGGGCATCTGCATTTGTATAGGAGGAAACTTTGTTGAAAGAATTGAAATTAAATATTTTTAAGTAAATTATTGGGATACATAAATTCAATAGTTCTACCTAACATCACCTAACATGCTCATGGAAAATATGATGCAGTATTTAAGGGCATCAGTCTAAGAATGACTACAAATGTCATGGGTTGTGCCCTGATCTAAGCCTCAGCCATTCCTACTCAGTCATGACAGTGGTTGTGTTCTTTAGCCAAATATTATTATTCAATTTTATCCCGATGAAAACCTCAGTATTTTTAAGAGCCATAAATCATTTATTTCAGGCTGATCCAATTTAGCAACTATTTTTCTCTTGTTTCATAGCTGCATTCATTTTTAAAGCACACCGTTTTATGGACAGCTATCCATTGTATCTTGCTTTCCCTTTCCAGCCTTCTACCTTAGAAAAGTATCAAAGGTTATTTATATTTGCTCCATTAGGCCTTAATACTTTCATTATGGAAACAATATGCTGATTCCTGTGATTGTTTACAATTGTGGTTTTTTGCTAGTCGTGCAAAATCTCTTGCTCCTTTTTTTCCCCATGCCAGGCAGAGCGTAAGGCAGTTATTGCATGTCAAATGAATGCATATAGTTATATGTTAGAAGTGTTTCTGACTGTGAGAAGGCTTCTTTCTAATCCACCTGAGTGACTTGAGTCTGCAGGTCATTATTTTGGTTACTAGCACAAAGTAATCCCAGCAGTTTTAGAGGAAAGGAAATTGCCACTCAACCAGTATCATTCCTGATAGAATGAGGAGTGGAGACTTAGATTTTAAAAAGAAGAATATAAAAATGTAGAAGCGAGCTGATCCAGAGTTGGTTATCATATTGTGCATTGCTGGATAATCATCTCTGTGTGTGCTTTTTCTTGGAGAAGTAATGTTTCCTCACTGTCTGGTTTAATAAAAGAGGATTTATATTAGCTACCTTCCCAGCAGACTTCTAAAGCTTGTGTAATTCTCCCTACAATATCATGATGAAAGGTATGTGTCTAGAAACAGTGTGTCATTTAACATTCTTGTTCCCTGTGATTTAATAGAACATATGTGGAGAAAGTATACAGTATGCTTTTAACGCAGCAGTGACTCTGATATGATGCTGATCATGATGTGTGTTTGTTGTTTTGTTTTTTTTTAATGGTATCTGCATCAGTAGGACTGGTTTATTATTTCCAGATGTTGATATATGTGATTTTGGGCAAAGTTTCTGTCTCCGTCTGTGCACAAGACTGGAGGACAGAGTTGGTCGCTATGGTGCTGATGCTATGGATGAAGCTTATGAGATCTGGCTGTCCTGAGACCATCTCCACATCTTTGTTTACTATTCTCAGGCATAGCTCTGAGAATGGTAATTTCCCCAGCAAGGGAATTCACTCAGCTGCATTATACATGCTTTGGAATAGTCCACCAGGACAAGAGGTTGGTGACTGTCCCAGAAATACATTGCTCTGAAGAAAAAGAGAAACTAAATCATTGGGAGGAATTACCTCTCTGAGCTGCCCATACCAGGATAGTCATTTAGTTCAGAGGGATGTGCAGGACACTGTTCCAGTATACCATTAAGCCAAATACCATGAGTGATAACCATGAGTTATTCTTTATGCCTTTATGTATAACTAGAACCTGTCATAAAAGATTAGAAGCCAGTTTTTATCAGTTTTGACACAAGTATAAATCAGGAGCAGTTCTGTTGGCATTACTGTAACAGTAAACTGCAAAGTATCTCTTACCAAGAGACAAATTTGGTTTTATGTGGAATGAGAGTGGGTGCTACTGTACCACAGGTTTCAAGGAGTTGTGATTCAGCGTGACCCATATCACATTGTCTGCAGTGTTTCAGGTTTGATGCAGTTCCCCCAAGACCAGTTGAGATCATGGAACTGGAAGCATTTTTCATTCTTGTAAGGTGAAAACTGTCATAGAAATGAATGTGATGACTGGAAAAGCAAGTTACATTCTCAGTGCTTTAAAAATGGTGAGATTTTGTTTATCATTTGTTGTTGAAGCTATCTGATGAGTTTTCATTTTTGCTGATGTTATGCAATTTTGAAGCAATAGCTTTGATTATTAAGTTGTCCCATACAAAGATACAAAGTTCTAATTGACAGTATGTGGTTTAGGATGAAATTAAAAACTTCTTGTCATGATTGTTGATTCAAGCACAGTACAGGGAGTGCTGGAAGTCTCAAGGTAATTGAGTTCCTGAAACGGATTAGTGAATCAGGCCTCAGCAAAGGAGTGGCCATCCTGTCATTAACACCAGCCACTTTATTGCCTAAGCAGAAAAGATGGTCTTAGAGCACAATGATTTTGTGTAGAGTTCTCCCATTAGCATCAGCCTCTGAAGGATCCAAACCTAAAATGCCTGTGCTTGAACACTACTGAAAATAAGGTGAGCCTGCTCCTTTGTCTCCTGTCAATAAAGGAAAAGCTTCTTTATTCCAAGGAAGTAGTGTTAATGTTTGCAAATGTTTACAAAAGCCTAAATTTTTATTTCTTTATTCATTTCTGTTAGCTTTTGAGTAAAGATAATGGTTAATTAGATAGCAAATACCATCAAGAACCAGCATGCAAAAAAACCCCCATATTTCATAGGGTTGATTCACTGCAGTATTTTGTGAAGGTCAGGTCTTATAATTTTCTATTTTTCATTCTTGAATGTGAGGCTACATGAGAAAGCAAGTCTGTTCGTCCCCTAGCATTGCACAGTCTTCAGTCATATATCTAAATAGAGAAAGAGGGAAAAAATAAGCTCTTAGCAGAGCTGTATCTCTTTAGAGAAGTTAAACAGTGAGATACAAGTTTTGTACTTTTGTATTTTGTAAAGTTACAGGAAGATGAAAAAGGAACAGCCTTGGCTTTTATTGCAGGATACTGAACAGAAGATTCTCCAGACACAAAATGTATAGGAAGTTCTTGCTTGTTCTGATTTCTGGCCTGGTGAGTTAAAGAGCAGTTTCATCTGGCTGCACAGTAGAATAATTTTTTGAATGAGTCTTAGAGGTGAATTTGACCAGAATGTGTGTGTGCTTCCACAGAGACCTTCAACATCAACATAAGACTTGAGATAATGAGTTGTTTGCTGAGTGTTTTGGTTGAATTTTCTCTGAATCAATTAATTTTATGCAGATTTCCTGAATATATGGAGGAGAGTGGGAAACATTATTTAATGTGATTCATTTTGTTTGCATATTTAGTAGAAAATAGCTTATAAAATACAGTGTGTTCTGTTTTTCTTGAAGGAGCTTTAATTGCAGTGAGTACTGTGTTTCAAAGTGACTCTTTTGAAGTTGAGTTTTATTTGCTGCTCAGCTTGTTGTTTTAAATAAAAATCCTTGCATATTCTGATGAATATTTGCAGGTGATGAGGGGAGTCAAACCACATAAGAGCACCAGGTGTATTAATGTGGGGAAGAAAGTAATTACCTGAGCTGTAAAATTCTGGACTTAACCTGCTTATTATTGCAAACTGGGACATTGGCTCCATGCCATCTTCAGGTGTGTCAGTCACAGGCTGAGTCTGTGCAGCACTACTCACCTGTGTTTTTAAGGGCTTTTAAATAAACAGATGGCTGCCGCAGAGTATTTGAGGCTGGAAGTTTTGGGTCTTAGTAACTAGCAACAAATTGTAGGGCAAAGTTGGCTGTTTAAAAGTATCTTCATTTCCTGCCAATGGCACTTAACTGTTCCAAGGCTACTTTTGTTTAAAGTCTTCTTTCCCTGATCTTTGTCAGGGAAAGAATTTCTGGACTGGAATATTCAGGATCTCAGTCTTTGAATAGAGATCAAGGGGCATGTCAGATATGACTATAATCTCCCTGGAGCTAATTCCAAGACTTCTTGGATTTTGCAGATATGGAAAAATGACTGTTTATAAGGTAATGACTGGAATATCCTTCCATCATGCCATCAGGAAAAGTTAAAGCAAGCACTTCTCTGCTGATTCCATGTGACTGCTGCTTGCCAACAAATTAGCTTGCATGCTAGTCTTTCACATATTTAGAAGAGGATTTTTTTGTGGCACTTACATCCTATTGTGTGGACACAGGGTCTAGCACACCAAATTTGTCTTTGCTAAGGTAGGTGTTACTTTCTTGTGGATATTAAGAAGAAAGCAACACCTTTTTCTCTTCCTTTTTGCCCCTCAGCAAAGCCTTAGGCAACTGTCTTCAGAAGAATTTATTGCTAGGCACACACTGCCTAGTAAAATTTTTGTGGACATTATTTTGGTTAAGGGAAACAGTGGAACACAGACAATCCCATAAGAATTGGCCACTAATAGGGGAGGATTTTTGTATTGCTATGCAGGTTTAAGATATATTGTGTTATTTAATTTAAGTATTGCACAGAATGAAATGTTTATTCTCTATATTTATTCACAAAATCATTAGTACTAAAACAAAAGTCTAATTGAAGCAGCACCTATCTATACTGTCACTCCTAAGCGTATACATTTAGTGATAATATACTTTCTTTCTTGTACATATATGAGAGCAAACAAAGCTGTAATGCAGCAATTTATTTGTTCTGTCAGGCTCACTGTTGGAACCATTCCACTGCCAGCTTAGGTTAGATGGAACAACACAAAGTCTATGCTCTTGCTTTTGTAAGGGCAATGCCAAGTATTCCCCTGTAAAGAAGATTAATAGAGCTATAAAAAAGTGGTGGCTTCACAATTGCTAATAGTTCTACACAGTCCAATAAAAATCTAAGTCCACTACTGAATTTTTGAAGGTGGGTCAATAAAAGAAACAATCTCCATACAGTTTTGTGGGAAACAGGAATTATTTCTGTGTAATACCATAGTTATCCTTCTTATTTGGTTCTATGTGGTGTGCAAAAGGGAACACCTCAGTAATTTAAAACAGAGAACAAATATGGATAAGTTTGCTTGCTGATTTCTTTTTGCCACAGAGATGAGCACTGAAGCTATGGCAAATGCTTAGAGGCCCCATTGGTAGCTCCAGGAGCAGTTAGATAAAGATTCTAAATTGTCACAATTTTTTTCCTACTTGACTTATATGCACATTTAAATGTTATACAGTGGCTGTAAAAATGTGGCAAAATGAAAAAGTTGGTTTTAAAATTTGAATATCATGCAAGATTTATTGAATTCCCATCTTTATAACTTAAGAGCCTCTATTTGGGTAGATATTTTGAAAGAACAGAGAAGTTAATTCCTTAATACTTCAAAAAATGAGTCACTTAAAAAAAATTAAGTCTTCTACTTAGGGGTTGGGCAGTTTTTAAGGCTAGCATATTACACATTATATTTCATCTTATAATTGCTAGAAAATTCTGGTAAAACAGTAACAAACTGATGGGACCAGACTTGAATTTGCCATTGATGTGTATTGTTTCTGTATCCTTAGGGAAATGAAGCCTTTCAGGGGGGCTTTCAAGAGGAAGAGCTGATAAATTGCTCTGAAGTTGATGCAGGCTTCTCTGGGAAAAAGAGCAGGGCCTGGAAAGCCTGTGATAGAGAGCAGCTGTTTCCAGACACTTGCATTAAATCTCAGACGTGCTTTCCTGCCAGCTACTTCAGTGCAGAAGATTAACAAACATGTCCATAGCACTCAAGCAAGTCTTTAATAAAGATAAGACTTTCCGCCCAAAACGCAAGTTTGAGCCTGGAACCCAGAGGTTTGAACTTCACAAACGAGCGCAGGCATCTCTCAACTCAGGTGTGGACTTGAAAGCAGCTGTGCAGTTGCCCAGTGGAGAAGACCAGAATGACTGGGTGGCTGTTCATGTTGTCGACTTCTTCAACAGGATCAACCTCATTTATGGGACTATCTGTGAGTTCTGCACAGAGAGAAGTTGCCCAGTGATGTCTGGAGGCCCCAAGTACGAGTATCGGTGGCAGGATGACTTGAAGTACAAGAAGCCCACAGCACTGCCTGCACCCCAATATATGAATCTTCTCATGGACTGGATTGAGGTGCAAATCAACAATGAGAATATATTTCCCACAAGTGTAGGTAAGTGTAAGGAAGAAGTCCTAAAGTATAAACTGCCTTTCATTCTTGTACTAAGCATGTTCTCTTCCCACATATTTAGGGATATAAAAGCTGTTGAACAGCAGTGAGAAGTAGGAGGGATCAGAAATAGTATGTAGTTCATGAAATATTAACTATGATTTCTAGGTATGATAGTGTTTGTTAGCCTTAAATGTTTATCCCTAATGATTCCTCAGGTTAATCACTGAGGGTGATCAGCATTGCATTAATAACTTCTTGAAAATTAATCAAATTTGTATGGCTTTGCACTTTGGCCAGCTACTTACATACAGAATGGATGGAAAGCAAAACTGGTCAGACTGCTCTCATAGTGTACATTTATGTACAAGACAGTGGAGAATCAAGAATGCAATGAACTTAGCTCTCCCACCCTCTCTTGATTTCTCGTCCAAAACTCAGAGGTTGTGAATTATTCTCCAAAGTATTGTTTTCAGTACTACATATAACTAATAAGTATTGTTATTATTTAAGCAGACAGCCTAGATGAGACAGCTGTTAACAGCTTCACATATTTCCTTCTATAATATTCTCTCTGAAGAGTGGCACAAGTAGGTTGAAGTATCCTTGCTGAAAGTGGAAGAATGCATTGCATAGTGCTGACAGCATAAATATTTACCTATGGCTGCATGCAACAACAAAAAAGTTATGCTTTCAAAATGTACTTGCTTGATTTTTAGCAATTTTAATTAATGGTTTACTGCTTTCAAATGTAAAAGCTGGGGGCTTTCTGTAAGAAATGTAAGTTGTTATGTACTAGTTGGCCCAGATGAGTAACAAACAGGAAGAATGCCATATGTTTAGATAAGATCAGCCCAATATTTTGGAGTTTATATAGGCAGCTCGGTCCTGCGACTAATTGGTAGATCATGCATCGAGAGTCTGCGTCTATCAGTGTTTCCAGACCTTTGAAATACCTTACACTTGGACTTGATGGCTGTCTATCTGGACAAATCTGTGGTTTGTTTCATAGTTTCTATCACTTTTCTGTACTACTTTAATAGGTAGAAAGGATGCATTAATTACATTGTTAATCTGGACTTTGACAACATGGCAAGAAGAAGGATGATATCAGAAGAAGCAGTATCATATATTTTTTGTGAGTGAAAAATGGGTTTGTTTTCTCAAGCACTAATTGCTTTTTGTTTCTTCAGGGTAAATGATTTTTGGAGTTGAAGATTGTCTGAAGGTGCTGAGAAATAGATGATTTTGCTTCCACTGGTATTTCTGCAGGCTTTCGTTATACCAAATATCTGCCTTGGAGTATTCCAGTATTGTTCTTTTTTTGTGTGATTTGCATATGTAGAAAGTGTTTGTCAGCAGATATGGGGAACAGGTAGCACAACTGGTGTGCTGATGGGTTTTACTGAACCAGCTAATAATCTCTAACACACAAGCATTCAGCCCTAGATGCTCCACCATTATATTTGCAATAAGACACTTCTGAAGGAACTTTTGTCCTGATGGTTTACTTACTGTAAGCTAAGAATGACATCAGTAAATACTCTCAGTCTACTTCTCCCAGCTGCTTCTGCTGTTGTCAATTAAGTCAAACATGAAACAACTGATGGAGGGGAAAGATGTCTGGTCTCTAAAATGGGGCTGGACTCTGATAAAAGTAAAAACAGGAAAGCCCAATGTTCATAAAAATCTTTGTCTTACTCTGAATTGATCCAAAGGAAAGGGACAAGTCTGCTTGTATTGGACTTTGCTGTATTCATATTACAGACTGAGATGATTGGACAGTCTTGTAAAGAGATTCTGTAGATACCTTTAGAGCATTATTAGAGCAGTTCTTGTACCCCTATTTCTCTCTTGCATCCTCTTCAGCCTTTGTTGCAGATACCATGCTGGCCCCCTGCATATTTCTCATTTTCTTTTTGATTAACCACTTTCCGTATGAAACTGTTGATAAAATTGTTTGGGAGGCTTTAGATCTTTCAATTCAGGGACAAACACATGGTATGTTGAATTTAGTATTCTGAGTATCTCTTATGTGAGCAAGTCCCTACTTAGGGACTCAAAACATGCAAAGGGAAGTTTGGATCTGTTCCTGGGGTAAGTTGCCTTTCAAAAGAATAATTTTGGCCGATTTTCTTATCAGTCCCAAATTTGGATGTGATCCTACATTATAAAGCTGTTGAATGAAATTCAGTGAACATGTGTATTGTTACCTGTGCTGCATTTCACAAGTGATCAGAGAGGGAACCTTTGTTGCTGTGTTAGATACTGTTTATTCCTATCTGTTCTGCAGCAGCCTTTTGGTTAGCCTATGCACCATAGGCATAGTACTAATTAAAATATCTGTTTTAATTCACATAAATTAATGGTGATGAATATGACAATTCTTTATTCTTCACAGCAGCTGAAATAAATCTTGAAAGATGATATACTCAGAAAACAAAACAGGCTTATATATGACCTTACTCATAGGACAACAGTTTTAAAGTGTTGAGTGGCTGTAAATTAGAGATTGCTTCATTGCTTTGAATCTTTCTAGTCTAAAGATAATTGTTCTAGGAAAAAAAATGTGTCCAGTGGATGGTATTTGGGCTAACTTTTTCATTAGCAGATAAGTTTAATCAGGAGATCCAGAGCTGGGTTAGTAAGTGCTGTTCACAGAAACCCTGAACACACTTTTCTCAGCTTAATCCTATTAAACTTTTCCTCTTTCATTTAGCATGTCTTATGCAAACTATCTAAAGAAGGATTTCAAGAGCTGTAATTAAGTGCAGCTTTCACTGAGGAGCTAGTTTCAAGGAAAAAATTTCAGAGTAGGGATAGCAAGGTTTGGTGAGATCTTCATTTTGTGGTGGTGGTTTTCCTCAGTGGTAAAAAAAACCCAAACAAACAAAAAGAAAACCAAACCAACCAACCAACCAAAAAAAAACCCAACAAAAAAACCCACAAATGCAATTGAGTTATAAATTGTTATAAATGTTATATTTAACCTTGTCAGTGTTTGTACTGGCACAATGGCCTATGGCCTCTTACCAGTCATCTGTGGTCTGATGTGATCTGATTTCCTTTCTGCTTTCCCCTGTCCTTCTGGTTTATTCATTTTATGATAAAGAGCCTCATCCCTCAGCCACTCTCCCAGTTACAGGGAGCTGGTTGCATGGAAAAAGAACTGTCAAGAATTGTGTGCAGGTGATAAAAGCAGGTGCTGAATATCAAGACCACTTCTTTGTATAGCAAACCTTGAACGACTGTTTTTATAAAATGGCCTCACCATCTGTAGAAGATTGTTCATGATTATGTTCTTATGTCCTTAGTGGGTGAGAATGCAGGAATAGAACAGAGTCTGTACACCTGCTCAGCCACTGCTGAATCTATCCATCCCCAAAATTAGTTTTTGTAATGTGCCTGGTGTTTATTTAGCTTTAGAGTAAATTCTTTGGTAAGTACTAGTTGCTCTTTAGCGCACCTACTAGTCTCACTGTTTAACACTTTTCAAGGAATATATTTCTCAGCCTTTGGTAAACAGTCTGAAGAAATAATTTGGAATGGAAAGCAGTAGATCCTAGGAAAAGATGCACTTTTTGTTGAACTGTATCAGCTTTCACCAAATGAGTAGTTTTGGCAACCTCAAAAAAGGAGCTAAGAAAGAATTTTTTATTGGAAAGAATTCTTACAGAAGAATTCTATTTTTCTGTGCTCCCTTTAAATTCTGATTTCAAAACATGATAAAACAATTTGCTTTAGGTTCTTTCCTGTACTCATTGCAGCCATAAAATGAGAATAATTATGTATTGTTGGTATGCTGGGGTTTTTTCTGTTGTAAGAGTTACTGGGAAAGATACACAGAAATTTAAGGCCACAGGGTTTTATGTCATTTATTCTAATCTGAACACCAGCATAACACAGGCCAAAGAACATCACCACATGATTTCTTCATCTGGTCCACAGATTGAAATGAGAAGATGGTCAAGCAACAGAAAATGTTGCTGAAACTAACAGAAAATTGACTTCTTTTCTGGCTTGACATAATGAATTTTTTTTTCCCAATGAAGAAAATTGGGAAAGAAGAAGAAGAAAATTGAAGAAAAGTAGTTGAGAGAGAACAAAGGTTGTGCCATCTCCATCCTTCAGGGTTTGCAAGACCAGGCAGAATAATGCCCCAAGCAACCTAATCTGATGGGATGCAGACTTCCCAAAACCAGTGCTAGCTTTAAATATTCTGTGATTCTTAATTCAAATTTCAGCACTGCCAGGCTGCCTAAAGAACTAAAAGAGCTAAATTTATTGAAACCTGATTAAGCAGTTTAAGAAACCACAGTTTGACATTTAAAGGATGCACAAAATCACTTTTAAGGTATAAGAGTTCTTGTATAGGAGGATTTTAAAAGTTATTAATTAATCAAATAGCCTAGTTATGGCTGATCAAAATAAAAATACTTCAAACATATTTAAAACCTAGGACTTCAGCTGAAAAATTAATGTATCTTTATCAATACTTTGGCTGTTCCATGTTTGGCTAGCAAATTTTGGTATCTAACAGCTTCAGGTTTTGCACAGAGCATGTGTGTGATGCTGCTTTCAAAGAAAGGAGCCTAGTATGTCACAACAATTCACCTACTAAAGCAGACCAAGGTTCTGGAGGGCCTTTGTAGATATGATTCAAAATTTTCTATGGTTTCCTCCTAGTATTGTGGTATTGTAGAATTTTTTACAGTTATTATTGTGGAATTTTCTACAGTTTTCTTTTCTTACAGTTATGTCTGTCTTATTCCTGTTCCAAAGTACGAGGAAGTGTCCATAGTGTGGGCAAAGTGGTGCTTGCTGGCATTTCCTGCACACACTTTTTATTCATTTTTTTGCTGCTGTTGCAATTGCACTATCTAGGAGCTGCCATTGTTTCATGCACACCCACCCCACAATCAAAAATATACAATCTCTATAGCTGGTATGTTTCCATTTTTTTTTAAGACAAAGCTTTGCCAGGCACCAAAGGGAGAAGTCAGATTGCTGTCTGTTAACTGGTGATTCAGTCACCCAGTCCTAGATGCATGCAGCTGTAGTCTACCACCTGAAGACGAATGTAAAATCCAAACAATCCTTTCTGCTTGATCTTTGCACCTTTGTGAATTATTGATGGATTTGGTCTGTGGAAGGGTTTTATTTTGTAAGGTTTACCTACTTGTCCCTGTTGCTGCCCTTTCTTGGTCATTCCTTCAACATGGATGTGCCTGCCAAGAGCTTTGAATTATTTATGTCAATGACATAAAGAAAATTCTGCAAAATACAGACTGTCCTATGGCTACAGCTTTTTTGTCAGTTATTAAACTTTATGAATACTGTGCCTATACGAATGTTATAGCAGCAGCACAGCTATGCTCTTAGAGAGTTTGGTGTCTTGAAATATATGTGCTTGGAAAATATCAGGTAGATATTTTACTATTAGATTGCACATTTGAGCTTCCTCCTCCTCGCACCTTTTTCCTGCCCCTGTCGTTCAGGATCTAACAGGTGATTCAGAGTAACCTAAGCTGGCATATGAACCAGCCCACAAACCTAGCATGCTTCAAGAGTATCATCACAAAAGATTGATGAAAATTGCATTAAGTCCATCTGGATGGCGAGTGATGCAGTTTAGCAGTTAGCAATCTGGTCTTCTTGGCATTGAATTACTTTCTTGCTGACTGATTATATCTTGGAGGAATTTGATTCCCTATTTGTATCTGATATCTAAAATGCCTTGATTAGTTTAAGTATTCTACTTTTACAATAATAGGGACTGAAGCTTGGGAGTAGTCTAGACTAGTAGTCTGGTCCTGAAGCCATATCACTGACAAGCCTTCCTCAGTGTATCCCCTTGGTCTGTTGCTCTGTGTATCATTTGAGGTACCTAAAGGTCCACTGCCAGCTCAGACATATGAATTAACCCATTCTGCAATCTAGTTTTGATGATAGAAGAAAATATGTGCAGTAGAAAGTAAGTGCAAATTTATTAGTGTATTCTCTGCTTTTCCATGAGAAGGATTTGGCTCTGCTGGTATGAAGGAATGCTGTCTCACCTGGAGAATGTGTACTGGGAGTCTGATGCTTAGTGTGACATGTTTTCAGTATTGTGGTAGTCATTAAGGGCTACAAAGCACTTTTGCTAACAGACTAAGAAGCAGGTCTCGGTGGCTTTCTTCCTCCATTCTCTGTGTCTCAAACTTGAGGGAAATAAAAGGAAATTTACTTAAGTGGTGGCATGAATGGTGGTGGAGTGAAAATTTGAGCGGAAAGGGATGTATTAACTGGCTCTGCAAAGGTTTCAGGATTTCTGCTCAGTCTGGTGCTGGTTTTGGAGGAAGAAAAAAGTACAGAACACCCACAAGAAATGGTGTCCCATGTAGGAACTGGGGTAGTTTGTCCAATATCTGCCATCTCCCTTGTTCTTAAGGAATTCAGCTTTCCAGCACATTGTCAGTACATATGTTGTGGGAATTACTTAAATTAGCCTCTCAGAGATTCAGCAATGCCGTGACCACAACTTCTACCCTAACTGGACTTGTGACCTCTTCTCTTTAGCCACCTTCACAGCACAGCCGATGTCTACAATGTTTAAGTAGGCATGCTGGGCTTGAGCTTGTGCCCAACTCAAAAAGTGTGGGAAATGTGGTACCTTGAACATACTTTACCTTGGAAAGTGGGTTTTTGTGAACTGAGCACTCTGCATTCTGCAGTGATGTGTGAATTCCTTCCTGTGATGAACAAGAAGAATAGCTTCTTATGTGAAACCTTCTAAAAAAGACTTTGTGTCACAGGCTGCGAGGCAGAATGTATGTAGGAGAAGAATTTACATATCATAATGACTTTGCTGGTTCATTGTTTGGAACACAAATAAAATAAGATTCACAGGAATAAATTTTTTTAGTTACTACCTCTTGCTTATGTTTTTTTACCAAATTGAAGTTGTTGTTTAAGCTCAGAAATATTGTAGAAAATTCATGGTACTCCC
Organism: Zonotrichia leucophrys gambelii; assembly: GCF_028769735.1. Classification (NCBI taxonomy): domain Eukaryota; kingdom Metazoa; phylum Chordata; class Aves; order Passeriformes; family Passerellidae; genus Zonotrichia; species Zonotrichia leucophrys. Next base: position 61,146,655 of record NC_088200.1, read on the forward strand.
TACTTTGAGAAATGTATTTTCATCCTTAAGGTCAGTCTTCTGAGCACAACATTGGTACTTTGGGGCATGTTGTATGCACAGTCTGGCCAAGGGAAGAGATGTATGCCCTGATAACACGACATCACCTGCACCAGATACATGGTAAAAGTCATCAGAATGAAGAGTGATCATAGAGGCATGAAAATAAAATTATTTAGTCCTAATTGGTTTAAACAACAACCTCAGTTTGATTTCACTGTTGAGTGGCTGGAGTGACGCTTAGTGTGGCTCTTAGGGGACTTTTGGAAGTCCTAAGTCTAGGAGAAGATTTTTGCTTCAGACAGAAACATCAATACTCTCTTTTAAGTTTCTCCATCCTCTTTTAAGTAGAAATTTGGCCTCCTAAATTCATATAGATTATGTATATGGAGCAAGAGCAGAAACTTTAGGAGGGAGAAAACTTATTAGTCACTTTTAAATGAGGTTCTCATGTCTTTTATAGGTATTTTTTGAAAAAAGTCAGATATGTAGAAAATACTTGGATAAAAAAGCCATTATGCAGCTAAAAACCAAAAATAATGTGGCCAGCAGGACCAGGGCAATGATCTTCCCCCTGTACTTGGCACTGGTGAGGCCCACCGTGAATCCCGTGCCTAGTTCTGGGCCTCTCCCTACAAGAAGGACATTGAGGTGCTGGAGCGATTTCAGAGAAGGCCAACAAGGCTGGTGAAGGGTCTGGAGCACGGGTCTTATGTGGAGTGGTTGAGGGACCTGGGTGTGTTTAGTCTGGAGAAAAGGAGTCTGAGAGGGGCATTGCTCTCTACAGCCACCTGATGAGAGGTTGCAGCCAGGCGAGGGTCAGCTGCTGCTCTCAGGTAGTCAGCAACCAGACAAGAGAAAATAGACCCATGTTGTGCTAGGAGGAGTTTTGATTGAATATTGGGGAAAATTGTTCCATGAAAAGCATTGTTAAGCATTGGAACAAGCCGCCCAGAGAAGTGGTTGAATCGTTTGGAGGTGTTTAAAAGACGTGTAGATGTCGTGTGGAAGATACTTGGGCACATGTCTTAGTGATGAACTTGGCAGTGTTAGGTTTATGATTCAACTTGATCTCAAGAGTCTTTTCAAACCTAAATAATTTCATTATTTTGTCTTTAAACACAAAGCCAAGAATTATATATTCAGATAACCTGTAAGTGTTCATTCTGATAATGCCACAGAGAAAACCATCAAACTTTTTCAATAGGAGTATTTATAGGTGTGATTAAGTCACTTGTGTGTTAACCATTAAAAGACAATTATATTTCTGTGCCTAGTTCTGCAGAAGTTCTCTGCCTTGAGATGCTTTACATGCTTATAGGAAAAAAAGTCAGCAAGAGATTACAGGAAGAAAAATTTTTTATATATATATATATATATATATATAATGGGAAGGTTATATATATAACAATATCTATACAAATATATATATATTTATATATATATATATAAAATTATTATATTATATAACAGGAAGCAAAGCAGTTTAGTATGGTTGCTGTGAGGATGGATTTTTCTGCATCATATTTGTTTGGTCAGTGTTTTCAGCTGAACACTCACTGGTACTGCTGTGCATGACATGATTAGTCCTTGTCTGCATAACTGCATCTTACATATCTCTTTTCTGCATGAGTATGTTTACGGTGTTAAGGTGATACCAAAGAAGTTAAAGGTAGGGACGATGGGGGTCATTCTGAAGGGAGTTCATTTCAGACACTCTGAGTGCCTTCCCTTTAGCTCTGTGGTTGTTGTATACACTATTTTTGTGGTATGTGCACCACTGTGTTCCTTTATGCAGAGGATTGTCAATACTCTGTTCCTTAGGTACTCAGAACTTTGAGGTAAGCAACTTGAAATCTAGACTATAATGTGATTCTGAAAAAGACAGCTGTATTTCTTCTAGTGTATTGATTATTAAGGGTTGTAAGAGGCCTGGGACCTTAACAGAGAACTTTAAGTAGGAGGGACAACAACATTTTTATTTTTGAAAAATGTAAGTGCATGCAACCCTGAACATGAACATATTAGGTTGCTTGGGAAGTAGAGGAGGAGAAAAAAGCAGACGTCAGTGTTGCACCATTGCCAGTCTTTGCATTGTTAAGGGCAATGTTAATTTTATTAGAAAACTTTTCTACAGCCCACACAAACCTTCTGCTTATTCACTGTCCCTCTGTCCTTAGCAAAGGGACCCAAGGCTTACTGTATATGTGCCACAAGACTGTGATAGAGTAATTCAGCCATTCATTAAAACAGAACAGATTTAAGTTTATGTGCTACATTCAGAAGAAGCCGAATTACTCCTAAAAGCAGGTTTAGTCATAATTGGTTCACTAAGGGAAAAGAGCTCATTCGTGCCTTTGTCATAGCTGTCAAACTATCACTACCACACAGGATTCACAGCTGGTGCTGTGTACACAAATACTAGTGACACTGCTGTAAAACATGTTTCTTCATTTAATGTTCCAGTAAGGAGTTTAAAGTAATGAGCTTTTTCCCTGTTTATGGAAAATTGAAAATGGAAAATTGTTTTCCTGTCAAAAATGGTGTTTGAGCATAGAATTGTTCATAGTAGCTGGCAGTCCTGTAGTACTCCCAAGACAGGTTTTCTACAACTTCCTAGCTAATGGAAACTTTGAAAAGTATATAGCTGAAAAGTTTTTGAAGTATGCATAGGTCCATACTGAATGGTAGAAAATAAAGTAACTGAAAACACTAGAACAACTCAACAAAAATGGATACTCACCAGCTTATGCTCCATGCTTCGATAGGGCAAATCTGTGCTGTGGTTCTAGCATGGAAACCTGTTATGTGCCAGGGGACTGCCTGACTTCAGAAAACCTAAACAAAACTTAGAAGCTTTGGCAGGTTATTCCTTTCTGCATTTATGGGTCTATCCAAGGAAGCATAAAATGCCCTCTTACACCTTTTCAATGTCCTGGAAAAATCAAAGCAGAAGCCTTGAATTTTCAGAGCAGCAATGCAAACACTTCTATAAAGATGACCAATATAAGGAATGTCTGTAGGTGGTGAGAGCTAATTGGTGTTGAGACCTTGGTAACTGGGAGCTGTGTTTTCCCAGTCCACCAGCACAGGCCTTTCTATGTGACTTGCTTTCTTGCTCCTTAAAAAACCAACCTGTGATTGTTCATGAGAGGTGTACAACTTCACAGGGTCATGGTTTTTAAGTGCTGTAGAATTTCATCTACAGTCTCTAATCTATCCATAGGTTACCTCTGTGCAGAGGTAACTATGGATAGTTACCTCATGAAAATCTGCTTTCTATTTGACTGGAATTGCACAGATATACAACAGAATCTGGAATTTAATAATTCTCTTTCATTCTCTTCTTAATGCTGTAACTGACTGTTAGCTGAGCAGTTTTGATTGAAAACCATCAACCAACACATTCCAGAAACTACTTGCAGAGAAAAAAAAAAAAGGGCATCCTGCATATGTTTTTTGGTGTTCAAAGCCAAAATATTAAAGCCAGTCTTGTAAATGTATCTGTGGCAGGGCCAAATGCTTGAACTACAAACAGAGCTGATGAGTAAAAGAAATACTGTAAACAGTTGCTTTCTCTGTTACCTTCTGCAAGCCATGTGGATGTGGATAGGTCTGCATAAGCTGTATTGAGGCAATAAACTTTCCTTCTCCTACCCTAGTGTTCAATGTCGGCTCTGTGTGCCTAAGCAGTGACTGAGAGACACCAGGCAACTGTTACTACCCTGTAACTCACATTAATGACAGGCTCCCCAGAGAAAGGCTCTGCAGCCTGACAGTCATTCTTGGCCTGAGTTGTAAGCTCTGTGTCACAGGGATTAAACAGCCTTTATAATACAAATTCTTCCATTACAGTGCCACAAAACTTACATGTGCATATTGTGGACTGTGAAAATATAAAATAATTTTTAGTGCCTGACACTGTTTATATGAAACCGCAAGTCATTACACAATTTTTGATTACACATTTAACCTGGAAGAATTGTTTTCCAGTAGAGAAAAACCACAAAAGTCAAGGCCTAAATAGTTTCCTTTTCCCTGAAGACTCACCCAAGATGCTGTCCAGCAGATGATTTTCCACAGCTGTAGCTTCCTCCCTGTGCAAATGAACATAGGAATTTCCTAGACACACAGATGAAACATAGTGTTTCATGTGTCTCCCATTCCAGAAATTAGCTTCACTTGGAAAATCCTCTGAGTCATGCTTAGAATGCTTGTAATAGGGGGGGTATATGTGATACCTGTTCAGTGACTGTTTTGTATTACTGAGCAGAAAATAACACTTGCAGGAAACTCAAAGATTAGGAAAGACCTTACAAATGCTGAGAGCCTCTCAGCAACACTATGGAGTGAAACAGGCTTTACTGACAGTGCTGACACAGGGGATTTTTTATTTCTTTCCAACTCACAGTGAATCACGTCTAGGAATTTCAGGACGGCAGTGTCATTTCATATGCTTGAAAATATGCAGTGGAAACTTGCATTTCCTTCTCATAATGTGAATCAGTGGCACTTTGACTCATTTAGAAACAAAAGGATGGTTGCTGAGTAATCAGCAGGAATCAGAGATAACCGAGAAAGGAATAATCAAAGTCAATTAATAGTTAGAGGGGAAGGGGAGGACAATGAACAGCATATCTTTGATAGACTAACCTCTCATCTGGATATGGAAAGAAGTATCTTTTCATTTAAAAAGATGATGTTCAGGTGAACTGAGAAACATTATAGTTGACCAATGAATGTATACTGTCAACATTAGCATGGTGAAATAATAGTGATTTTTGCTGTCAATTTGTACAGCATTGACTCTAACCAGACTTAACAGACAAAATTCAGTCCTCTACTAGACAAATCCCTGAAGCTGACTATAGTACTAAGCAGGAGAAACACGTCCAAATCACATGCTGGATGACATAATATCTTTTAGAAAAGTGCCAATGAATATTTAGCTATTATGACAACACATCCGTTTAGAATTTATATGCTTTAGAATTAGTTGCGTTTCTTGACTGCCTTTCTTTTGGATTTTTAAGTCTTGGTTTTGTTTGGTTTTTTTAAATGAGGTGTAATTGTTCAAGAGCCCTATAAGGCATGGTAAATGGTACTATTTCACTTGTCAAATTGAAGGCCAAATCTCAGGTAACCAAAGTAGTCTACATAGTGTGTAAGTAGCTGTTCAGGTAGGAAATTCTAAGTAAAAATTATTTTTCTTGAATTGAGTTTGTTTGTTTGTTTGTTTGTTTGTTTGTGGATCCAGAAACAGGTCACAAACGCATGGTAGTGGCAGTGATGCCAAGCTTACTCTTTACCTCTTCCTAAACTCATAGCTCCGTATATGCAGGAGTAAAGAGAATGAAAACTGAAAGGCTTTAGAAAGACTCCAAATCCCATGCATTTCTAGCCCTCCAAGAGAATGCTTGATGCATTTTCTGGGAGGATTAAAATTGTAGATCAAACAGAAAGATTTTGCCCAGGTGTTTGTTTACTCTGGACCCATAAGATCACAATTTGAACGTTTGTTTCGAGATCCCTGGCTTTTAAATACACAATCTGAAGAAGCAAGTCTGTAAAGGTCAAAGCAAAGGTCCATTCAGCCAAACAGGTAATGTTCATTGTTCAGTGTAAGAAAGGGAAAGGGAAATATGCTATTTCCCAATTTCCAGCAATCTGCATGATAGAGATTGTCTTGGAGGAGTCAAAATATTCTCTGACTTGGGGAATTCTGGTAAGAATGAAAATCTCACAAATTACAATCTTACTACTGTTTTATCTTGGTGGTGACTCCCTATTTTATGCATTTCAATTTTCTACTGTTTTGGGAATTGAGAATTTCTGCATTAATTTTCCTGGCAAAGAAAAGAGAAGATGATAAATTGTCCTTGGGCAGGCATATGTTGAAAACATTTTATGTCACAGTAGCAGTCACAGCCAGACCCAAAATTTTTGAGCAAAAAGCAATGATAATTTTAGTATTCAGGTTGTGTTGTAATTGGAGCTGGTTGAATATCAGTTAACTAACATGATACATTTATGCCACAGAGATTTCAGACTTCTATAAATGTCCCAAGGCATGGCAAAAGGTGTCAAGAAACTTTAAAAAATTACAATAATGTAATTGTCTTCTGATATACCAACAGCAGAAAAAGAGAAAAGAAGGAAAGCCCTAAACACAACTGAACCTTGTTGACTCAAAGAAACTAGCATTATTCACTCATGTCTTTGTCACCAGCATTGAGATAAAGTTCTGGTTTTGCATAGTTTGTGCCTCCTGCAGATAACTGGGCTGCAGGACACTGAGGATGTCTTTCTAAGGATTCAGCTGCTTGTGTGTGAGCTGAAACGTTTGACATAAAGCAAGCAATGTTGTATGTATTCAAGATGAGAAAATTATGACATGGAATATAGCCTTATCTAAAATGAAGGTTTTCCTTGTTAATCTCTCCTGTCATTTGCCCAAGCTTACTCTAGCATGTCTCCTCTTATAAGGCCTCAGCTGTTAAAGCACACAAAACTTCATTCACAATGTCTTAATAGTTCCTCTTTAAAGAAACCATAAAAATCTTTTAATTGTCAAAGTGAATGCTGGTGACAACAGGACTTTCCTTGAATTTTTTTGAGCAGGTTTTTCTGTATGTGTGTTTTTATAGGGCTAATTAACAAAAGCTATATTTTTTTGTATCAGGATTGTGTTTTGTTGGTAGTGCAACTTCCCCTGATATTTTTTATCATCAGGCTTGGTTTCATAAATATAGGGGAAACAGTCAGGCTCTAAATATCATTGACTTTCAGTGACACTCTTGAATGTAAAATCTGAATCTTTTATAAAACCTTTCTAAGACAGGCTGATTCTTTATGGCATAACTGGGAGCAATATACTAATGATTGGAAATATGTCAGAGTGTTTAGGCCAAAACAAAAAAATAGATGAAAAAAAAAAAAAACCATAACAGTTCTTTCCACCACTTGCAGTTAGTGCCGCTTACCACTTTGGCTAAGTGACTGCTTAGCCAAAACAGAAATTTTCTTGAACAGGTGGGATCCTCAGACGTACACCAGTACTACCGTAGTGCACCAAACCCTGTCTGTGCACGGCACAATAAAACTGGATTTCTGCTTTGACAAAAAGTTCTGTGCCAAGCAGCTGCAGTGATCGTGGGAAAAAATGCAGCCACCTTTGAAAGCTATTTCGATTCTTGCTTTATCCTGCAGTTAAACCCATAGAAGCTCACTGGAAATAGTAACAGCTAATGAACTGTAGTCCTTTCAGTATCATGGGGATATATAGCTATGGAGGCCACAAATGGATTTAAAGGTCTTATTAAAATACAGTTCCTTTAGAGAATTCAGTCCCCATTTCTTTTAATAGTTTGACTTTTGAAATATTTAAGTTTTGAACTGAACAAGTCTTTTTCAGACTTATTTTGTGATACATATTGTAATAATGTAAACTGCCACTTATTAAATTTCTGGCCCCAGACTGCAAGCTAGATATTTACAAATGTTTCCAGTGGCTAACTACAAAACTAGATTTCACTCTTCCAGCAATGAGAAAACAACCTGTTCAGTGCCAAAGACATACTTTGCCTTCACCAAGGTACTTGGCTGAGCATGTGCCTAAGCTGTCTGCATCCCTGAATCTGTTTCCACTCTAGGCTCTGCTGCTGGATGGAAGTGCAAGTGTTTGTCCATTCCCCTCTTGCTGTTGGGGTATGAATTGCTTTGTGAACCTGTCAAGATACCTGTAATCTGTAGCATTTGGTCTAGGTCTGGTACCTAAGTTATTCTCTCGAAGTACTTCTAGAGCTGTGCAAGTCCAGATGGGAGCTGTGCAGTACAGCTCCAGGTTGGTTAATGGGAACAGGCCTCCTCATCTCCTAAAGTGATCATGCTTAAATCACACCCTAGCAGGTCTGGTGTAAAGGTGCTTCTTAAAGGTTATGAGTGCAGTGTGGTAAGACAATGAGCTCTCTGGCACTGATCCTCACATTTGGGGCTGTACTCGACAAAATTAGAATCACAGAATAATTTGGGCTGGAAAACACCTCTTGAGATCATCTTGTCCAACCATCCTGCTCAAAGCAGGACCATGTAGAACAGGTTGTCCAGTCCGTGGATGGAGATTCCACAATCTTTCTGGACAACCTGTTCCAGTTCTTGACCCCTTTCAGAGCAAAAACTCATTTTGTAGTGGTCTTGTGGTATTTCATGTCTTAATTTGTGCCAGCCACCTCTTGTCCTGCCAGCTGGACTATGCAGAGCAATCTGCCCCCTCATCTTCATTCTCTCTCATCAGGTACTTATACACATAGATAAAACCCCCTGAGTGTTCCATTTTCAAAGTGAATAGTCCTACCTCTGAGCCTCCCTACACATGAGAGACGTTCTAGTTCCTTCATCCATTATCTCTTGGGTCCTCTGCCTGACACTGTTCAGTTAAATCCTTTCTGCTACTGAGGAGCCCAGAACGGGACTGAGCACTCAGGTACAGTCTCACCAGGGCTGAGGAGAGGGAAGGACCACCTCCTTTGACCTGCTGATAGTGCTCTCCTCAATGCAGTCGCGGGTGCTGTTGGCCTTTTTCACCCTGAGAGCACACTGTTCACCTGTGGTCAGCTTGGTCCGCCAGAGCTCAAATGTTCTCCTCAGCAAAGCTGTGTTCCAGCTTCTCAGCTGCCAAAGTGTACTGGTGCCTCCATTGTTCTTCCCAGGAACGATATTATGCAGTTACCTGTGCTGAACTTAATGGGATTTCTCTGTGCCTATTTTTCCAGCCTCTTTAGGTCTGTCTGAGGAGCACGGCACCTTTAGGTTTGTCAGTCACTCCTCCCAGCTTTGTGTCCTCTTCAAACTCTGACCCAGTATACCAGATCATTGGTGAAAAGGTTAAACTGTATTGGCCCCAGTACTGAGCCTTGAGATACACATATACAGATACAATGACTTACCTCCAGCTGGATTTCAAGCCACTCTATGGGCCAGCAGCTCAACCCACTTTCCATCCATGTCATTATCCACTTTTCTTACCCTCATTTTTCCAGCTTCTCTGTGGTGGCAGAGATAGAGTGACTTCACTGGAGTCAATTTAAAGAACATCAGCTTCTGTCCTCACTTTTATCTGCCTAGTTAGTGACCTGATTGTAAAAGCCATCAGGTTGGACAAGTGTGTTTTCCCCTTATAAATACATGCTGACAGCTCTTAATAAAGACTTCTTGTCCTTCATGTATTTGAAAATGTGTTTCAGGAAGATTTTCTCCCAATAGCTCCCAGACACTGAGGTGAGGCTCTGTGTCCTGGAATTCCCCACATTTTCAACTCAGCCTTCTTGAAGACAGAAGTGATCTTTGCTTTCTCCCAGGTTCTAGCAGCATGAGATCACCATGACCTTTCAAAGATAATCAAGAGTGGCCTTGTTGTAACAGTTTTGGGTGCATCCCTTCAGGCCCCATGGATTTATGGATGTTAGATAACACATAGCTTAACCTTCTCTTAAGTCAGTTCTCCTCCACTGAGGGTAATGATTCTTTTTTCTGTACTTTTCCTTTGGTCTTAGAGGCCTTGGGTTTCTAAAGGCCCATTTAATTAGTAAAGACTGAGCCTAGGAAGGCTCTAACTTTTCTGTCATTTGTCACCAGTTCCCATGCTCCATTTAGCAGCAGACATGTATTTTCCTTTGTTTTTCTTTTGCAGTTTGTTTACTTGTAAAATCCTTTATTGTTGCTGTTCACATACCTTCCAAGATTTCAGCTCCTGTTAGGAGCAATATGCTCATTGCACATCCATGCAGGCCTCCTGGAAGATTATCCTGCTTTGTTTCATACTTGTCTGGACAGACCTTTCTTGAGTTCCAGGAGGTGATCCTTTCATATCAGCCAGCCCTACTGGAACCTTCTTCTCAACAGGATTTTATCCCATGGCATTCTTCCAGGCAGACCCCTGAAGAGATGGAAGTGGATTTTTGTGTAATCCAAGGTTGTGGTCTTGATTTTTGCCTTCCTAACGCCTTTTAGGATCTGCCCTCAACCACTTTAAAGTCGCTGCAGCCAAGACAGCCTCTGACTTTCATGTTTCCTAACAGTTCTTCCATCTTCTGTAACAATCAGACTTGGCTGAGTACCTTTCCTTCTTGGCTCCTTCATTATGTGTTCCAGGAGGAACACAAGAATTATCATAGATTGCTTGAGTCCTGCTGGACTCTCCTTCAAGAGGTCTTAAGGGTGTTAAGGCTCCCCTTGAGGACCAGAGGCAGTGAAAACTTCTCCTTGCTTGCTGAAGACATTATCTGCATTTTCCTGAGCAGGCAAGCCATAGCACATTCCCACCTTAACAGTGCCTGTGTTGGTCTGCCCACTAATCTTGATGCAGAAGCTCTTCACTGACTCCTGTCCTGCCCTAAGGCAGACCTGTTTGCATTTCAAATGCTCTCACAAAGCAGGTTATTCCCCACATAACCCTGCTTGCCTCTACTTCCTTAAAAGCCTGTATCCCTTCATTGCAGTTCTCTAACTGCAGTCCTTCTGTCAACATTTATAATGTGGTCACTTAGAACAAGTGTTACAGTTTATGATGTGCATGTAACTACATTTAAATGGCATTTTGTGGTATAACCCTAGATGGCAAACTAGCTTGAATCTGACCTGCCAAAATGTTCTCTGCTGTATCTGGTGAGGATCAAACCCCTTGAGGCCGGGTAGCTGGCAGCTGCTAGGAGACACAGGCAGGTGGCTCTGGGGAGGAATAACAGAAGGTGTGGCAAGCAAAATCCTTGTCCATAAAACCTCTTCAAGTGTAGCTACTTATACATGCTTACTTGTTCAGAAAATACATTTGGATGATATGTCTTGTAGGCAAAGAGGAAAAGATAGGATGGAAATCCAGATTATTAATCAAATCCCAGATAATTTTAAATTATTTAAAACTGAAAATTGCCTTCACTGTAGTATGCCTGACTATGAAAACTAGGCTATTGAAGATCAGGATTACTAGTTTCAGATTATTTTTCCTTTTCTTCATAATATTTTCTTCTAGAATAGAACAAATAATATCTTTCTCTTGTTTATATTTTCTCTCTTCTTGGCTGCTATATGTTCCCCACATTCTCCTCTATAATGTATATATTCATCTGGTCTAGATTTATTCAGGCAGATAGGAATTTAAAGCTCTTGCCTTCCATGACCAATTCTGTTACCCAGTGAGTAAAGTTTTGACTAACAACCTGTTTGTCAGAATATGATCCCCAAAAGGCAAGTAGGGGAACTTCCAGTACTCTCTGCAGAGCGAAATGGACACTGCTTTCTTTTTTAAACTTCCTATTGTTAATTCCTGTTGACTGTGATAGACAGAGACATGAGTACAAGGCCTCTCAGCTGTAGACCCAGACACTAATTCAACCAGCCAGCCTCTGCAGGCTTTGGCAGATGGCTCTTTCTTAGTACTGCGTCTTTAATAACCCATTTCCCCTTGTTAGCCAGAGACAAGCTGAAAAAATTACCTTTCAAAACTTTTGATCCAATTGTGCATTTGATGTTTATTGGTTTATTTTTCTTCAAAATTTTACTTGGTCTGGAATGTGCTTAAGGGTACCTATTAAACTTATCATCTGCATACCACATTTGAACTCCACGCAGTGCTTTTTTTCTAACATGGTTATTCCAAGAGAGTTAGCCACAAAGTTTCCAATTTATATTTTACTTGCTTTTCAATGTCATCCACATTTTGAATTGGGTTTTTCTTCTTTTATTTTTTTTCAAGCAGAAGCGTGAAACTCTCTTAATGTTTACTTTTAATGCTAGTGGTCTCAAAGGAAAAGGAAAAGCTTGGAGTAGCTTTTAAATTTTCAGAAATTATTAATGATTTGATCATGCAACTGTGTGAATGGCAGAAAAACAAGGTTCTTTGGATAAGCCTTACAGTGGATGCTGGGAATGTATAAGAGGCAGCACATAATTCACGGCAGTGGACCATCTCAATCTAATGCCATACACAGCATTAATTTCTAGGAGTGTGGTGAAATTTAACTGCCTGAAGGAATAAAGTAAAGTAGGAAAGTTTTAAGAGTTTTCTTTGATTTTGAAAGTGGGAGGAGATGTTTACAAAAGTCTTATACAACGAGGGTATAGATTATTCTTGATGATGCAATACAGCTGAGCACTAAGTTGAAATAGTAGAAAATGTCTCAACTGCCAAATGAATAACTGGCAAAGAAAGTCAGGCAGGCCAAGTTGTTATGAGTGGGTGAGCTAAAAGAATAAAGAGCAAGAACACAGAGAATGCTGAAATAGATTGTACTGTAGCTTCAGTGGCTACTGAAATTGGTCATCCCAGAAAAATTAAAGCATTCATGTTAATGAGGTGCTACAGCAGGGAATGAAACAATTAACTTTCTTATTGTTGCCTTACTTCAGAATTGAATGATGGATGCCCACTTAGGGAAGGAATCAGTTGGTATTAACCCTGTAATTAATTTGTAAAAGAGAAAAATTTACTCCAGTAAAATCAGGGTGCCTCCCTTCTTCAGCTGAATTTGATGACAGAGCAAATTAACTTATTTTTGGCTAGTTATGTCTTAAAATAATTTGTTCTCTTTCAAAACTTTTTATCCAATTGTGCATTTCATGTTTATTGATTTATTTTTCTTCAAAATTTTACTTGGTCTGGAATGTATCTTACAAGTCATTTGTGTAGGTCTAGTTATTTAATCTTTTGAAATTTTTTCTGTAACTGTCCTTTGCTAATGACATTAATATATTCTTATTCTGCTTAAGGTTTTCTTTCTTTGAAAGAGGTAGGATATTTTGCTTATTGATTTTCCAGACTTATTTTCAAGGAAGTTAGTGGCTAAGCTTTCTTTGATTTCCAGGTACCAGATGGACCCCATGACATCTGAAGAGTCAGATGTTATCATCTATTAATGACATACTGGAATGATCTGTTTAAATGATAGTGGCTCCTTTTGCACAGACAATTGTAGGTTTTGAGTGCCTTGTAAATCCAAGCATCTTTGGCCTATACTTTATCAGTTAACATAAGAGTTATGGGGCATATGCAATGAAAATATTCAAATTCTCTTTATATGGGTTGTGTTCCGGGTTTGGAATTATGCTGGACCCACAACCTGTCAGTCAATGATAGCTCTCCAGCAGCCTTCCCTGTACTCCTGTGTTTGAATTTGCATGTGTGTGTGTGCATGTGTGTGTCTACTGATACAACCTAAAATTTCTTGGAAATTGCTGTCACCTGTGAGTGTAAACTCCTGTGTACTCTGGTTCCTTTTCCAGAACAATTTGAAATGGCTTTCTTTTTATGAATCATCTCCTGATATGCACTGAAAATATTGTTGTACACATACGAGCTTTGTAAGTTGGCACAGAGTCAGAAAACACCTTGCATTAGAGGACATAAAGGGCTGCAGTGTGAGGAGTTAAAGTTGCCTTTTTCTTCTAATGGCCTATGAAAATGAATTTAGCACAGTAATCATCTTAAGAGAAAAATTTTCTTTTGTGATATTAACCTGTCAACTACAGCTGCTTGTTAGTGTCATGATGAATTTTGTCAGATGTGGGGCCTGTGTTTTTCAGCCAACTGCTGGAATATCTGTGTGCTGCAGACAGGAAGTCTGGTTCTGAGTGCATCACCAAGACTGTGCTGCTTGCTACTCCTGATAATGTTTCATTTTGTTGCTTCTTGCAGCCCTTCTGAAGAGGGGCCCTTAGAGCTGCATGTGTCTTCCAGTGTTCCTGTGAAATTAATGGGCAGCCAGAATGTTTTGGTATTGAAGACATCAGGAGTTAAAGACAGTACAAACTGTGCTGTGGTACACTCAGCATGGAGAGCCAAAACCACATAATTGCCCAGAAATTGTCAGTTCATTGTAACTATTGTATGAACAGGACTATTAACAAGTAGGGAGGAATGCTTTTCCATTGATAACTTGGCCAGGCTCCAGTGTTGTACAAATATATATACTTTTTCCTTATGTTCACTCAATGGGTTAATAAATTCTCTTTTCCCTTCCTAAGTTGTTATACTGCCAAATGGCTGCTATATTTTCTGTCCCAGAAGAGGCTGCATTTTGCACCTGCACTATGGTTTCTGATCTAAGTATTCTAATATTTTTCCAAGCTAGTTTACGATATATATATATATGTATGTAAATGCCATACAGACTTGCTCAAATGCAGCAATCCAACAAACAAATTTTGTTACTATATGGAAAATGAATCTTCCATGGCAGATGAATTATACTGACACATAATCATGACTCTGCAGCTTTCTATGTCAGTGTTCTCTTTGCCTTGAAGAGTTACAGAGCTGTTCTAATGAATTTATCAGGCTGATAATTGACTGGAGTAAAACTACCTTTGCTTGGAACAGGCAGCAAGAGTGTTCTGCTCTGTGGCATTTCATAGTTTCTCTTCTGTTCCTCTGAAGCAGCAGCAGCAGAAGTAATCAGTAAAGGGGAGGAGTTTAGATTGCAGTCAAGTAACAGCCTCTGTAAATTTGCTCAAAGTCCAAGGGATCTGGCTTTTGCAGGGCAGGAATTTAAGTCTCTGTACTCTGACTTTGGGAAGAGTTTAATTCAGGTACTTTGCATACTGTTTCACAATATTGGTGTTACAAGATTGGCCTTGTGGTGAAATTGACAATTAAATTGCAGATTTTAGTGCCATCACACATTTCTTGAAATAGAGCAGCAGAGGGAGCTGTTAGGGATGTTCAAATGCTGCAATGCTTTGAACAATTTTCTGATTTGTAACTTGTTGCCTTTAAGTGTTCTCTTCAGGACAGCACATGAATACTTTTGTTGAAGAACTGACAGTGGACCTGCCTGCTGATTTATGTTACTGAAGAGTAACACTGTTAGGGGTATTCCTATTTAAAAAGGAAGTGGTACACCACTTTGCTAAGGAAGCCATATAATCTCAAGATTGTTTTCCTTTCTTCTGCTCCCTCTGATTAGGCAGCAGAAGGGAGGGCAGTATCATGATGATATAGGTACACGGTAGTGTAGATTATGCCTAATATTTTGCAGCTATCTACTTATTTATTTGAGGAACAAAGTCCAGCAAAACTAACATTGTTTTCATTGGCCTTTTAGATAGACACTTCCTTGACTAACATACTATGAAAACATTACACATTGGCTTAGCTCAGGATAAATGCTTTTGCAGCAAAGGGCGTCTTTTGCAATTTTTTGTGCTTTGAGGAGGAAGAGTGGACCGGTGTGGTTTACCTAACTTCTCAACTTTGTTAGAGTCTGGTTACTTTTATAGCTATTATAAAATTGGAAAGTACTTGTTTTACCAGGTTGTTACATTCTTAAGCTGTGTTTGCAATAGAATAGTGTCAATCCTTTTGACAAGGGAGAATGCAATCTTTTTTCCCTCCACATGTATTTTTAAAAAAGAATGAATTATGATTGGGGCCTGTAAAAGAATTTTCAAATGTGCATCAAAATTTCTGTGCGCAGTTGCCAAAGGACTTAACAGCTGCTTTGAGTAGAGC
Source organism: Zonotrichia leucophrys gambelii (assembly GCF_028769735.1). Taxonomy (NCBI): domain Eukaryota; kingdom Metazoa; phylum Chordata; class Aves; order Passeriformes; family Passerellidae; genus Zonotrichia; species Zonotrichia leucophrys. The sequence goes on from NC_088200.1 coordinate 61,162,175, forward strand.
AAAATTTCAAGCCATACAAATAGAGGAGGTAAAATTGGTCATGCATCTGGATCATTGAAGGTTTAACTAGGCAGTCATTTTCCTTGCATGTTACAGATAGGAGGACTGTGGGCCAGTTGAGAACTCCTGGTAATGTGGCAGACAAAAGGCCAGGTTGTTCTCTCTGGCTCCTCAACATTGTCTTTCTGTGACCTTATGCATTCTGATTCTTGCCTAGAGAAAATCAGGCAACAAAGACCATGTGTATAATGACTTTTCTTCTGTTTCCTCTCTCACTTGTACCATTGACCTACTCCAGGTCTACTTGCTACTTCAACTTGCCTACCTTGTGATGCATATTGAAGTAAGAAGATTCAAGATTTATATGTCAAATGAGATAAGCTTTTTGCCTGTGGCATTCATCTCAGATGTTTAGTTACAGTCTTTTATTCCCACCTAAGTTACTTTCTTTAACTTTTAATCTCTCTTTCTTAATCCATCTCCTTTTTTTTTTCCATCATGCAAAGAACAGGTTTTTTATCAGCAGGATTTAAATTAGAGCCTTCATCATGACATCAGAACATCCATGTTTTAAACCAGTAAATCATTACCTTACTGGTAATCACTGCAAGATGCTCAGCATATATTTCCATGTGACCAGCTTTTTGAGAAGATAGGAGTTGTAATTGTGCCTTTGGAGAGTGAGTCATGAGAGGAAGACCATGACACTCTCTGCAGTTATGGAGGTGGAATATGCAAAGAAATAAGGCAAAAGATCAATGTCATGATTTGCTTTTGTGGCACTGTGCTGTAGGTCTGCTTGATGATGGGTAGATGAGATCTGGATCCTCGCTCCAGCACAGGAGCAGATCACCTGACAGCAAATTAAGAAAATGTAACAAATGAAGTTGATAGCCACGGAGATCCATGGGTATATGGCCCTTTTCAAAAAGAAAAAAAAAATCCCTCTATTTTATGAAGACTTAAGAAAGACCTTAAGTCCTTCTTAAAACCTTCAGGAATACATTGGGCCAATTGAGTTTTGTAAGTTTTAGAGAGCCCTGCTTTATGTGAGAAGTAGCCTTTCCAGCAAGTCAACCGAAGCAAAAAGATCAAAGGAGTATGGGGAGACTGGCACGCCAAGGAAATAGTGGTTGTTCTATTATGCTGCTGTGGTCCACAAGCAGATGTGCTGCTTCAAAGGCTTTATATATCCATGAACAAGGCCAACAAGGAGAACCTCGCCAGCAGGACTTTACCATAAAAAGAAACACAGAATTGTAGGGGGTGACTCTCTGTTAAGGGGCACTGAGCTGTTCTCTGCTGGCCTGAAAGACAGTCACAAGGGTTATCCTGCCTTCCAGGAGCTGGGATCCATGGTGTTGTCAAGAGGGTACCCTGACCTGTCACACATCACTACCCCCCTCACTTTTTCATATGGGTACAAATAATGCCACAAGCCAAAAACTAGATGGGATCAAGGAAGACTATTAAGTGCTGACAAGACAGGTGAAAAATACCACAAGTCATCCGCGTGCCCAAGTCATCTCCTTCTCTGTCCTCCGTGCTAGGGAAAGCAGGACAGCCAGAGACAGACACGTTGTGCAAATCAGTGTCTGGGTTTGTGGCCAAAAGCATGAAGGTGGTTTTGGCTTCTATAACAGTGGATTGTGTTTTTATGATTTTTAGCCTGTTACGGGGGAAGTGGATTCCCTCTGGCTAAAATGGGCAAAAGAATCATTGGCAGCACTCTGGCCAGTCTGGTGAGATGGGCTTTAAACTGAAGGACTTGGTAGGCAGGGTGCAAATGGCAACGATGTGCCATTGCTTCCTCCTGGGAAGCAGGTTATAGCAACCACTGCAGAGTCAGATGTACCTTGGCTGCCCCTGGAGTTGAGGATCCAAGCACAAAACACATCATAAGTGCTTATGGCTGTGGTGAGTCCTCTTACACCCCTCCCGGGCAATGTGGCTTCTTGATTCTATTATTTTATGTATAAAAGATATATATACATAAATATATATTAGTGCCTGCATACAAATGGATGCAGCATGAAAAATAAATAACCACTCAAAATATATGTGTACGCAGGGCCATGATCTCATTGCAGTTGCTGAGACATGGTGAGATTGCACACATGGCTGGAATATTGCCATGGATAGGTATGATGAGAATCTGCCTTTTAGTAAGGACAGGTCAGAGATGTGAGGTGTTAGAGTTGCTCTTTATGTGAGAGAGTAACTGGAATGTATCAAGCTTTACCCAGCTGAGAGTTTATGGGTAAGAATTGAGGGATAGGTACAATTTGGGTGGCACTCTTGTGGGTGTTCACTGTAGGTTACATGGTCAGGAGAAGGAAGTTGATGAGGCACAGGGTCTGGTTCTCCTGGGGGACTCCAGCCACCCTGGTATTTGCTGGAGGGGCTACACAGCCCAGCACACACAGTCCAGGAAGTTCTTTGATGCAAGTGGTGGAGGAGCCACCGAGGAAAGGTGTGTTGCTGGACCTTTTATTAACAAACAAGGAGGTACCATTTGAAAACTTAAAGGCTGGGGGCAGCCAATCCTAACAATTCTGTGATCTCTCACCAGAACATTTGGGGCAGCTTTTCTGCACGTGTACATCATCCCTTGGTACAAAAGTGGCATGTATGGCCCAAACTCCTGAGAGGTACAGGAACAGTCGTATTCACAATGCTTGTTACCATGCCTATCTAAGCCCCACTGTATTATTTCCCAATTACATATGTAATTCTGAGCTAAAGGAACTTTGCTGTGTGACTGAAACATTTAAAAGCTGCTTGCACATTCTTGGAACATATTGGGGAACTCTAGACTTTCAAATGTCAACCTAACCAAAATGATCCTTTTGTTATTTTCTTCCATTATGGCAGCACACAGGGGCTCATCCTACATATGAATCAAGGCTGCCATTTCACTCATTTGGAAATACTTCTTGCAGAAAGATTCAGATAGCTCAAAAATTTCAGTAACATCTTTGTCTTTTAATAACTGTAACTGAGCAGTCTGGTTTGGTAGGTTTACATTCTGTCTCTTTACAGTGTCACATTGCTGGTAGCAATACAGTCAGTCTTTTAACTGGGTTAGAAGGGGAAGGGGATAAGGCCAGGCTCTCTAGAGATGAGCGTGAGGGTGACATACCAGAGTTGGTACAATGGACAGCCCAGCTGAAGTGCACCTACACCAGTGCACAAGGATAACAAACAGCAGAAGCTGGAAACCGTTGTGCCGCAGAAAAGCTATGATGTGTTTGCCATCATGGAAACTTGGTGGAATGACTGCCATGGCTGGAGTGCTGCAATAGATGCCTATGAATTCTTCAGAAGGGAGATGGGCAAAGCAGCAAAGGGGTTGGGGTAGCACTGTACCTTAAGGAGTGTTCTGATTGTATTGACAGTGATGATGATGAAGATGACATAGTTGAGTGCCTATGGGTGAAGATCAGGACAAAGATCAGCAGGGTGTGTGGTGGGAGTCTGTTAAACCACCCAACCAGGATGAACAGGCTGATGAGGCATTCTGCAAGCACTGGCAGAAGTCTCACAGTCTCCAGACCTAGTACTTGTGGGCAACTTCAACTTGCCAAGTGTCCGCTGGAAATACAACACAACAGAGAGAAAGCAGTCTGGAAGGTTTCTGAAGTGTGTGGAAGACATCTTCCTTACACAACTGGTAAATGAGCCTACTAGAGGAGGTGCTCTGCTGGATTCATTGACTGTGAACAGAGAAGGACTGGTGGGTGATGTGGTGGTCAGTGGCTATCTTGGGCATAGTAACTATGAAATGTTAGTTTTCAATACTGGGTGAAGTAAGGAGGAACACCAGCAGAACTTTCACCTTGGTCTTCCAGCAGGCAGACTTTGGCATGTCTAGGAGATTGTTTGACAGGAGTCTATTGGGACTCAGCCCTGAGGAGCAAAGGAGTCCAGGAAGGATGGATGTGTTTTAGAAAGGAATTGTTAAATATTCAGAAGCAGGCTATCCTCACATATAGAAAGACAGGTTGACAGGAATAAGACTGACCTGGTTAAACAGAGAACTTTGGCTGAAACTTAGGGAAAAAAATAAATCTGTTGTCTCTGGAAGTAGGACGAGGTAACTTCACAGGACTGTCAGGATGCAGTAAGACCATGGATGGAGAAGATAGAAGGGCCAAGTTCTAGCTCAGCTAGAGCTTGATTTGGTCTTCAGTTAAGGACAATGAAAAAACTTCCTATAAATGCATTGGCAGCAAAAGGAAGGCCAGTCTCCAAAAGGACAGTCTCCATCACTTGTTGAGTACAGAGGGTAATGTAGTGACAAAGAATGAGGAAAATGGTACTTAATGCCTTTTTTGTCTCAGTCTTTAATATCAAGATCAGGTGTCCTCAGGATATGTAGCCCCCAGAGCTAGAAGTTAGGGACAGGGAGCTGAGTGAAGCCCAAATAATCCAGGAGGAAGTGGTTGGTGACCTGCTATGCCAGTTAGACACAAGCCTATGGCACCTGATGGGATCCACCCCATAGTAATGATGGAAGAACTTGCCAAACCCCTCTCAATCATCTACCAGCAGTCTTGGTTAACTGAAGAAGTTCCAGCTGGAGGTGGGGATTGGTTGCTCCTGATGTGCCTGCAGTGAGAGGACAAAAGGAAATTGCCTTAAGCTGAGACAAGAGAATTCAGATCAGTAACTGGAAAAAATATTTTCTCTGCCACGTGGTCAGGCACTGGAATAGGTTGTCTGGGGTAGGTGATGGAGTTGCCATCCCTGGAAATGTTCAAGAGGCACCTGGGTCTGGTGCTGGTGATGTGGTTTAGTGTTTAGGGACTAAAGTCATAGTTCTGGGTGGACAGTTGGACTTGCAGGTCTCTTTCAACTTTGATGATTCTAAGGCAAAGACTGCTGTGGCTGAGATGAAGGACAGACAACAGGCTTCTTAGCAAATCAAATGAATCTAAATATAAGTTAGTCCAGTCCCAAGAGACACTTGTAATTACTCTGTTCTGTGGCTGATATATTTATAACTGTAGAGTTGCAGTGGGAACAAAACATGAGGCCAAATTCTGACCTCAGAATATAAATCTAGAATCGTTTTGCTCTGATTTTTTTTCAATTTTGATGACATTACTTGGAGTTCATTCTATTGTGATTGAGGTCAGAATCTGTTTTCTTTTATTTAATTTTGAGCACAAAGAGCTGCAGGGTGTATGTTCAAACTAGGTCTGCTGGCACCTTGATATGAGTATTGGTACCTTGAGGCTGACCAGATTTGAGCCTCTTCTTTGTGCCAGGTTCAGATAGACAGACTGACAGGCTCTCCAAGATTGAGGAGTGTAGGTAGCTCACCAAAAAGTTATCAATTGCTTTCAGTGATACTAGCAGATGCTTTTTAACTCTTTAGGACACTGTGTCAGTTTGTAAATCAGTTTTGCTGGAATGTGAAAGAAATCAGAGAGCCACTACCAATTCTCCTGTGCCCAAATGATATATTTGTGATAGCAGCAATGTTTCACTGTTTATTTAAGAGTTAATGAATCATATACAACTCCATAAAATAGGAGAGATTCTGCAACAGCAAGTGAAACTATGCAATTGGTCTGAAACCTTGATTCATGTGAGGAGCAGGAGGAAACACTGCAAGTTTATTATGAAATCCTTGGCTGTTCTATACCAACTATTTTTAAAGATATGTTGTTTACATGTCCTCAAATTGACAGTGTAATGCATCTAAAGAACTGTCAGGTGAACATCCTCTCTTGCAGCAGAAACAGTGCTCTGCCGCTCTTGTAGTTACTGCCTGTAACTGTGAAGGAGCATGGCCTGAAAAGAAATTAAAGATTGATTAGCTTGGTTTGTTCAGATTGTTTTAGTCAGTTAATACAGAAGTACAAATGTCTTCATTATAGCAACATTCTTCAGTAACAATTATGTGTCAGCCCTTGCAAGATGAAACTAATTATTCTCCATTTTGGAACATATTTGTTCTGGATTACAAAATACAGTGCTTTCAAGAATTAATCTCTCAGTTCAGCAAGCCAACTTGCAGTGAAAAGTGTCAGTTATTCCCCTTCCTCCTTTTTAAAGACTGGATATTTTCTTGGGTATATTTTTTAATTTCTGGTATAGGTATATTTTACAGAAATGCAAAGCAGGTTGCTGCTATAATAATTCCTGAATTTAACCATGATCTGATGGCTGGAATGTGAATGTGATCCCCCTTGTTAATGAGCAACTACTTGGAGTTTCTAATATGTTTTTGATAGATTATGTTTATTTTGCCCTTGGAAATAACAACAATTGTTATAATCCAGGTGCTTGGGTAACTGTGTGGAGTTGTGATTTAAACATTGCCAAGACATCTGTACATACTGTCATTTCTGTAATTTAACCATGTCTCAGTTCATGTCTTGAGCATTCAAGCCTTCTCCTTAACCGTCCATTTAGCATTTAAATGAGTGGATTTGACAACAAAAAGCAAACATTTCTTAAGAAGATAAAGCAGCTGTGCTTTGATAGATGCAACTGTTTTCTGATCCTTGGTTTGTACATCAGGAAGAAGAAAAGCAGCACTGCATGTCTACAAGCTACTTAAAATTATTTCAAAAGGATTTTGAAATATCTGGTGAACCCAGTACAGGCCAAAAAAACCCAAGATATTTCCCAACATTATCTGTACCTCAGTAATGGCAAATATAGAAGCAGTTCAAGGATACTTCTGCAGGCTGATGTGTTTCCCTACTCACATGCTGATGGACATACCAATGTTAATATCCACAGTGGGTATATCCTGGGACCTCCTTGGCCAGGGATTCCAAAAAAAGATGCATGTTTATGTCGATCAGATGCAGACTGGTTACAGCACAGCTGAAAATTTATGTCATCTGTAATCAAAAGTTTTGGTATGGAAATTCTCTCTGTATGTCCTCACATCACCCTCAGTGAAACTGGGCAATTTTTCTGTCAATTCACCACTCTTATGAGTGCTGAGCAACATTTAACAGGGGACTGAAATTTGAAAACTAGAAAGGTTGCAAAAGTGTTAGTTTAGTACCTCCACCTTCTTTCTGCCAATAATAAATGTTTTTCTTGTTCAGAGCATGAAATTGGCATTTAGGCAGTATGGAAATGCTTGGTTGTGAGGGTTCTTCTAAGTTTTTAAGAAGAAATAGCTGCATTTATGTGGTTCAAATCCAACTAAAGCATTAATTAGATAACTAAAAAATCAGGAAACTGTGCAACAAAGCAGAGTAGCAGTAAAGTTCCAAGCATGGCACTAAAGTCATTATGTCTGAGAGACAATCATAAAAGGAGATAAAACTTTAGGATTTTGGGGATAGCTTAGCAGCACATAACTCCATGCAAGATCAGTCTTTAATGGAGAGCAGTTCTGAAGAAATTATTTGTGCCTCATTATTGATGCCTGATAGTTTATTAGCAAATAGTGCTTTTGCATCTGCTTTGGAATCTCCAGGTACAAAGTAGGGTAACTTGAAGAAAGAGCCATGTATCTCTTGAAGAGATTTTCTATTAAAGGAGCAATCAGATTGGTATATGTAACTGAGAGGAAGTTGAAAGCAAAAAGGTCCTTCTGCCAGTTGTTTCAAATTTGTTGTTAAATTTGATGCTGTGAAATGCCACTGTTGAGAAACATGAGCAGGAACTGTGTTACTTCTAAGTGCTCTGTATGCATCACTTTGGGGAACAGTTACTGCATGGTGTAAATCCATCGATGTTAATAGTTAGATGTGCACTGCAGTGAAAATCACCCATGTTACAATACTGGATGGATTTACCAAATTATATATAGGAAATAAATAACTTGGTCCTGTCAGCCTCAATCCATTAAAGTTGTTTATTCATTTGGCTATCTTTGGTGCTAGCTCTGAAAGAAATGCATGCATAAAGCAATATTCTGGATTGGAAGGGAGGCCTAGGAAGTCATAACCTGGTTTGCAGTTACAATCTCACACTTGGCTGTAAGGTTTTTGTCTTGAGATTGACAAGATGGCTATGACAACATTGCCTTCTCTATTCACAGGTGTTCCCTTTCCAAAGAACTTTCTCCAGATCTGCAAGAAGATACTCTGTCGGCTTTTTCGGGTGTTCGTTCATGTCTACATCCATCACTTTGACCGTATCATCCTTATGGGGGCTGAGGCCCACGTCAACACCTGCTACAAGCATTTTTATTATTTTGTGACAGAGCTCAACCTCATAGACCGCAAAGAACTAGAGCCTTTGGTAAGTGTGGGGTCTGGGCAAAAGCTCTAGGAAATTTTCCTTCTCCCTTTACCAAGACTTTCTCATCCTTGTTGCAGTAAGTTTCCGCTAGGAACAAGGTTTTTTCATCCAACATAGACAATTTAAAGGGATTAACTCTGCCTTTCTGCATTCTTTCTGCTGCAGTATTTGTGCAATCCTCAGTAGGCCCCGTAGAAAGAAAAAAATGTAATGTATGTTGTGTGGAAAAATATAAGGTGGAAAATCCTGGCATTTGAAAATAGAAGTCTTCTGCTTCCTCCTGTACTATATACTTAGTATATAATTTTATTCAGTCTGTTTTCACTGGTCAGTAACAGCATGGCAGTAAGTCATAGCAGTCACTTAAATGCGTGTAAAGGGAACAGTTATCTATATAAAGGTGAATTGTGAGGTTATTTAAGTCCTTAAGTAGGTGTTTGTGAAGGTATTGAGTGTGTTAGATCCAGAGCACACTCTGAATCTAAGTGAGATAGATGAAGTGAGACAGAGGTTCACATAATTAGCAGTGAACCAGACACTTCCTTGTGGACTGAAATAGATTAAAATTAAAATCATTGTTCCCAGAAGCAAGGACCCAGAAATGGAAATGTTTTTGCTGTTGCTTGCAAATGCAAATAAAAAAAAATATATAAGCAGAGAAGGAAAAGTAAGGAACAATTCAGAAAGCAGTTCAAATCCTCACTGTGGGTGTCTAGCCAACTTTAAAAGGGATTGGGGAGACATTTCCCCATAGGTTAGAGTTTGGACTATACTGTATCATACAGCCTATTAGGAAGTTCTGGAATCACTGGCTTGTTTTTTTGGGTTTTTTTTTTGGAGGTTTTTTTTTGTTTTTTTTTTTTTTTGCACAGAATCACAGGACAGCTGAGGTTTTTTTCTATACAGGAGAATTAATATGCTATATAAATATGTCCTAAGGGGTAGAAGGCAGCCCTGCTAAAGGGAGTTTTTCTGCCAGAGTAGTGATGCTAGGTTATCCTGTAGCTATTAAATACTGAAGTTAAATCATAAGCAAGATACAAATCAGAATATCTCAGAGATAGGAATAGAGGTGATCTTAAGTTTATTACAAGAGCTTTAGAATACAGAGAGGACAAAAATGGTTGAATGCTGCAGTTAGTGGGTATCAAAACCCCTGCACAAAGTTGACAGATAGGGACAGAGTGGTGCAAGAGGTTACTCAAGCCCAGCAACAGAGCAAGATGGGAATGTGCTTTAGTTGTTTTGTATTCCTCCCTTCACAAAATTATCCTTGGAATCATTGTATGATTATTAACTTTGCTGAGATTCACAATCTCCCAGATAAAATTTTCACCTGCTTCCCTCTTCCTGTCCTTGAGTTGCGTGGGTGTGAGCAGTGCGGAAATGCAGAAAAAAAACCATGCCTGTATTTTTCTCTTCAGCTGAGCAAGGAGAAGGGAGGGAATTGCCAAACAAATCAGGCATTACAAATAGTCTTGGGTAGTTGAGGACAACCTGTGGACTGCTGGGTTCACCATGACAGGAAATGAGCCTGCATTATTTCCCTTAATTAGAAAATGGGCCAAGAGATAATTAAATAAACAGACTGCCACATGCTTTAATAAATGGGCAGACAACTGATTTATCAACATAACTTTAAGAAGGGAGAATAATTGGGGAAGTTGGCAGTAGATGAATCATAATATTAGTCTGAAGGACTTATGCTCTATGTTTAAAATAGATTTTATCAGACTTTTGCAACCCAGTGGAGCAGTCATAAAATCAAATGAAGAAATAATTCAAAGAGAATTCTCCCTCCCATGTGGGAGTTGCATAACTCGTCCTTTCTGCAGTCAAAGAGATGGTTATAGTTTAAAATGTTACATGTCATTTTCCCAAACCCATCAGCAGGTCAATTTACAAGATTCTTGAGTCTTTCATAGAGTTGTTTTATATGGGGAGAAAAGAGGAAACTGACATAGTCACTGACCCCACAGGGCATCCTGAAGAAAAAACTCATGTCCAGCTAGTTTATTTAGGGAAAAAGATGTCTGAAAGCATATGATTTCTTCTGTGCAGCTAACAGACAGACAAGGCAGCACCATGAGAGCTCTCAGACCTTTAAAGTGTGCACCCATGGGGAGGCTATGGGGGGCTATTCTTAGCTTTAAGATGTATTACTTGTTTCATGTTGTTTTCCTGTGTGGCTAGCTTTATTTCCCGCTGTCACTAGTCCACCTTAATTCACTTCTGAGCCTCATCCAATGACCAAAATACCATAGGAATGGGAGTGCCTATTACCTCCATCCCACCCTCACCCTTTGTAGGTGAAAGCTTGTCAAAATTCAGACACAGCAACTAAATATACTTTTTAGTGAGAATCTGTACACATGAGTCTCAGCACATAAATTTGTTGTTCAAACATTAGTACAGCTATGCCAAGTATTGCCCCGCTACTTCTTTCCTGGGATCCCTTTTCTCTGACAATGTATTCTACAGTATGTAGGACTTCAGAAATATACCATATAACTTTATAAAAACATCATGAGTAAAAACAATCTTGGTTCATGGAATTCATTTAATTTACTGCGAGTTAACAAAACTTTTGATTACTGATCTGTGTATTGAGGAGAAAAAAGGGAATTGTCCTGGGTTGACTGTATGATGCTTTTATCCCCAATTGTCTCATTCTGTTTATGTTGAATAATAAGTTTTGTACCTTTAAGAGTGTTCCAGAGAGTGAAGGGGGGAGAGAAGAAGCACACAGTTTGTTTTCAGACACTGCACTCACTCCTCCACATTCCTGCTCCTGACTGTGTTGTCTGTGGATGAACAGATAGCGGGACAGAGAGCTCTTCTTTTGCTTTTTAGTTAGTTTTTAGCTAGCTGAGGCAAAGAAGTTCCCTGGACTGTTTTTTCCTTTTCTTTGGACCTCTTGAAACTGCTCTGGACTGAACACCCAGCCCAGCACCGGCAGCTGCAGCTGTGGCCCACCGGGCCGGGCCTGGCCTGCGACAATTCCAGCACTGAGGGACTGATGAGAGACTGAGTGAGCTGAGCTTCAACCCGGGGTTTTCTCAGTTTGTCATCTCTTTTAGAGTGGCAAGGGGTCTCATTGTTTGATATTGTTTTGATCTTATTGTTTAATAAACAGGGGGGTTTTTTCCACCTTTCTCCAAGGAGGTATTTTTTCCTCCCGGACCAGTTGGGGGGAGGGGCCGATTGGATCTGCTTTTCCCACTAGAGCTCCTTTGGGGGATTCTCCTCCAAATTTGCTCTAAACCTGTACAGGAATTAAACAAAACAGTTGGCAAAGAAACACCTTTCTTCCCTGGGCTCTAATTCAGTATAAAACTTCTTCCTGCTTGCAGGTCTCCACTCACCTTGAATTTGCTACTCCTAATCCCTTCTGGGAGGCGAGGAGCAATGCAGGAGACTGGGGAGGTCTCTGTTTCTTCTTGATTCTTACTTGTGTTCTCCACCCCAATGTGGGTTTCCTGTGGGACACAGTCGCTCCACAGTGTCCCTGCTCTGCTGTGCTGGGACCCACAGTCCCTTCAGGGCTGTGTCTGCTCTGGCACATGGCCCTTCCTTCCAAAAATATGTCTCCAACCACATCCCAACAGTGCCACCATTTGTCTTCTCCTCTTAACAGCTGCTGCTTTCTTAAATATCTGAGCAAAGGAACCATGTGCTTGTTTGGCAGAAATTTTGGCACACGGTGGGTTTATTTCAGTGGCGTCAGGGGCAGATGGCAGTAGCCGGCTGGCACAGGGCAGTACATGACCTCCTGCCACCACAACCCACCCTGCTAGCCCCTGCCACCAAAACCCTCCCAGTAAGGCCCAGCACAAAGCAACCTCTTGTAAGTAAGTTCATATGGGATCTCTTGGGTAAAGACTTACTTTCTGTTTCCAATTTTATTTTAGGCTTTTTGCCTATCTCTGGGTAATAGGTCTCTTCATCAGTCTTCTTATGTGACATATAAAAATATCTAGCATTTGACAGAAGTCTTATGAGCCTGAATTTAACAGTATTTGCAAAGTACTCTGGTGCCACAAAATAAGAGTTGTACCAAGAGAAGAGCTTGTTCCTAATTCTGCATCCTACCTTCAGCAGCAAACTAGATCCTTGCCACATACAAAAGAAATGGGAAGACCAAAGCTTTCTGTGTTCCTTAACTTGGTGTTTGCTGATTTGCTTTGCTGTTTCTATAGGAGTTACACTGGTGGAAATGGGAAGGGAGCAAGCTTTTCCCAGCTGGGCGCTGATGGGTCCATCTGTCAGAGGATGGGAAGAGCATTTTCAGCCACAGTCTTGCCAAGCTGGTGAAGAGGTTTTTAAACTAAGGGTGCCAGTTGGAGGGGAACCTCAGTCCATCCCACTCCTACTAGTTTGATAGCAGTGCAAATCAGTTAGTTTCCCAGCTGATTCCTAAATAACTGGAAACTATTAATGGTAGCAAAATTTTCTTCAGAGATCAGGGTAATAGATAGCAGAATACATTAATCTGCGTCACTTATTCTTCTCAAGCTGTTTTTTTTAATAAATCATATCCTATGAAAACATTGAGCTTTTTCTCAAAGTAATTTTTATAAACATTTTTTCATAAGAGCAGAAAGGAACAATTACATTTGAATGACAAAAAGTAGAGAAATATATTGCTTATATGCACTATTCTGCTTACTTTTGAAATGTTGGTTTCATTTAGATGCAGAGACTATCAGCCACAGTAGCAACTGGCTGGAATTGTGTCTGTAAGTGATGACCGTCAATGGAGCTGAGTGTATAAAAATGGTGAAGTTGGTAATTGCCTCTGTGAGTATGGACTTCCTCTGCAGGATAAACAAGGAAATTAGGATTTTCTTGCCTCATTATTCTCACTGTAAAAGCTTCCATTGGCTATGTGGTATGATTGGTTTCTGAAAACATTTTCATCTGGTATTTGGAGCTGCCTAAAACATGACATGGAAGTCAAGATATCAAAGCAAGAAGTCTCTGTTTTCACATAAGTTCCACCAAGTCTTCATCCTCCTATTTCAGGATGTGCCATTAATAGTAAAGTAGTCATATAGTACTCAGGTAAACACTTGAGAATTTCTGTTTTGTGCTTTTTGTTTTTCTAGGGTTACAGACCTCATAAATATCAGTCCCTCAGCTCTGTAAGTCTTGTTACTCTGCCTCTGTGCATGAGGCCAGAGTAGTTACTGGTATATGTCTAATTTATGTCTTTTCACTAAAAAATTAGCAGCTTTGTTGCATCTTTATCTATACCACAAAAGAATGTTTGCTCATCAGGCAATTCATTGCCAGAAATGCTGTAAATGTAGTAAAAATACTATAAACCTAACACTTCTGGCGCTAATTTCATTCAGAACTCAGAGTGGAAAACTCAGCTGTAGCAGGTTTAGAAAAACATGGCAAAAACATTGGCATTTTGACAAAGGTGTCTCAGATGAAGCCCAGCTGTGTGAAACAGGTTGATTAGAAGAGACATTTTATGCAGACAAAATTTTCAAGCATATATTTTAAAATATAAGTATTCCTATTTTAATTCACTGGAGTTTTTCCCAAAATATCTGTTTGTCCACTTAGCTATGTTTTTATGTTGATGCTGAAAATTAGAATTTAAACTTTCCAGTCCATATTCTTTGTATATCCACTTATAATCTTCATGAAAGCAGTGAATGCATCCACAAATCAGTAGAGTCTGAAATACAAATTATTTGCCAACCAGAAGAGGACAATTTGAGATCAAGAGTACAGGAGAACTAATCTCATTATAGTTACTGTGTTCTTGTTGTCACTATCCTTTATAGTTACCCAGTTTTACTTTCATACTGCTGCTCATTGCCATCAAAGTACAGCCCTTCAGGTCTTTTCAAGGTGTCTTGTGTTACTGCACTTAGAAAAAGCAAGACAACAGTAATATTAAGACATTCTTTTAAAGATACCTCCAGCTGTTTATCCTTCCAGACTTCCCAGTGTGTTTGTGAGTGCTGCCAGGATGGCTTAAGCTTTGGGCAGGTAACCTGCAACTTTTAGTCTTGTTCAGACTTGTTCAGTCACTGCTGTTAACTAGAAAATAGGGGTTCATTTTTTCTTTCAGAAGTGCAAGAAAACCAACTAACCAACCAACCAACTCAAACAACCTAGTATTTCCTGCCCCCAGTCTAGTTACAGTGTTAATATCTAATAGGATTTTCTTTACATTGTACAAGCAGTGAGAATTTCTAAAAAATTGATCTGATCACTAACTAAAGAAACCAGTTATAGGTAAATGTCATCTTTTCCACATCCTGCGGGAAATTAGAAGGCAATTGAGAATTCTAGGATTAAACATTGCTGCAAAACAGAATTCTCAACGCTGGTGCTCGAAGAAAGCAGAGAATTAAGGTGCACTGGATTTTCTGAATATATAATTTCTGGCACATTTTTAGTGACTATTTCTATTGCATCAGCTGCTTTGCTTGTACTTTACTGAAGACAGAAGGACTTTCCTAGTGAGATTTTGGTTAACTGTTAAAAAAGTGCCTATGATCTCCTTTCTTTAACAGCACTTAACAGCTCCCTTCAATAGTCTATCTAGTCATAAGGTAAATGTAAAGACAGTATACAGAAGAAATTTCAGAAAAGCTACTTTACTTAAGTATGGGTTTTCTTAATTTGACCAGTACTTGTTGAGTGACTCTATTAGTTTGATTGTGTGTTGGATTGAACTGTTAATATTCTCTCTAAACCTTCAAGAACCAGAAAACTGAGAAACAAGTCCACTTTTTCTAATTGTCCATGGAAAAAAAAATCTCATGTCACATGACTTAGAAGTTCTGCAAAAGAAAAAAGAAATGAGGAAAGATGTATTTATTGTCCCATGTAATCAGATCTGTTAGTGTATAAAATAATCTATGCAAAATACCTACTATATGCAACAAAATTGTAGTTCATAGTAGAGAACTAACATGTCTCCTGATTAATGTTATGCAAAAATTTTATGCGAAATATAGTGTAGTGTTTGCTTATTTACTCTGCATCATTTCAGTGTAAAAAGTAACACATTTCAAGTCCATTTAATATGGTAAAGTAGACTAAACCCAACTTTTATTTTATTGTTACAGAAGACAAAAACATGCAGAAGGTGAAAATACCTCCTTAGAATATGACAATTTTAAGCAAGTCAGTCATCCAAATGCATGTACTAGTGCTGGGTCTAGCTCTACTCACAGGAGTATTTGGCAGGGTAATTTCCTGATCTTGTTCCTGCTTGCAGTCAGTTGATAAAATATCTTTGTTATCAGTGATAAAGGGTTACATTTGCAGACAGAAGTATTATCTGTGTCCTGCAATCATCACCAAACAAATTCAGGAGGAACCAAATAGGATTACTGTCAGCTTGTCATTAGGTTCAAAATAACTACCCTGAAGCCAAAGAGATTGTCTGAGAGATTAATTTAATGCTGTGCATTATGATAATTGAGACTCATTCAAGTGGAAGACATTGTGAAACCTAACAAAGGAAATAACTGAATGATCAATATACCCACTGGACAGCAATTACCAGTCTGTTGGGGATTTTTTCAGTCAGGATACGGAGAGAGCAGTAATGGAAGAAGTGGAGGAATTTCTTTTTTAATAACTTTGGTGATCAATTTCTAAATTAATATTCAGGGTACAAGGTTCTAACTAAAACTTCCATTTAAAAAAAAAAAAGTTTTGTAGATTAATTTATTGTTACAATTCTGTTGTCAGTCTTCCCATCCTGATCAATCAGCTATCTGAATACAGATTAGTTGAGCAGCACAGGAACACAGACGTCATGATCCAGTGCTATTCCATTGTAAACAGCTTCTTTTGTCATCAGGACACAAAGAACTTTGTCCACAGGTTAGTTATTTGTTAACTGTTGAGAGGTTTGTGAAGAAAGCAGCAATAAAAAGCAGCAGATGTCATAGACATTTGTGCTTTGATGAACTGATCTTTCTCTTTTTCATCTGCTTATTCTACAGTTGTGATTTGAACTACAGAAAGACTCTGAACTGGCTGCACTGGTGCCTCTTTCTGTGCATGTACCATTCCCTGTGGCTGTGGCTTGCATTTCTGTCCATGAGAGTAGGGAGGAGAAATGTGTGTTCCAACGATGTTTGTGTTTGCCCAGCAGAGCCTCAGGTCAAGTTGGATTGGACTGTTATGAGTCCATAAACTGGGAGGCCTGTTTGTGTATTGCCTTTCTGCCCAGCACTGCCTCACAGGATGGTTGAATAGACTGTAAGTTCCTTACCTGTGAGACTGCGGTTAATGCTGGGCAATGTTTTTTGTTTGTGGGTTTTTTTTTGGTTGGTTTGGGTTGGGTATTTTTGGTTGCAGTATTTGGTTGCAGACATGAGCGGCTCTCTGTGGAGTCAGTAAGCTTGGCAAGTGTAATTGGCACGGTGCCCGCTGCTGGCATGCCCTTCTCCTTGCCTCTTGGTCAGGTCTTCCAGGCTGATGGGTGCCTCCAGGCAAGGTATCCCTGCTCGTCAGCAGGTAATGCTTTCTCTCTACCCACTTGTCTGTGAATACATTTAAAAATGTATATACATTTTAAAACCTCACTATGCTTGAAACAGTTGTCACAGGGTTAAAAAGAGATGTTTCCACATCATTCCTAGGCTTCCTAAGTAGCAGCAGGAGGAGCTGAGGAGAGGGAATATCAAGACATGCTTTGCTTCAATTTGGAGAACTGGAAGTGAGGATGAGACCCAGGCACTGAAGGAGGGTTTGAGTCTTTTAAGTAACACTGGTTTTAGTGACGGTCATTACTGCATTTATTATTTTTCCTGTTTTTCCTATTATTATTTTATAGAATACTATTACTTACACTGTTTTTTCACTTTATCTACTTTCTCATCAGCTTTTGCACAGGAGGGACCTCTGGCTTCTCTTATATACTGGTACAAAGATGATATTTATTTGAAGGGTTTTTGCCTTGTGTTTTGGCAGCTATATCTTATACTCGCATAAGCACAGAAACACAGTTTTCTTTGATGAACATCATTCTTTATGGGAAATTCATTCTTCTTGTAATCCATTCAGATGCAATCAATATGTTAGCACAGGTAAATTTGTCACATTAAAGAGATTTTCTCAACTACTTCCGGCTATGTTGCATTTTTTCCATTCTCCTCCTGCTGCATTTAAAGGTTAACTGAGGAGTAAAAATTGAAATGGTCAGGTATAGATTTATGTGCTGAATGTATCTGAAATTTATGTTGGAGCATTATTGAAGGGAGAGGGCCAGACATTGTTTAGATATAAATATTGATGACCTTTATAAATACTTATTTTTTCCCTTCATCTGTGAAATCAAGTTGGTATTCCCTGGAAAATGTTCAGGAATGTGTCCTTCCATGAATTCACAAATCCTAACAAATCAGATAGATTCTTGATGCTTACAGAGTGGCTTGTTACCATTAATTCCAGCAAGTAAGTAGATACTTGAAGGACTTCATAAAGAATAGCAAATGTTTCTCTTTATGTTCCTTAGAAGTGAGTTCCATGTTAAATTCTCCTCAGTTACTAGTCTTGGGCATATCCAACACATAGAATGGGTCCAGGCTTCTGATTTGCATTTTGGATTTGAAAAACAACTACTTCTGCCTTCTTTTTTTTTTTTATTTAACTATGTAATACAGAATTGAGAGCAGGAGTAAGTCTGAATGCAGAATAATGCTCTGGAGTGTCTTGTAATTAATTTTCAAAAGGAAGTGCATCTGGTATCAAAAGTTCTGGTGTGGAGAGTTTCTGTTAACAAGCAAAAAAAAAAAATTGAAAGTTTTGAAGATATTTTCAGTGCTGCTGTGTGACTGTCTTTGTCTCTGTTTTTGACTTTCTGACTCCCTTGTCTGTCTAGCCTTTATATTTCATTCAAGATCCAGCTGGGATTGGGTATCACAGTACCTTAAGACAAAGTGCATTTCCAGTCTTCCTGCCTTTTCAGAAGAGTCAGTTGATAGTTTTTTGTCATCTGAAGTGTTTGGGAAATACTCTTTTGTGCTTTTAATCAGTAACTGTTAGTCAAGAGCATTCTTCTCCACCTTTCCCAATTTAAAATGAACATTGATGTTTCACAGAAGCACAAACCCAAGCAGACTCAGGAGACAGTGAAAAACTTTTGTTAGCTTTTTGTTAGACAGTGCTCCACCCAAGGCTATGCAGCAGCAGCAGAGTAACTAAGGATCAGATCTTTCGTGAGGTTTGAGGGGGACTGTTCTGCAGAGTTAAGTGGAGGGGGGGATGAGTGCTAAGTTCTCTGGTGCCCATCAGAATCAGTGAGAGATATGCCAGCAGGCTCTGAGAAGAGGGGCAGTTAATTTTGAAAGGTAGGTATCTCTGAGGGGGCAGAGTCTGGCAAGTAGGAGCAGCTTGTTCAGTAACAGGCTCAGCAGCAGGCTCTGCAGCACACAGCATGCCTCATGCTGCTACCCAGCCAAGACTGGATACTAGGGGTATGACCTTTCCTCACCTTCTCACCAGCATTTTGAGTGAACCTAACTTTTTCTTTGCCGGCATCCAAATTGTGTCAGTCTCTTGAGAAAGTATTTCCTGGTTGTTTTGTGATTTCCTCTAAGAAAATAATAAGTAGAAGTGGGTCACTCCCACAAAGCCTGCACCAGTTCACTATCACAGGAATCATGGGCTTTATTTTTTTTAAAGCACATCTAATTCACTGTCATTGGGTGAAATCAGTAAAAGCTCACATATATGCAGGCATGCACTGTGACTGTACTTGTGTGTGTGTCCTTCATTTACCACTAACAATATACATCAATACAGAGAATGTTTCTGTGCGTCAGTGATGTCAATGTTTGTTACAGGGCTTGCAAGGGTTTTGCAAGGTGAAGAGAGATGAGAATCTTGACCTCATGTTCAGAACGCTTGATTTATTATTTTATGATATATATTACATTATAACTATGCTAATAGGAATAGAGAGAAAAGTTCTCAGAAGCTTGCTATGCTAAGAATAGAAAAGGAATGAAATAACAAAGTTCTGTGTCCCGGCAGAAAGTGAGAACAGCTCTGCTGTGAGTGGTCAGTAAATCCAAACATCCACAGGAGACCAATCATGGATGCACCTGTTGCATCCCACAGCAGCAGATAACCATTGTTTACATTTTGTTGCTGAGGCCACAGCTTCTCAGAAAGGGGAAAAATCCTAAAGAAAGGATTTTTATGAAAAGATGTCGGTGACAAATGTTTATTAAGGTTAAATGTTTTTCTGATTTTACAGTTTTGGGGTAATTCCCAATACTGTAGCCTAGCAGCCATTGGGACAGAAGGCCTTGCAGGAGGGAAGTTACAGAGTCATTTGCAGCACCGTTCTCCTGACAGGGTGGAGAAATAGGGTCTAGGGAGAAGACTGTGGATGTAATAGTATAACAAAAAAAACCTCAGTTATTAAGGGAGAGAGAGGCTTTGGGAGAATTTGTATTACTATAAAAAATAAATTCTGCCTCTAGAGAGAGGTTAGAAATGGCATGATAGGTTCATGCTTCATGGCTGTCATAAAGGCCTCTTGCTTACATCTTATGCCTAGATCATCTAAGTTCCTACTCTGCCCTTTTCCTGGACAGATATTTATCCATATCTGGACTCCTACCTCTGATGCTATTGCAGTTTGCCTCCCACTGTGTCTGAAGGAGGGTGTCCCAGTTTACAATGGCTCTGATACGGTCCACATTACTCCCTGGACTGTTTTTATAACAGGGCAAGATGATACAGTCTGACTGAAAATCACTGTTCAGCAGAAGTTGCAGAAGGAAGTTGCAGTGTTTTACCTACAGATCTATCAGCCTTGATTATAGGAAGTACACTACAAACATGCAGACACCAAATATGTGTAAAATTAGGGGCCAGCAAAGATAAAAACTGCCTTGAAATGCCTGGACACCTAATTAATCTTCAGTAGGAAGCTGTCCAACACTGTGCTGAATTTTATTTAGTTCTGCATGAGTGTTTGTTGTTCAAATGAAATAAACCTAATCCCAGCTATTTAAGGAAAAAAAACAAAAAACAAAACAAAGCAACTCCCAAAAAAATCCACAAAAACATTTAAGGAGAAAAGGAGACAGACTTTTCCATTAACAGTCAGCTTTGTCATATTTAACAAATTGGAGGAGAAGGCAATCCTAGTTCAGTTTACTGTATTTATCACTGTGGAGATCACACATTACTGTATAAACTCCTGTACTGATTACCATTGTCTTTATAACAAATGACAACATCCCATTCTGCTACGTGCATGGCAACAAAATAACAAGTAATGCAAGATAAATATAGAAGAAAGAAAAACTAGTTAAAGATTCAGAAAAGGAGGAGAAAGTCCCATGATTATGTGTATGATTCTAGGTAGAAAAGTCATTTGTTAAACACAGAGTAGGATACAGTTACAAAATTGTCATGGTGTTATTTGCATTAGATCATAATGACCTGATAAATTATAAAAAAAAAATTCAAACAAGCTAAGAGATTTTTCAGAGACTTCTGGTAACTTGGTAAATCTCAATTGATTTTCCAAGGTAAATGCTGTGTGGTCTCGTGTATGTGTATGGCTGTTAGTCAAATAATGCCTTTCCAGAAATCTGCTGACAAATATGAAGTTCTATAGAATAGGGCAGGCAGTTACTAGAGAGTTTGTATGAGAGTGTTTGTAAATCAGATCAAATAAAATCCTATGTGGATCCCAAGCCCCAGTTCCTAACCGAGTCTGTGAATGGTCCAAAACCCTATCCTGGAGATGAATGCCACAGCTCTGGTCAAGTCCTCAAGGTTTGTGTTCCCTTTGTGCCTGTGGGTAAAACAGCTAGGCAGAGAAGATATATCTAGGACTCCTGTTGGCTGCAGGTTCAATGATAACGATTTGAATCCTTTTTCTTACATTAAATTAAAAGGTTTCTGGCATTTGCAGTTGATTTATTTCTTAGGGCAGGGGGATGCAGCACCATTTACCTGACATGGGTAGGGATTTATTACATTATTAAAGTTGTCAAAATGACAAAATGCTGTATTTTACATGCAGGTATGTTCATTGTCCTTGAAAGTGACAGAAAGGGGCAGAAACATGGTGCCATGTAAAACCACATGAATTTGCAGAGTTGCAGAAATACTAACAGTGAAGAGGCCTGTGCACACTTTATCATAAATGCCATTTGTTTTTTTATTTCCTCTTCTTGTTTTACAGAAAGAGATGACAACCAGGATGTGTCACTAAAAACTACCCACTGAACAAAAGCAAAGTCCAATTTCCTTCTTACTGCAGAGTTCAAGAATATGACAGCCCTCATGGACTGAGCCTGCTTGTTCATCCCTGAAAGCAGCAAAGTTGGGAGCCACAGTTACTGTCACAAATGCTTCTCTCCAGTGTCAATGTTGTTAACCCTAAATATGCTGCTAGGAACCTCAGCTGAGAACATGGATTATTGAGAAAAAGAATTATATCAGTTCTAACTCCTTTATCAGGGATAAGAACCTCTTCAGCCACAGACAATAGCAGACAGTGCCCCTGCTGCTAAAGCTTTACTGAAATTCAGATCCTTGGGCTGACCTCCAGACTAGTTGTTTCGAAAAGAAATCTGCAATTTTGCTTTCTTTTTATTTTGTCTCTTGGTATGCGCTTTCTTTCCTAACTGCAGCAGACTATTAAGAGGTTCTGGAATGAAAGAACACTTGGCCTTTAATGCCCCCTACGCTGCTCCAGGCCACCCAAAGCTTGGCCACCATTCCCAAATGCTATCAAGCCTTGTGTTTCCAGGAAGACAGCCATGTCCTTCAGCTGAACAGAGTATGCTTCATTGTGATTCATAATTTAATGACAATGGAAGGATTTCTGATTTCAAATACATGAACAGGGATCCAAATATAGCTCTGCAGTGCTGGGGTATTTTCCTTGAATTCATGCTGTGACTGACAGCAAATGTTCTCAGTATCTCTATATTACATTAAAAAAAACCAGCTACAGTCATCATTTTCCTGAAGTACCCAATGAAGTACACCAATCTGTCGTGTAATTTCATATCCTTTTATCCCCTTAGGAAAATGATCCTTCTCAATCACCCTAAAATTTCATCTTTTCAGAGAAAAATGAATTTATTGGGGTAACTTGCAGGAAGATACAGTAAAGATGAGTAGTAAAAAAGGTTAGAGCAGGAGGACTAATTGAAGGCCCCTGTTGCAGCTGAACAGTGCCCAGTAATGTGACTTGCTTTATACACTGGGCTAACACAATACATTTTTCCAGAACTTAATTCTGGAAAATGAACACATGTATGGATAGTCTAGAACTACCCATTGCAGCAAATCAAATCTTCTATGCCAAATATGCCCGGAGGAGGGTTTCTTCTGAAAAAAAAATTTAAAAATGAAAGTGATACAGAATATCACAAGAGAAATACTTCTGAATAAATGGGAATCAAGTGGAACACATCTGTGTATTCTGTGCCTTGTAATGAATTTTGCACACTAGTGTTATTGTGAAAAGTTACTTTTTCCTGGGTGAGTGCTGAACCATGTTGCTGCCTTCTCCTCGAATAAGTTTAGGTATGTTTGCATCTTCTGAGACGGAAACAGAAGAAAATCTCATGGAGTATCCAGTGATTGGAACATTTGAAATAGAGCGGTAGCAGACACTAAAGAAGAACAGCAAATATTTTCTAGCTCAATGTTGTAGCACATGATGATTTATTTACCTGCTTGTTTAAATCAGGGCTTGTAAAATTCTTGCTGGGAAAAAGTGCTTTTGTCTGTGAACATTTGGTATACCTATGATGGGAGCTTTTCTGCATCTCTAGAACTACATAAGCAGCATTATCCTTTGCTTTCAAGGGGATGGACCTAAGTGTTCTTACCTCCTTTGGCAGTCTTTGCAATCAGGTTAATTCTCTGGGGATTGGAATGCACACACAGATTATTTCTGTTCTGCTGGCACTTCTGCAGGACATAACTAGCTTCTGGAATTCATTGCCACAGCTACTCTTGAGTTTGCCTCATTTTAAAGATGAAAAATATAACTTCTTTGGGGTGGTTCATGTAGCTGGCAACTGCCAGGAATTACAACTTCCAATTGCTTATAAAGGGTGTTTTGAACTCCTGCAAAGTGCCTGGGCTATGGCACTCTTTGAGATGAAGCTCTAGCTGATGCAGTGCACTTGAATTTCACTGCCACCATGGACAGTTGCCATGTGGTGCTCTCAGTCTGGGCAACACTGTATTTAAAAGATTAACATAAAGATGCAAAGGTGTGGAATTTAGCGCTATACAAAGCCAAAGTGACTATACAAAGTCACTATACAAATGGAAAAACATGGGGTTTTATGCATAATTTAGTCTTCATTTTATTACATTACTTACCACATGTTGTTTTGAGACTGTTCACTGCAGCTGAGTCGGAAGATTAGGCTGAGAAAAAAATTACCTGAGAAAAAATTCAATTACCTTTTTGTGAATGCATACATTTTTTTGAATGCAAAACTTATCAGTTGGAAGTGTTTTCCTCTTTTTTTAACTGGGTTTTTTCCCCACAAACCCCTATGTTTAATTTTCTGGTAGGGCACACTGTATGAAGTAAAAGAGTGAAATGCAGCGTTGAACTCTAGAGGATTTGTGTTTGACCTGGCCAAAATCCCTGTAGTGGTAAAAGCCCATTATTACGCAGGAAATGAACCAGCTGGAAAGGAGGGAAAAGTGTACTTGTTTTGGTTGCTTATTCTGCTAGGAAGAACATGGAGTTCCCTTCCTCCACCTGACAAGGTGTGGCCTTCTGCTGAGTAGTTCCCAACAGGTACTCTTGCTTCTGCAGCACACCCAGCGAGCCACCACCTGGCCATCACATGCCACAGGCCATCTCTCCTGTTCCACTCTGTGGTAGCTGACAAGCAAATACAAATGTCTGGAATGTGGCATCACTAGGTAAAAGTATCATTTTACCCCTTCCCATAGCGAGAGAAAAGCAGCTTCCTCTTGAATCTTCTGATCAAGTATTCCAGCTTCATCAGTAATTTGCTCAGGGCCACAAACAGACAGAACCGTGTTTCGCTTGTTAATGCTTTTTCTACCTGATCTTATTACTACATATGTTTCTAATAGTGCCAGCATTCCACATTGTTCTGGGATTGGGGATGGTGGGGGAAGGAGAGAGAAAAAAGAGATTATTGTTTGGATTTTTTGTTTTGTTGTGGTTTTTTAATCATTTTTGTAGTTCTTCAGTCAGGTTTTGTTTTTCTTACATATTCTTTTCCTTGATACTTACCTTTAAAGATGCTGTTGTGTTAAGCTTCAAGGCACTTCATAGTGACTTTATAGAGAAATCATTTCAACAGATAGAAACTCAGCAATACTCTGAAGTAATGAAAGGCTGTGAAAGGATCCTATGACACCAAACTTTACTTCAGTTGTTAAAGACTTGAGAACTTTCATTGACTGTCTCTCTAATAAGAGATTTTGTAATGAACTTTTGGTTTATGTTAACATAGATTAATGACAACTGTGATGAGAAACAAATCTGAACATAACCTCCCTTAGGTTTTATGAACAATGGAGTCCCAGAGTCTTTTAAAGGGTGGGGTTTTTTACTAATCCACAACAGCAAAATTGATGATTTTTATCAGATTTGAGAGAAGCTGGAGACTTATGAAACTTACTAATTTTCTCCAAGAACTCAGGCTCTAAAGCAGCAAAACTTACATCAGGCAAGTTGACTCTCCTGATGAATGGATTCATTAAGAACAAGGCAGGGAAAGAGAGGAAAACAGATAAGGTGAAACTCTACAGGGACCTACAGACAACAGCTCAAGATGTGCAGAAACTTAATGGATGAACATTGTCCTCAGTGATCACAAATTCCTTGTCTGTGGAGAGAATACAGAGAATGATGCTCTTTCTAGTTGGGAAGCCACTCTTGTCAAGTGTCTATTAACAGATTAAAAGGACTTTAAGCACCTTTGGGTTAAATGAATTACATATTTTGGAGATGTCTCACAAAAAGCTACTCCTTCCTGTTGCTTTTTACCTTCTCTGCATGTTCTTGAGGTCTCTCATTTTCTGGATGGGAGGTCTCAGAGCCAGCCTTCAGCCTTTCAGTGTTCCTTTTGCTTCCCCAAGGACATCGCTGTTACAAAAAGTAGCTTTCTCACCTGCTTCCGTGCCTCTAGAAGGGCTGCTTCTCACCTATGCCCTCTGAAGAGAGACCATCAAGAGATGGCTGTTTACCATCTCTTCAGAAGAATAAAAGCAAGAACAGGAGGTTCCTGCAAGAGCAGCAAAACAGTAGTCACTACATGTAAAATAGAAATATGATTGCTATAGTAAAGCATGCTCTATGGGCTTTAGAAAGGGGATAACACTGGGGCATCCAGTATAGTGGTCAGATATTTCTTCCTACCTGTTGGAAGAAATTTTTAATAAAAGACATTTTTAATAATTATGGAGCATATTCCAAAGGCAAAGCAAGCCAAATCAGCACTAAGAACCTGGTGATGGTGTACATTTAAATAAAAAGTTATCAAAGTTGATTTTTTTATGTGTCCTATGCTAAATAGGCAGTGATTTCCAAGGTTTAGCCAAATATGTTAGAGCTCTTAAGGTAGTTTCTGTTCTGGGTTTTAATAAGTTTTCCTGTTTTAAAGATAGATATAATTAATATAATTAAAATTTATAATAATTTTCTCACAAAGAAAAAAGTAAGTTACTTGTCCAGTCTAATACATGTGTGTCTGTGTTTGTGCATGTGCGTGTATATATACACATATCTTTGTGTGTTTGGGGATATGGATGTGGAAGCATCAGCATATGCACGTGTACACTCCCTGCTCCTTCCCATAAAATACATTTTTTTAAATTTTGGTAATTTTTTAGGGGAATGCATCTTTCTGAGAAATAAGTGGTTGATTCCTTTTCTTCCTCCATGCATCAGCTCTGTTTGGTGTGTTAAGTTTTTTTAATGCTGTCACATTTGTCTTGGACTTTTTTAGTTGTTATTAAATAATTGTTTGACTGTATGGGAAAAGAGACCAACATTAACTGTTGTAGTCATTAAAAGAAAAGGAAAGTTTACTTTTCAAACTAATCATAATGGATGAAGCAATGGAATACAAATATAAATAAAATAAACATAGCAATGCAGAAATGTTGTGGAGTTATTTGCCTTCTAACACTTCAGCAAGAAAAATGCATGTGGTTTTCATACCACAGAGCAGAATTTTCTGGCAGGCTCCCTGGATACAGAGGTGAGTGAGACCCATCACTGCCAATGCACCAGCTTCACAGACCTCCTGTCACCAATGTGATACCAAGAAAAACTGACCAAATGTCATGCTGATACAACTGGCCAGCCTCTCACCAACACTGTGGCATCCAGCAAAGCATGTGAGTAGCTGTTCCTCAGCTAAGCTGGCCTGCTCATTTTTCCTGTCAAATATTTGAGCTTGGGTAACTCATGGGCTTCATCATGTCCTTTACCTGAGTCCTGGTGAGACACTCCAAGGAGCCTCCACGCATGATGGGTAAGTGGCACCAAGCCAGTTACTGGCAAAGTTTTGTCTCCTAAAAACAAAACTCAAGAGCCTCAATTAGAATTTGGCTGCCACAGAGGGAAAAGAGCTCTAACAGGGCAATAGAAACTGTCTCCAGCACATGGACTGGGGCACTCACAGCATTGTTCTCTTTGTCCTCATTCCTAAAGCACCGACAAGCACATACATTTATGTGCATAATTACATGTTGAAATTACTGTACCTAATACATGTCAGGTACGGAGCTTGAGGGGAGCAGGAGCATTGGGGTTAAGAATGGCACAGTAGAGACAACACCCAGTAGGAGAGCTGGACTCTCTCTGGCATGGGGAGGATCTGAAGATTACAGATGTTGAGACTAATGGAGTAACTGGTAAACAGCTGCTGAGGGAAGCTGAGGAAGTTGGCAAGCTGAAAGAAGCCCAATGGCAAGAGTAGCAGGAGATTTTGCAGGGTATCAAGTGCACCTCTGTACACCAGAGGGCTGTGCCACCATTCAGAGGGCTCTCAAAAGTTTGTAGAAAAATGCCAAGAGAAAGTTCATGAAGGGAGTTGAATAAAGAGAAGTGGGAAGTCCTGCAATTGCAAGCTCAGCCTGTATATGCAAGTCACCCTGCTGAAAAACAGTTTGGCAGGGAAGGACCCAGGGCCCCAAGCTCACCACAACCCAGTAATCTGCCCTCATGACAAATATGTCAAATAGCCTCCTGGACTGCATTAAGAAGAGTGTTACCAGCAGTTCAAGAGCTGATCTTTCCTCTGTGATTAGCCCTGGTGAGACATGCCTGGAGTGCTAAGTCCACTCCTGGATGCATCAATACAAGAGACAGTACAAACTGGAGAAATGTAGAACAGGGCCACAAGCATGATGAACAAGGGCATCTCTCACACAAGGGGAAGCTGAAAGAGATGGGACTGTTTATCCTGTAGAAGCCCAGTGGGGAATGTTATCCCTATATATAAACATTTAAAGAGGTGAGTGAAAAAAACAATCAGAGTTTTCTCAGTGGCATCCAATGACACAAAGTACAGGAAGCTTGTGTTAAACATGTTTTCATGTTAAACATTGTTGTAGATAATCAAATCGAGAGCCAAATTTATAAGAAAATTTAGCAGTGATTTATTAGATTGTCAGCGAAACAGAATTTCAATCGGCAAAAAACCACCACAACCAAGGCAGTGCCGAGCCCGAGATCGGCGCTGGGTGAACACATGGACCTGACCCCGAGTGTCAGAGTGTCCCTTGTTCACACGCGCCGCTTTGCGCAGGGAGCTTTTATACAGTTTATTCTGCCTGAGGCAGAGATGACCGAATGCTCCTTTGTGTCCCTTCACGTGCAGAACTAGGGCCATACATGTGCAGAGTTAGACAAAAGTCCAATCCAGGTGTCTGGATGTTGTCAGAGCACTCCAGAGAAGTCGGCATTCACATGGGAGAAGTTGGCATTCACATGTAACAGGGTGGCGCCCGGTGATCACCATAGTAGATGCAGTCTTCGAGGTGCGAAATCACTCTTGAGTGGTCCTGGCATTCCAGGGAAGTCAGTGATCATTGCTCAGGAAGGTTCCTTTCTTGCATTAAAGGACCTGATACTATCTTAATGTCTGGGAACTGGATGAATAAGACTCTGCCCAGGTGGGGTAGTCAAAAGACATAGCTTGGATCTTATAATATTTTGTACATTAATAGCATGAATTATCTCTACCACACACTACAAACATGAAAAACCTGTTCAAAGTGACCTTGCTCTGAGGGTGGCATTGGACTAGGGACTGCTAGCAGTGCCTCCAGTCCAGTGGTGTGGTGGGCCTGCTACCACAGCAGCCTATCTAGGCTGTCCAGCAGTGAAGAGGCTCTTCAGTGTGCTGTTGACAATTGCCTTGTCAAGGCCAGAAGAGACCTTCCCCTGTCAGGGGAAATCACAGCAAGAAACTCTCCTATAGAATGTTGTTGCATGCCTTCCTATCCTGATTCCATACACCAGCGAAAGCTGAGCAGCAAGAGGAAGGCACCTCCCTGTATCAGCCAAGAAGTGAAGGAGTGGGGCAGGAGTGACACTGGCTATTGCAGCCCACATGCCTTGCTGCACCATAAAAGTTGTCTCAGCTATGCATTACCACCATAAATAGGACAATTTTTTCCCTGCTGCTGCTCAATATGATGGCAAAGCAGGATCCAGCCTCCTTTTCTATTCCAAACTGCTCTTCACAGTCCTTGGAGAGAGCCTAAAATAAAAGTGAGGCAAACCTAGCATGTGATGGGGTGAAAAACAAGCAGATCTTCCTGATTTAAAAAAAAAATTACATCTGACACAGAACAGAATATGTTCATGGTTTGAAACCTTAGATTGTGTTTAATGTCATGGCAATTAAAGCAGTTAAAGTAAATTTACAGGTCATCTGAAGGTGTCATCCACCTGATGCATGCATTTTGGAAAGTGGAGCCTTTCTGGCAGAGTAAAACCCAACATTACTTACACCCTTAAAAGCCACACTGTAGGTAATTGCTAACCATTCAGGAATAAATATGGCACAAAGAGTAGCAGTAGTTAGGAGGAGAAGAGCATGAACAGTAGGGCTCTCTTGGTATAATCACATTCTGTCCACTGAAAAGTGAAAAAAACAACCACAAAAGCATAAAACCAAAACCCGACTAGTTATGAAATTTGGCATTTATAACCTATCAACTGCGTCAAAGAGTACTCCTAGAGCATCATAAAATCTTGTCAGGCTAGTCAGCTCTGCAAATCAGGACACTGGGTTTTTTTTGGTTCAGTGTAAAGCATGTTTCATGTTCCTTTCTGACTTGCAATGGGCAACAGCCACCAGCTCATGCACTGGAAAGGTCTCAGAAGAGACTGGCTTCTAAAAAGGGACATCACTTTCACCAAACAAAGGACAGCTCTTGCTGAAAACACCTAGCCTTGTGTGGATGGAGCAGCAAAACATCAAAATGGCTGGGAACAAACTGAACAAAGCTGCATCCATTATTGCGGTGGTCTCTGTCTCAGCAGTGCTGTCCTTTTAGAGAAATTGTCAATTTGTTTTCTACACACTGGCATCAATGTTCATTAGTAAAAACAGAATCACTGGATGCAGTGATAGTTACAGAATTCTAGCCCAGGTTTGGAAAACCTTCTGA
This sequence comes from Zonotrichia leucophrys gambelii, assembly GCF_028769735.1. Taxonomy (NCBI): domain Eukaryota; kingdom Metazoa; phylum Chordata; class Aves; order Passeriformes; family Passerellidae; genus Zonotrichia; species Zonotrichia leucophrys. Next base: position 61,192,061 of record NC_088200.1, read on the forward strand.
GTTTGCAGATAGGCCTAAGGTCTAAAGTCAGCTTTACGTGATTATCCAAGCCTTGTCTCACCTTGCTGTGCTGGAGTGCACTTCACTCATAGTCTCTGTCTTTCAGACATGATAAAGTGTGAAGGGACAAATGATGTTTACTAGTTGAAAAACTCTTTACACCCGCAAAATCCTAATAATCCAATATACTGCATTTGTCCGTCTCAAACAGGGTGGTATGTAATACCTAAATGGGACCTAAAATTTTTCTCAAAGGCTTTTAGTGATAGGACAAGGAATAATGGCTTTAAACTGAAAGAAGGCAGATCTATGAGCTCTCTGAGCTCTCTGAGCAGTGGAACAGGTTGCCCAAGGTGCTGGTCAAGGAGAGTGGATGGAGTCTGAGCAACCTGCTCTAGAGGGAGGTGACCCTGCCCATGGCAGGGGCGGTGGCACTAGGTGCCATTTACAGTTCCTTCCAATAAAAACCACTATATAGTTCTATGACTTTGTCAATCAATTCATGAGGGAGTGCATGTGCCTGGGAAGGAGAGCTAATTTCCTTAAATAACAGGTCTCACTGACAGGACACGCTTCATTAGGCAATCCTGCGCTAGATTTTCCTAGCAGAAAAAAAAAACCAGTACGAAAACCAGAAAATTGCACAAAGAATACTGTTTTGTTTTAGTAGTGGTGTTTGAAATGCATTGATCAAACAATCTGCTGATCATTTTCTTCTAAGATGATCATCCATGGCAATGAAATCAGACTTGCCCAGTCTGTGTTTCTGCCTCAGAGTTACTTGGACATGACATTTAGTTATAAAAATGGGAAGAAGGTTGAACTGAAGGAAGAGTCTGAGCTGACTCAAAAGAAATCAACTTTTAGAATCACCAGTGCATGATCCTGAGTTTTGTGATGTATGTCTGACCCTCAAAATGTCTGTTCCAAATAAAACACCAAAAATTGAATTTTACTGGTAGATGAATGTCAAGTGTCTGCCAGGGTTTCTATCTCAAACCACCTGAATGTTCCTGAGAATGGAATGAGCAGGAACTGTGATAAATCACTGCCTTAGTTTGACATAGCATTTGGTTGCTATTAGCCAGCATTTCATGAGCTGATTTCATTCAATGGGCCTACATTAATCATTCTTTATACCAGCCCATTGGAAAAAAACGATTCCAAAATACAAAATACAGCAGAGAAAAAAAAGAGCAAAACAACTAAAGAAGTTGATGGACTTACTTTGCAGGCCTCGAGTGTGATGTTGAAGGCCAGCCTGTACTGCTGTTGTTTCTGACATTGCCCTTTCAAGTGCTGGGAATAAAAATGTCTTTAGTTTGTTACTTCTGATTTGTGAGCTCCTGCATTTCCACAGGTTGCCATTATCCAAACTGGTCTCTGAAAATTTATCAAACTACTGTAATGGGAACATAATGAAACTCAAAACTCACACCTGATATCAAACTCATGGCAGAAAAATTGACCTCTACAAAAGCAAGTGTTATAAAAACCTTCTTAGAGCCGTTCATTCATTCAGTGACTGGAATAACAAACGGGACTGTATTCTGCTGCCATTTCCTGTTCTTTGGAGGCGGTTTTGCAGGATTCAAGGTGGACTTAATGCATTCATTCAAAACAGTTACTCTGACAGGCTGGCTATTTCCTGCATCTGTGGCACAGCCAAAGGCTCATTATTTGATCCAGCCCAGTTATGAGACATGTTCAGAGGGATGAAATAAACTTCCCTGAGGGGAACCAATCTGATTTTTATTTTTGTCTCAATGCATGGTACACACGAGGCAAACGATTCCTATAAGGGCTGTACATGTGGCGACAGCCCTGTCCCCGAAGAGGCTTCACCTGGCAGCCGATCAGGGCAGAAAAAACTTCCACGATCGGGCTGCAAGAGAGCCGGCCACAGGCTGAGGGTGGTAGATGCCAGGGTGCCCGCAAAGGAAGCCTCCCAAAAACGCCTATGAAGCCGGGCTGTGGCAGAAACCTTAGCACATTGAAGCAAATAGCTGCGACACCATGCCAGCTATTTTTGCTTCCTGTTTCTAGGAGGGATCAGCAGGTCACTGTGAGGGTTATCTTGGCCTTTCTCACCACGTCTCCTTTTTTTCCTCTCGTGGTCTTGCTTCCCTACCCATACCTGCTTTGCCCTGCTTCATCTTTTCCACGAACCAGCTCAGCACAGGGACAACCTCGTGCTCCACTGCTTCCCCAGAAGAGCAGCTGCGGCCGGCTGCCCAGCCCAGCCTGGCCCGGCCCGGCTCAGCCCGGCCCAGCGCAGCGCAGCCCAGCCCGGCCCAGCGCAGCCCGGCCCGGCCCGGCCCGCCGCCTGTTCCCGCGCTGCCCGCCGCACGGCCTGCCGCAGCACTGGGTCACAGTGACCTGACTGTGGCCGCCAAGGGCACCACAGCCGCAGCTCCACCATCGCCGCCACCTGCTCTTAGATACGCCTGCAGCTATGGTGCCCGTACCTGAAATAAACAGGGCAGGAAACTTTTTCTCCTTTTAATGCTTTTATTAAAAGTGATCAGCTCAGGATTGGGCAGTTCCATGGATCCGGAATCTCCGTCGTTTCTCCCAGGGCGAAGAAGAAGGGGAGGATATGCGCAGCTTTGTCCAATAGGGGCAGAGCTGGAGATTAGGTCCTCGTGGGAGATTTTAGGCCGTGGTGACCCCTTGACTTTGCCTTCGCAGCCTCGCCCCGCTTCAGGGTCCCGACGTCTCCTGTGGTCAGGGTGACAGGTCACAAAGGTGTTCAGCATCTCTGCAGGCTCAGCACTCTGTTCCTCACGTCCAGACATCACTCTAATCTCTCAACTCTATGTTGGCTCATTGTTTTGGGAGTCTTTTTTAACAAGCTAGAAGCAGTAGCTTCTCATGGCATGCTGGTCTTGGGGTTATTTTGCATGTCTCCCCCTCTCCTAAGTCTCTCCTCCTCACTGTTTGGGGAGGTCGCCACCCTTCACAGTCCCAGAGAAGAGCCAGTAACTCGGCCGCAGCTAGGGCTTTTACTGAAACAAAAACAACTATTAACGACAACGACCCATAATTATCATAACACACAAGCAGCACCCCAGCAGCAACAGTGGTAACCTTTTTCTCACAAAAAAGTTGGCAGATTTTTGTTTACAACACTACTGACCCGGGAACTCTAGGAGCTCTAGGAGCGCACCCATAGCCACGGCAGCCCGTCCGTCGCCTGTGGAAGAGACGCACAGACCGCTGCTGCTCGAAAATGGTGCCCCGCCCGCCACAGACACACCGCGGCTGGCAGCGTGCGTGCTCCGTCTGCCCTGCCAGCGCTGACAGAGCGTTCTTATGGTAACACCGTCCCTCTCTTCTGTTTCTTTCTCTATCCCTCTCTTTTTCCCTCTGCTCCTTTTTCCATCCTCTTTTTAGTAGAAACACTTACCTTTTTGCATCAATAAACGGTTCTCAAGATATAATATTGCTGCATTTGCGTTTTATTTTCATCTGAGAAATCTGCCACAAAGAATCCTCCCCGCTTCCCCTTTTACAGTGCAACGGGACATTCTCCTTTTCTCAGAGAGGAAGATGTACAAAGCAGAGAAACCCACAGTACAAGTGAGTGAATGAGAAAGGTCTTTGTTTGAACCAATAAAAGACAATAAACAGAGGGTATTTTACTTTTCCTTGTGAAAGGTCTGGAAACCGTTACTGGTTAAATATTTTCAAGTCCAAACACTGAAACAGTAATTTCTTTTCTTTTTACTCTTCTAGTACCTATGTGAAAGTAAAAATATCAGCTGTTGCCCATGTACTTTTATATTTAAACAAAGGAAAACAAGACTGTCTCTTCTGTACAGACTTTAAGCTCTTCAGGTCGGTTTCTTTTTTTTTTCTTTTTTTTTTTTTTTTTTTGCTTGGTTGGGTGGATGGGTCGTTGGTTGGGTTGCTTGGTGTTTGGTTTGGTTTTCTTTTGGTTTTTTTAAGCATCTCTGCTACTCTGCCTTAGGCTTTTTGTCCTAAGTCTAGCAGGAGGGAAAAAAATAAATCAGGAAATGTCCAAATCCTTTTGTCTTGTTCTCTTTGTTGGCTAAAGTTACTAAACCTTTTTCTTAGAAGTCAAACCCAAGTGCATAAAAGTGAATTGCTAAAAATCTGTTCAGAGTAAAGCTGTGGCAAGGAATCATCATGTTAGAAATGGCATTAGAACTCCATTCTTTAAGGAATACACTACATATATTTTTAGTTATGAGATGGGAAAATCTGTGTTTTCTTTCCAAGTGGAATGCAACATACTCCATTTGCTAGCTTTAACTAAAAAGCTAATTCTGTAATTAATGGACAGAAATAAATTCATGAAGAGAAATTAGTTTCTAGGCTACTATGAAGTGCCTCATATTTTATTCTGTTCTGGAGTTAATTCTTTCTTTGCTTTTTGGGGTGTTTTTAGGGATTTTGTGTGTGTTTTTGTGGGCATTTTTTGTTAGTAACAGCCTCCTCTGGCACTTTGTTTGGGAAAAACCAAGAAAAGAAATCATAGAAAATGATGTAATAGAAAATCTAGGGGCAGGTGGTATTGGCTCTGGTACACTCAACTGGTTCCCTCCTGGAGCACTTAATGAGGGCAAAGAGGGGAGGAGATAATCCTAAATAGAATACATGTTTGTGTGGAACATAAAGCATTTTCAAAGACCATGGCAGGAAATTAGCAGGATAGATTTCATTAACTTTGCAACTCTAGCAATGATTATTCATTAAGATGTCAGGTAGTATAATTATTTGTTGAAAAATGAAAATGGAAGACAATCTGTGATTTGTGGTAAAAGGAGAAAAGTAAATAATAAGATAATTAGATTCTTTTAGATCAACTGCAAAACAGCTAAGTACCTGAAATTAACTAGTACCTGAAATTAAACCTTTTATAGATTATCTGTACAATTCAGATGCGTACATATATATCTTAATTTTCACTGTATGGAAGCAAAATATACCCATAACCAATCTGAATAACTTCAGTGTCATGTTGTGGGGGTTCTTTTCCACAGCTTGCATTTACCATGTGTCTAGTTTTGCTAGCCTCTCAGCTCAAAATCACATTTTCTCATGTCTTGCACTACAAACACCCAGGTAGCTCTTTAACATTGCTTTATACTCCTATTCATTCATTAGCCAATCAGTCATTCCCAGACTGCTTTGGATATGAACCCAAATCTTTAGTGTCACATACACTGTGCCTAATCTTAGCCTGAATTCCTTGCACGGGTCTGTGCACTGCCTGGAATGATTGCAGAGGGGATGACTACAAGCCAGTTGCCTCTGCGCCATTCCTCTCCTTTGGAGCAAGGGATTTAACACTTGAATTCAGTCTACCTCAGTCAGAGGTAGCAGCCTTCTGTTCCTCCAGAGAGACACACACTCACCTCCAATGACAAAAAAGATGTTACATTTTTCACCAGAAAGAGTTCAAGTGCTCATGCCCTAGTGTAAAGTTTGGAAGAGTAGTGACTGTTACAACCAAAAGTGAATACATCTGGGAATGGAGAGGGCCATAGGATCATAGTCCATTTCACTGACTCAAAAGCCATTTTACTTAATTTCCAAGGGATGCAGACTGGATCCAAGAGTGCCACACCAGAAATGCTGCTCCTTCTCGTCTTTGCATTATTCTGTCCACTTTTAAAGTCTTGCTTATATGTATAAAGTGAGTCAACTCACTTTATACATATAAGTAATTCAGCTAATGAAAGTGCTGATAAAATAAAAATTTAGAAACTATAGCCCTCTATGGTCCTAATATAATTATGTTGTTTCTCAGCTGCTGGATTTTATTCATATTTTTGTTCTGCAACTCTCCTTTCGGTTTTTTTTTCTTTTTTTAGTTTATATTTTAAAAACCTGACTTGTCTTTCTGTAGTCAGCAGAGGGAGCCATATCATTTACTTATGTGAGACCTTGTAGCTTCAGATCTGAATTTGCTCTTTTTTCACTTCAGCTAAGCTAGAAACATTCTTCAGCCTTAAAATTTCTTTAAAGTGTACTGGTACAGGGGTGGTCACTTAGTTAGTTTCGCAGACTGTTACAGACTACAAATAGGATATATTTCCCAGGTATTTAATTTAATGTTAACCATAACAAAAATTACTTAAAGTCTACACTCTGCATAATCTTAAAATTTTTTTAAGGTTAGAAATAATTATATCTTTAAACAAAAAACTTTGTAGTCATTAAGATGTTTGAAAGAATTGTAGCTTAGTCAAGCAAAAAAAAATAGGTGACGATGGAAAGTCCACATAAAGGAGGTTCATCTAGCATTTGGAGGCTACTGAAACACATAATTGCAGGCGTCTGCAATCTACCCAGTTATGCTTCTTCATCTCACTATATTTGTGCATACAATTGAGTCTGCAATGAAACTGAAGTTCCAAATATCTCTGTTTCTTTATCCAAGGAACCAGCTGATGGGTTTCACTTTTTTCATCTGGTTATGATTTTTATGAGGAATATAAAGATATGAGGAAGATATTTTTGTTAAGCTCTGTGCCAGAAAATGGACACTGTACTTCAGGGGCCAGTCAGCACTGCAGAGATACATTTTTAATATCAATTCTTGGAAATAGGATAGTAAACAAACTCAGGGTTAAAATAGCCATAAAGCTGGTGTCAATCCTCAAAGAAGAAAAATGTGCTTTTGATGGTGTAGCTCCTACTAAATAGGTCAGCCAATAAAATCAGAAAAGATCCTTTGGATATTGAATAGCTGTGTCTGGATTGGAGTCAGTTTTTGGTGTAGTTTCTTCCCAGGCCTCTGCAAGGGAAGAAACTGACACTGCAGATTGGAGCTTAAAATATGGGGTCTAGGCGAGCATATATGGATATGAAAAAAACAGGTAGAATTTCAAGTTTGCTTTTTCTCTAGTCACCGAGTCTCAAAGCTAGGGAAGAAATAGAAACGATGCAGAAGCAACTGTTCCTTGTGTTCTACAACTTTTTGAACTGCTGTTTGCACATGGACAAGGGCAGGTGAGGGTCTGCCAAGGATCTTTTGGAGGCAAAATGCAAAGAGGCTGCAAATAAAAAAACTGCCCATCCACTAAACTCCAAAGCACCAGATGGCCCTGACTCATATTAATCTCTGATCTCATAGCTTTTCAAACAAAAATAAAGTAGACTTTTACAATGCTTTAGGTTGGAAGACACTTTAAAGGTCACAAACTCCAACCATCCCTGCAGTGGTCAGGGACATCTTCAAGTAGATCAGGTTGCTCAGAGATCCAGCCAACCTGACCTTGAATTTTTCTGGGGATATGGACTCTGTGTGTGCCTCAGCACGAGCTGTAGCACATCTTCCTCCTGACTCTGGTGTCGGGGAGACATTCTGGACTCCCTGCAGGAGCCATTGCTGTGCTTGGAGGCAGCCAGGGAGCATTTTGGGGCACTCCTTTTGCCTCTGAGGGCAGCTGGGTGTGGGTGGCCTTTGTCTGAGGTTCCATGTGCACTAAAGGCAAAAGCAGGGATTGTTTCCTGAGCAGCAGAAGGCTGCAACCTAGCCAACGACTGGATCAGTTTGTGTGTGCTGGTCTGGCCATATTGATCATAATAGTTGGCTTCCTAGATTGCCATTGGACTGCATTTGGAGACAAAACACTTCAGAGAAATTGTTTGGCTGTGGGGCTGGTTTCATACTGGTGGTGTTTTCATTACTGGTATCACTTCTACTATTCCTTCTACAGATCAGATGGGTCCCACCATGTAAATCTCCACTCCAGGTGCTTTTCAAATGAAAAGGAAGAAAACTAAAGGAAAGTCAAGCAATCAAGGAGGTGGAGCACATGACCAGGAGCACTTCAGGATTACTTTCTCCGATGCCAGCTCAGAGCCAGATACAGAATAAAAATTCTAGAAACCCTCAAAAGCTAGAAAGATTCCCCTCCTTGTCACCCAGGGAATATTGCCCTATGTTGACTTCTGAATTGCCTATTCTTTCTTTAAGAGGAAAGTCCCTCCTGTGGCTGTTCTGATGTGGCTTGGAATTGGGAACAGTCTCCTTCCTTAATCAATTCCAACCTACACTGCTTTTGGAATGTCATCCACTGGCCAAGTTTTTTCCAGTCATGGAATTGTGGATGACGAAGAAAGCACAATTGCATCTCCAGCAAAAAGCAATGAAGAGCAGGGCAGCCAAAATGTCCTGTGGGGACACAGGTGTGCGCACAGAGGCCTTGGTTCCTGCCCAGTGCAGATGGCATGTCTCCCCCATGACTGCTGCCACTTCCCAGGTGGCTATGGCTAAGAGATACAAGGCTCTGCAAGTGCAACCAAAGAAGGTGGGCATGTCTGCTGCCAGTACAGGAGAGGGGAGAGCAAAGAGCCTGGGTGTTGCCTGGCCAAGGAGGGGCAGCACCTGCTGGACCAGCTCTTTGTCACCAGATAAGGACTGGTGGGTGGCACCACTCTTGGGGGCCCTGTGGGGCTCAGTAATCACGAAAAGCCTCTGTGCTTGATTGGTTTTGTCCCTCTTTCTGTGCCTTCTGTTGTCCCAGTGCCCAGCGGCTGCTTCCCAGGGCTCTGTATCTGGCACAGCTAATGTGCAGGAGAGCCTCATATGTCAACCTTTTCCATCTGGAAGGTCAGTCTGGAGAGTGAATTGTCCCCTCTGTTTGGTGGTAGAGGCCAGGGCCTGTCATCTGCAGTGCCAGGCGGCACTGAGGGCTGCCCGGTGCCTCAGGCTGGTGTGACCCTAGAGCGAACAAGAGGAGACAGTGGCAGGTGCTTGTTTCCAAAGTCACATTCTGCAGGGCCAATGTGCCGTGTGTGTCCTTTGTCCAGCCCTGCCCCAGACCTGGGGATCAGATGCAGGCACTGCTGCTGCTGCAGGCAGCGAGGATTTGGTGGTTGGTTTCCATCCCAGCAGAACTGGTCACTTCTGGGACCACTGGTCAGAAGCCGGGTGCTGATGGTGCCCTGCAGATCTCTGAGCTGCACAACTGTGAGGGAACTGTCCCTGCTTGTTATTGCCCACCAGGGAAAGCTATGCCAGCCAAGTGTGCATCAACACAGCAAACAGGGAACAGGAAAGCCTCCTCAATCTGTGTGTGCTGAGAGTTTTCATCTTTGAGATTAGGTGGCGCAAAATCAATTGTATTAGGCTCCACTCTGTATCTCTGTATCAGGTAATGCTGCTAAACTAGCCATCATTACAGAAGAAGGGGAAAAAGCCTCTCAGCTCAGTAGGTGCAATAGGCTACAATGGATGCACAGAAAAACTGCATTTTGTCTTTATGAGGGAGAGGAAATCAGATTTAACAGTGGGAGGAGGGGAAATGATGATCCTGAAATTCCCTTTTTTCCTCCTGTCAGCTACAGGCACACCTCTGTGGCTCATTGGTGTACCCACGACTGGCAGCAAAGAGGGGGAATGTCCAGTGCCACACCCAGCTTGGGCCGTTTATGGTTGATCCATGAGATGCCAGGACCATGAGCAAAGCCCTAGGTGGGCTCACCTACAAATTGTGTGCAGACTTGGAGGTAGGTGCCACAGGCAAAGTCCACCAGTTTTGCCTGTCCGCTGGCCAGGTGGAGGAGGATGTTGTCAGGTTTGATGTCTCTGTGCAGGACCTCACAAGCGCTGCAGTGCCTCACAGCCTCCAGCACATGGCGGAACAGCCCCTGCACCAGTCTGCCGACAGGAATGCCCGCACACGAATGAAATCAAAGAGGTCCTGGGATGGCTCTGGGCGCTTCATCACCAACAAGAAGTTTTGGCAGCGCCTAAACCAATCCAGGAGCTGGACAACACCATGCAACCCAGTGGACACCAGCCCAGCAGTCTGATCTCCAGGGGCACGCAGGTGTTCGTCTGTGAGAAGACCACGATGCTGTCAGTGGGACTGATGCCGTGCCAGGCGTCTGGAAGCTCTCAGCCAAACTGGGATGCTCTGTGCCTTCTGCTAATCTCCCTTTGCTCTCCCTCGAGGTGTCCTGGCGGCTTCCACCCTGCCGAGCCTCAGCTTATCCCGCCCAGCACACCCTGGTTTCTGCTGCTGACCCCACTCCCCACCAGCTCACCCCAAAGATGGGTGCAATTCCCTGACACACATTTGACAGCCACCTGCTAGCCAAGGGGAGCAGCGGGCTGAGCTTCCCGCCCGCTCTGCCGAGCGCCATCCTCCTCCCCCCTCACCCTCCTCTGCCCCCGCCAGACCCCCACTCACCGGGGCGCTGTGCTCCAGGCACGTGCCCTTGTAGACGCTGCCGAAGCCGCCGCGCCCCAGCAGAGAGCCCAGCCGGTGTCACCCCTGCAGGGCCTCCTGCGCCTTCCCTGGGGCCAAACGCGGCCGGCGGCGCTCGGCCCGGCTCCAGGAACGGCCCCCGACCGCCCCTCAAGTGTCCCAGGACAGGCAGCTCTGTCTGAATGGGGCACCCTATTTCTCCTGGGCTCTATCACCGGCTGTCCTAAGCAGAAATGGCAAGTTTGGAAAGAAATTGAAGTCTATGCCTTAAATGTCAGACAGGCTCAGGAGACCCATTAGACAATCCTACGGGTGCTTCTGAACGAGACATTTCACCCTGGCTGCAGTAAGCACGCAATCTTCTCTCGGAAGATCTCAACTTTTATCTGATTAAAGCTTCTGAAATGGAAAATTTGAAATCGGAGTGTGATTCCTTTATTCCTACTGATGTGGACACTGAAGTTTTACAGCCTTCACTGAAGAGCCTTCAGAGCGGAAGCCAAGGCAAGCACTGCAGCTGCTGCCGCTGTGCCAGACAGCCCCGGCTGGGCAGGGATGGCACGACTGTGCCGCGGGCTGTTTCTCCTTCCACAGCTGGGCGCTGCTTTTGAGCCAGTAATGACAAGTGGTAGGAGAACAAAGGAGACTTTTCCGGCTCCAACAATTATGGACGCATTAGGGCCACCTTCAGGTCACAGTTCTGGCTTCCAAAAATAAAGCAGAGGGACACAGTTGGAAAATGCCTCCCTTGAGGTCTTCTTCTCTGTTGGAAAGGAGGGACCCAAGTGCCAGGAGGAGCAGCAGGGCCCGGTCCCTCCTCCGTGCCTGCAGTGAGGGGCTGCTGACGCTGGGCGGCGCCATGGGAAGGGAGCGCCCCTGTGCGGGGCTGGCGGGGCGGGGCAGCCGCCAGGGGGCGCGCGGGGCAAGGCGGGTCCCCTCTGTGAGGGGGGAGAGCCTCGGGCAGCTACGCCGGGGCAAAGCACAGCGCCGGGGCAAAGCACAGCGCCGGGGCAAAGCACAGCGCCGGGGCAATGCACAGCTTCAGCGCAGGCTGACCAGCAAGGGAATGTTCCCGTGGAGTGCAGGATTTAGGCCTTTTGATTGCCAGTCCTGCGCTGAGCTGGCCCAGCACAAAGCCTCCTGAAGCACCGCTGCCTCCTCTCCAGGCTTCCTGCAAGGCCTTTCCTAACTGGGTCCAATCAGCCAGGCTGGAGCCAGGCTCAGCTGATGTTGCAAAGAGCTGCTGTCAAAAACAAAAAACTACAAAAGCCAAACCAGAAAGGCAGTATTAGTTCAAAGGCCCAGTTCCTCTCAGGCGGAGGCCGGATTCCTCTGGTTCCCAGAAAGATGCAGGAATAGGACATGAGGGCACTTTGTGCCCCTTCCCTTCATGTCCAGCACCTTGCCATTGCAGGCCAACTTAGCTCAAAATCACAGTCACCCCTTTATCCAGAGTCTTCAGCTTGTTGGGATTTTCCCTGTGGAAGCAGCCTGGGAATGCTGCGTGCTGTCACAGGGCTTTGTTCCTTGCAGGAAACTCCAGAGACTCACTTAGGTCCCTCCTATCTAAACCATGGCCTGGCTTAGCTGCCAAGAGGATGAGCAGTGGAAATCGTTCCTCAGCACATGCCAATCTCTGTAAGAAATGCTGATTCCAGTGGGATTTAGGCCCAGGTGTTGTTCTCAAGAGCACTGCAGTTCAGGCTTTCAGCAGCAAGACAAGAGCAGGCAGCTTGGCAGGCCTCCAGCATCCCCAGCACTCACCTGCCTTGCAAATTCCTCTGCTTCCTGTAGCCATGGGCTGAGCCCCTGTTCCTGACCTGCGGCCTTCTCCTGTTCCCCATGGCACTGGCACCTGTTTGCTCCTTCCTGTGGCATATTGTGGGGAAGTCTAGAATGAAGTGACAGCGGAGCATTGCACAAAACCTGAACTTTGGATCATTTGCCTCATTTGGTGGTTGCAGCCATGCCCAGCAGACATGGAGTTTGCAGTTCTGGGAGCTGTGCCATCCAGGAAGGAAAAACTAAGTTGGCCCAGGAAAAGCACGATCAATCTACTGGGCTCCTGCAGGCCAGAAATGAGAGTGCAGCAAAGGACTGAAAAATGGAGTGCTATGCAGTATGCACTGTGGGCAGGATAGAGACTAAAAAGCCACTTCCATGGAGGAATCTGACCTTGCCCATTTCCCACAAGCTGAAGGGAGTGGGGTTCTGCAAAGGCACCAGGAGTGCCTTCAGTGTTGGACAGAGAACTTTTTCAGGAGAAGAGCTGCCTTGGGAGCTGGACAGAAGGAGCAAATGCGCCCATGTGTGCACCCACCGAGTGAGGGCTGCTCCAAGGGCACTCCCTGCCATGCCGAGGACACGGACACTGCCCCGTGCAGAGGATGTGTCCCTGTCATATTGACAACACCAACGCTGTTCCAGTGCCATGCAAACACCTCTGGGTAGTTTGTTACTCAGGTTATTTTCCCCACTAAGGTGTTGTTCTTCCTTGAGCGAGCCCTAGAGTTTTCTGGTAGATGTTGGCCATGCAGTAAGTGGGCAGGAAGGAAAGGCATTCCAATTTAAGGAGCTCTCAGGGATATTACCAAGGCGTGATTTTATCCACTGAGTTGAAGCAAGGGTTGCTTGTTTTAGTCAGAAGCATTGGTGGCCAATGTGCTGAGTGTGTGCGCTTGGTGCCTGCTTTGTGTTACTTTGGGATCCTTTGAGCTACGGCTTATGGACTGAAGGAGAGGATTGTGCTGCTTTGGGACAGAGGAGAACTTTCCGGGCCCTCTTTTGTGTTAGCTGTAGAGAAGTTTTGGTTGCTATGCATGAATTCACAGAGCATGCCAGAGCTGCTGCTATTGTGATGTCAGTGCAGAGCTGCCACGTCACAGCGTGGTCATCAGGAGGTTGCCCTGGTGCCCGCAAGGCCTCAGCGTCCAGAACAGCTCTTGGCGTTCTCGTTGCAGGAGGATCCTGTACAGAGGAGTTCTCTGGCAACAGTCTGTGCCCTGAAAAGTGAATCTTTTTCTTTTCCTTCCATTGTACGAGTCGGCAGACTCGTCTAGGCATCCTTTTTTTTCCCCTGCGGTTGTAGGGTCTGCAGACACCTACAGGTGTCCTTTTATTTTCCTTTTCTTGTTGTACAGTCTGCAGACTTGTGCAGGTGTCTTTTGTTTTTTCGCTTCTGTTTGTACATTCCGCAGAGTGCCGCGGGTCTCCTTTTTTCCTCTTTTCCTTGCACAGTCTGGGACTTGTGCAAGTGGGTTTTTCTGCCATTTTTGTTTTACGGCCCGACGACTGAAGCAGCCCTGCTGAAACGATGGAGCGAGTCCGTAGAGCAGTCAGCAGGGCTTTTTCAGCGATATCATCCCGCAAAATTGTTAACGGTCTGAGACGTAAGTAGAAGTTTTTTCCCTGGGGGCAGAACAATGAAAGAAAAGTGCCATAAAGATGCCATAACTTTGGCAAAGCTCCTGGCAAGAGTTTCAGCCAAAAAGGGGGTGTCCCTTGTCCAGCAGGGTGTGGACAACTTCCAAAATGCAGACTGGAAGAATTTTGCAGGCATCCTTCAAAAACTGCGCAGTTCTCTAAGGAACTGAATGAAGGCATCGTTTTTCTGCATTCCCTCCTTAAAGGACGTGTCTCTCTAACTGGCCCCCCTCTGTGCACTACAAGAGGGATTGGCTTTGCACTGAAGGGCAAACTGCTGAGCAGATAGTGTGGGCTCCTGAACCCCAGAGCTGGGCCTGTGCTGTGTCCAAACAAAGCTGCAAGCGCCAAGAGGGGTTCAGTGGAAGCTTTGGTGGGGAATTGTTTACAGCAACCATGTGGCACATGCTGCATGCAATTTACAAAAAGGAAAGGAAGTGCAGGAAGGAGAAGAGAAGGAAGCTGCTTTAGTTGTAGGGGGGACAATGAGCTCCAATGCAGGCAGTGACTGCTAAGGAAGAATTTGCATCTTCCCGGCCCCAAGTTTCTAGTTCCTTAGTGGCAAAGCTGAGCAAAAGGTAGACGCAGCCTAGGATACTGGCGTGCAGTCCTGCTTGCTGGGCTACAGAACTGCTGCTCCCGGTAGGGAGGTTGTGAAAGGAAAATGCTCTCTGCTTGGCTGGCCTGGTTTTGTGGGATTCCTCAGCACCAGCAATCTTGTAACAGCACCTGGTTTGTTCTCTCTTGCCGCGGCAGGTCGCCTCAGAGGTGGAAGGAATCAAGTCTACGGTTCGGTGAGTGGGACGGGCACCCTTGACATTCCTGGTGCCTGAGGATTATGCAGCAAGCTGCGGGCTTGGCCTGTTGTAGTTGAGTGCCAGGCTGGCAGGCCAAAGAAAAGTCCACACCAGTCCACGTCTGCATGAGCATTACCAAAACGATTCCATCAGTTTCTTCCTTTTCCGTTGAAGAGGCTTTAACTAATGTAACTGATGAAACTACATTTAGCTGACAGAAGGCTACATGCTGATTGTAGCCTGGCTGAAATATCTCCTTCAGAAGCACATGGAGTCCTGTTGAAACATTAGTCTCATCTGCCCACTTGAAATGAGTATTAGTGACTGAGGATCGCATTTCTATTGAAATTCATGGCTTCTCATTAGGACAACTGGTGATAGAGCTCAGGAGAAATAAGGTTCTCTATGACAGCTTACTGCCTGTCCCTCATGCTGCTCTCTGTCTGCAGAGCACCACGGTAGCAGCCTCAGCAGCAGAATTTGCTCTGGCTCTCTCTCTCCCACCAGAGGGTGAAGGGGAGGCAAAAGACAACAAACCTCCAACTGTGTTGTCAGTCCAGGCCTGAGCATCCAGCAGCAATCAGTGGCAGCTTTGGTTGCTTCAGTGCAAAGCTTTGGTGCAGTGCAGAGCTGCAACTTTCTGAGCAGGCAGCACTTGCCCTTTGTGGCTGAAGATGCTGAGGGCTGGAGTTCTGCCATGACCTAGCTCTTCAGCCCAGCCACTGACACGTGGGAAATGGGGTCGGAACTCTCACATGCAGGCATCATTTTCCTGCCATTCTGATAGGGACCGTGAACTTGCCTTGGTGTCAAAATAGCTGTAGCTTGATGTCCTTTAGTGCTGCTGGTGAGAAAGTGAGCCCCGTTGTGCACAGTGCCTGTGCAGGCTCCCTGCTGCCAGCAGAGAGAGCGGTGCCAAGGCGCAGTTCACAGCCTTGTGGGGAGCACAGGAGCCACCGTTGCTGCAGGGACTTGCCCATCTCCAAGCACTGTCTAAGGAGCTACAGTCACTGCTTTGACTACATCCTTAACTTTGACAAGAGCCAAGTTTGCTGAGAATCCTGAGCAGCTCCTCATGGCAGAGACGAGGTCTGTGTCTGAAGGGCTGGAATGCAGTTCCTATTGGCTGCTTCCTAATGCTTGAAATCCTGAGGGGAAGCCTTTTGACCAGAGCTGAGCAGGGAAATGTTCCCTGCTTCCATTCTGAGACATTCAAAGCAACACAGGCTTAGTTGGTTACCCACATAAACAGCCCCACACAACAGCTTTTGCCTTCAGGTGAGCTGTGTGGCCGCTTGTTGCTTCTTGCAGCTCTCAGAAGCCAACTTCCCTTCTCCTTATTGCTTGTTTTCCTTTTCCATGTCCATTCCTTGCAGGCCCCGCAAGGAGAGCTTCTTGCCTCTCAGAACTCCTCGGCCCAGGTGGGAAAGGCAGAGAGGGAGCAGAGCACAGATAGAGTGTGCAGTGCCCAGGAGTTCAGGTGCGTGTTAAGCTTTCTCGCTTTCTCTGAGCAGGCTTGGGCATTGCTGGGCTTCAGGAGGTTCAGAGTCAAAGATGAAATTTGGCTTTCTCATGGTTTGACTTGCTCAGCACAGACAGGGGAAGGCATCTGTGGGCAGGTCTGGCTGCCTCCTGGGACTCACTTCTCAAACCTTCTGAAACCTTGACAGGAAGTATGCTGAACTGGACCAGAGGAAAAGCAAGGGAGGTTCAGGCTGGGTTTATGGAAAGGAAACCTTTGAACTGCAGAGGCAGCAGAACAAGTGCCTCAAAGAGCTTGTGCAGATTCCACCCTTGGAAATTTGGAAACCCCAGCTGGACAGGGCCTTGAGCGGCCTTTCCAGATGCCATAGCTGACTCCAAGTGCTTGGAGCTGAAGATGGGCCTAGAGGCTCCCTGGGGTCCCTGCCAGGCTAAACCATCTTGGGATCCTTTGATTATTGGATTGGAAATTTGTACCCACGTTCTCCCCAGGCTATAGCTTGCGGGCTCTTTCCTTGTAGTGCTAGTGAAAGCAAGAGTAATTGTGGGAGTGCTCATCTGGACTTACCAGGCCTCTCTTAGCCAAAGAGGAACTTTTGCAAGTCCGGTATCCAGTGTATCAGAGAGGAGCATTAGCAGGCAGGAAGCTGCTAAGCTGAGAGTAGCTGAGCTTTCTGGAAGTGTTTTGTGGCTTCTGGAAGCTAATTTGACTTCCTTCCTGGTGATTCTTTCACCTGCAGAAATGACAAAGAGAGATGGTGCTCTAGAGAGGGAATGCCAGCACTCTCTTGAGGTGGAAGTAGAGGGCTGTTGGAAGCCCCTGAGACTGCCCTGTGAGGGACACGGTGTGTAGTCCTGGTCTTGCAAGGAGACTGTGTTTCAATGAAAGGCTTGCTTGTCTGTCCCTTTGTTGTAGAGGGAAGGAGCTGGCTGCGTTTGAGAGCAGACGCCACTCCTCACGAGAGAGGGCGTTGCAAGTGGCAGCAGAGACAGCAGAGGAACCACAGCTTCCGAGGAACCTGCTGAAGGAAGAGGTTCCTCTGGCGGTGCCAAAGGTACGCTCACCTTATGCCTAGGCAGCACTTATGGGACAGGGAGCTGCCCCTAGCGAGACCGCCGCAAAGGCTGCTCCTGGCAGCAAGCCAAGACTGAGACTGTGCTGTTGTTGTTCCTCTTGAAAAATGGTGCCCCCTCCACTTGCAGGTTTGCCACCGGCAGCGGCCACCCCACAGGAGTCTGGAGAAGCTGCTCCAGGAGTTCTCTGGCCAAGGGCACACACTGCCCCGGGCATGCAGAGAGAAGGCAGCGCAGACACAAGAGAACGCTGCCCTGGAAGCCCGACTGGCAGCCACGGAGCGGGACCTACGAGGCCTTTCAGAGCAGCTGGCAGAGGCCAGGTAAGGGCAGGGAGGAGCACCTGGGTGGGACATTATTGAGGGTCTGGAATGACAAAGGGGGTGAGCATTAAGTCAGGATTTACTGCCTCCTGTTTGCACTGCAGATGTGTCTCTGTCTGAGAAGTGAAGAGACATGAGAAAAAAGGAAAGGATACTGTGACCTGAGTGTTACTTTTCTGACAGCTCCAGCTGTCCAAGCTCTTCTGGGCGCTCGCCTGGGACCCCTTGCACATTCCTGGGCCAAGTGCAAAGCAAGCCATCTAGGCACTGACATGAGTACTAGGGAAACTGTGCGGATGTTTGCTGATATCAGGAATTTCCCGCAGGCTTTGGTTTCTCCTTCAGTGCATCTTAACTTCAATCTTTCTTTGCCAAGTAGTTTGACATGGCATTTTCAGAATTCAAGGCTCTTACATGTGAATGTTATCAGTAGGGTGCTGATGCTTCAGGTGAAAGCTGCAGGGTTGAGCTGAAAATCTTGAGACCCTTCTGACATAACTCTTGTCAGTTATGGTGCAGGAACCTCGAGTTGCTTACAAGGAGCAGCAGAAGAAGGGAAAGGTCTTGTGGCTTCTCGACAATGTCCAGGGATTCTTGCTGAGCACTTGTCCATCCACCTCTGTTACCTGTCCCGGTCCTTAGGCAGCTGCCTTCTTAAAGAGCGTTAAGACATTTGGGCACTGCTGGCTCAGTTTGCCAAAAATCAAGGGAGCAAGCATTCTTGTTCATGAAAAGCCAATAATTTAAATGGCAGGATACCTGACATCCCTCCTCCAAGACAGTGCCAATTTGGATCAAACCTAGTTCTGGTTTCTTACTCCTACTTGTAGAAGGTGGAGCTTTTATATATCATTCCTTTAGTCCCTTTTGAGTCACTTTGAGAGCATCTGGTAAACAAAGTATCTTTGCGTGCACTAGGAATAACAGTAAACCTTGAGGAGGCAGTGTTCAGGAGAAACTGGCTTCTGTCCCCCTGCAGAGTGACTTGGAAGGGCTGATGAACTCAGGGCTCTGAGCACAGGCTGGGCTTTTGCTCGTTGGCAGAGACTTTGTGGGCACAGCCACCCATGAGGAATGTGTCTGGCAACGGCAATTTGAGCACTGACTGCTGAGATCAAGCTCAGCTGGCCTTTCTGTGCTGGGCTAGGTCATGAGGAAAAGCTGGCCAACCACCTGGATGGTCCTGCTTTGCTATTTTAAGGAACAGAAACAATCTTGCTGTAGCTGAGTTTCCATGCACGCCCTTTTCCATGCTCAGGATAGGTAACTGAAGGCATGTCCAACTGGAGAAACTGCCCCTGTGTGCCAGGAACAATTTCTCTTCATCTTCACACCTTTTAGGTCAGAGAAGGAGAGCCTGCAAAGCAGCCTGCTGCAGGCTCGGCAGCACGTATCGGAGCTGGAGATCAGCAGGAGCCGTCTGGAAGCCCAAGTGCGCACAGCCGCACGGGCCCAGGAGGCGATACTCGGTGAGAGCCTCGTGTGCTTTGTTTCTGGTGATGGCCCAGCCTAGTGCAGTTGCTCCAAAGGCAGCTCTGTCCACAGGGCTCCTGAGGAGGAAAGGAACTGAGCACAGGTCCCTCCTTGCCTGAAACTGAAAGGCCTTAAGGTCAGTAGAGTCTCTGCTTGTGTAGTCTCTGACTGTTGCCGTTTGTCATGTTTGCAGAGGATGTGAAGGGCCTCCGTCAGGAGCTGCAAGCTGTAAGATCTCTCAGCAAGCAGCAATGTGAAGAAATGGCTCAAGAGCTGCGCTGGGCAGAAGAGCAGTGCTGCAAGGCTCTCAGACACTGGCAGTCTGCTCAGGAAGAGGAAAAAAGGAAGCTCCAGCAAGAAATGGTAAGCGACAATACGCCCCAAAAGTTTTCAGGCAAGCTGGGTGGGCTGGCTTAGCAGAAGAGCAGCCTGGGTGACATGGCTGCAAGCATCTGCTGTAGGCTACACATTGCTGGGCCAGGCAGCACAGGGCTTCAAGGGCTCCTACTAGAAAGCCTGTGAAGACCAAGAGGATGGTGCCGGGACAGTACCTGCAGCCACGGTTTCAGGCTGGGTATAAGCCAAGCTCCCCAGAGAGCCGGGTGGGCACCACCCAAAGCATGGCCGCAAAGGATCTTGCCCACAGCCTGGTGCCATGCAGCAGAAGGGCTGCTGACCTTGCTGCACTCTGCAGTCCCAGCAGCTGGGTTCCTTGCATTCTGTCCTTCCACGGGGGACAGAGAGTCTCCCCTTTGGGCTTGAAGCATCCGCAACAGGCCCCGTGTTGCTGGTATTCCAGCTGGTGGCCTGTCTTGTGACTAGGGCATCGGGGTGCTGGCTTCCTCCTCATCCTGCAGTCCACCTGCAGCTTTTCCTTGAACAAAGGGCTGCGGCACTTTGAGAACACAGCCTGTGAGAGCAGGCAGAAATCCTGAGGAGACAGGGGCTAGGAAGCAGGCAGCCTTCAGAGTGGGGAAGGAAGGTGGAATCTCCTTACCTTCCACCTGCTGACCCTCCTGTGAAGTTCCTGGTTAGAAGTGCTGGAGGGCACAATGCCACTACTGGGGACTCTTCTGGTGGGGGGCTTGTGGGAGGGATGAAGCTGTCATTTTTTTCTTTGGGGAGCACGGCTGGGACTTCATCTGGAAGTGTCTCTTACTCTCCTCAGAAACAATGTCTGGAACAGCAGCATTTGGAGGCGCAGGCGATGCTGGAGGAACGGGAAAGCTTCCTGGCAGAGGTACAGAGGGAGCAGGAGAAAAGGCTGCTTGAGATGAAGCAGGATGTTGCCATCAGGCAACCTGAATAAGAAAAGATAGGAATCAGAGCCAGACAAGAGGCAGCACAGAGTGTGAAAAGAGACTTTGTGTGTTGGATTTGGTCTCCTCTGGGCTCCTTATGGGCACTGCTTCTCTGGACACTGTCTGTCTGAGTGGGACTGCCTCTCAGCTGGCCCGTGGTAAACATGAGGAGGAGAACAAAGTGTTTTTGGAAAGCGGGCGCACCTCAATCTTGCTTGCCACGCAAGTGGTGTGCGGGACTTTGAAAGGCGTCTTCTCTTTGTTCCTGTTCAGCTCGCGGGTCAGAATGCCGCGTTCTTAGCCAAGGTGCACCAGCTGCAATGGGAGCTGGAGCAAAGGCGGCAGCAGCTGGAGCAGCTGAGGCAGCAGCTGAATGAGGAGCGTCTGAATGGGCAGGTGAGCCTGACCAGGCAGGGTGCAGAGGGAAGGGCAGTGATGGGGGCATGAGCTGGACTCTCAGGAAAGGGGAGGCAAGGACTACTGCAGGCACTGGGAGCACAGAGCCGGGCAGGCTGCAGCACTGTTCACCAGGTAGAAGAGTTGAGATGAAAGAGTGAGAGCTGGGTGGAGAAACAGAATGGACGTGCCTACGAGACTTGGAATAGAGAAGCCTGAGCATGATGGCAGGAGCTAGTGAGACTTTTCTTGACAGAATATCAAATACAAGATGCAGGCAGAGCTGCAGAAAGCTTGGAGGATGATGAAGGCAATGGAGGAGAGGCACAAAGAAGAAAGGGAAAGGCTGTTTAGGATCCAGCTGCAATACAGGCTGGCAGAACAAAATCGGGTTAGTGAAAGAGCAGTAGGCACCGCAGTCATGCAACAAGTGGTCTCTGCTCTTCTCACCCTTCCCCTGCAGAGCAGCAGGTGGATGGGGACAAGGCCCCTGACTGCCATGCTCTGTGGTCTGCGTTGCAGCTCGCCAGCACGACACTTACTGGGCCACTGAAGCTCCGCTTTGCTGCCCTGGGCATCAAAGCCAGTGCTTTGGCTGGTGGGTCGGCAATCCTGTGAATGTATTTCTGCTGGCTTCTTAGTGCTCACTTTGTTTATTGAGGAGTTTGCTCAGGTGAACATGGTGACCCATGCACATTCTGAACAAGTTGTCCCTTTCCATGGTGAATGCAGGTCTCATAGCGGGGTGAAATTTTAAGGTGTTCTTTCCCTTTCACCATCTCTACTATGGCTGGCTGTGACAAGCTGTAGTCTCTGCTTGTTTGGCTTTGACTTGTGCAGCCAAACACCAGTGTTGTTCCTGATGGCATGCCTGTGGAATGTGCTGTCAGGGGCATCTCTGCCAGCCACATTTCTGACACAAACAAATTTCTTGTCCCAGATGAGCGAGGGCTCTGCCGTTGAAGGCGCCGCTGCAGCTGCACCCTCCGAAGAAGCCTCCCCTCCACAGCCTGAGAACCCGAGCAGGAGCAGCTCGCCCCGCTCCGGCCAGGAGAGCGAGAAGCAGTGCCTGAGGCTGCTGAGTACGTCCTGGGGATTTCTTGTGCAATCCAGCAGTGTATTATGGGGTGTGTGCCTCAGCATGAGCTGTAGCACATCTTCCTCCTGACTCTGGTGTCGGGGAGACATTCTGGACTCCCTGCAGGAGCCATTGTTGTGCTTGGAGGCAGCCAGGGAGCATTTTGGGGCACTCCTTTTGCCTTTGAGGGCAGCTGGGTGTGGGTGGCCTTTGCCTGAGGTTCCATGTGCACGAAAGGCAAAAGCAGGGATTGTTTCCGGAGCAGCAGAAGGCTGCAACCTCGCCAATGACTGGGTCAGTTTGTGTGTGCTGGTCTGGCCATATTGATCATAGTAGTGTGCTTCCTAGATTGCCTTTGGACTGCATTTGGAGACAAAACCCTTCAGAGAAATTGTTTGGCTGTGGGGCTGGTTTCATACTGGTGGTGTTTTCATGACTTCTACTATTCCTTCTAGAGTTTGCTTGGATAAAAATTCTACATTTTTGTTAGTGTGACCTGCTTGGAAGGAGCATCAGGTGATTAGGGAAGCAACAGAGGAAGGGGTCTTTTCAGCACACCCCAAATGTTAAGAAATTGTATTCTTAGAACAATCCCTGGGAATCAGAGAGCAAGAGGTGTTTTCAAAGTGCAGCCAACAAAGAAAAACACAATTTGTTTTTCCAATCCCTCTTAGATAGTTCAGTTGTATGCCTAGGGAGACGCATCAAGAGACACTTGTATGTGGCAGGGCCAGATAAAACTGCCCTGCAGGCAATTCTCAGGAGGAAGCCTGCAGCCCCTCTGCTGCATGTTCCTCCAGTACAAGGCACTTTGTCAGGGCTAAAGCCCAGCCGGTAAATACTCTTGGGATACTAAGGATTGGCCTCAATCCCTGCACTCTTGGAAAGCGCAGCAAGGCCTTGGTGACTCTGCAGTGCCACTCAGTTGCTCCTTGCAACTGGTCATGGCTGCCAGTGCAGTGCTGTCAGAGAATGAGAAGCGGGCAGGTACAGAACAGAGCCCAGTTTACTCAGTGTCGGCCATCAGCTGTAGGGACGAGAGGTGAATGGATCGACTCCTCCTTGGCTCTGAACTCAATGACACCCATGTTCTGTCTCGAGTGGGGTCAACAGCTTGTAGCAGTGCTCAGTCTGGCTCTGGCTTCTTCACAGTGCCTGTCAGTGGCCATTTGTGGGCTCTGCCCAGGTTTTTGTCATACCTGCCCTGCCACTGATGGCTGCTGTGACTGCAGGGGCTGGAGCCTTCCTTAGCTGGGAGGTTTCAGCAGCCACCGCGTTGCTGCAGCTTTGCCTGGACTCGTCAGAGGATCAGCATCTCGTTTGTGCAGGTGTCCGAGCCACGGCAGCGCCTGAGGAGCGGCGCTGTCCTTGTTACCCGTCTGGGCTGTGCCCTTTGGGAAGATGGGGCACGTGGATGGTGTCCAAGGGGCCGCAGGGCAGTGCTGGTGACTGCTGCAGCCCAGGCTGAAGACATGGACTTGTTGTTCTTCACTAAATGGGGAATGGGCAAAATCATCTTCAGAACTTAGCCTGCTGATAAAAGAAGAGGGTCCTAATTCTTACAGCCGTTGTTCTTGGATGTAGCACAGCATGAGCTGCTGTTCTCTGAAAAAGGTCAAGGCATTCTTTAGGCAAACTGCTGAGAGGTAGAGGAAATCCCCTCCTCTCCTGGATTTCACTTTGCAATATTCCTTCAGCTCTGCAAAAAGCAGCTGTTGATAAAACTTCATCCCAGATCACAAGGTGCATTGAAATCTTGGAATTATGAAACCTTTTGTTGAACCTCACAAGAGAGTGTTATCTCCCAGGAAAATGAAGGGTCCTGATTTTTCAGCCCTCCTTCCCCTTTGTGGAGCACAACCACTTGCCACGGTGCAAGTTCTATTCTGGTCTCTGTCTGCTCTAACAGTTTCTCTGCAGGCTTAGTCTCCTCTTTGAAGGAGTGTGCAGAATCCGACTCTGTGCAGGCCCCGTGTGTTACAGAGCTGCCTGTCTTCTCACTGCGGCTGCTCTTGTTGTTGTTGTTCTTGTTGACACTGTTGTTAGCCAACCGACCATAAATTTCTCCGAGCCCCAGAAAGTGGAGCTGAGATTCTGATCCACTGGAAGTCAGGATCTCTGTTTTGAAGTTTGTTTCTTGCATTTTCTTTCTTTCAGGGCGTGTGGTGAGCGTGGCAGATCCAGAAAAGAAATACACTGGATGGAAAATTATTGGCAGAGGGTGAGTTCAGCCACGCTTACTCCTCCAGAACCATGGGTCACGTACGTGGCTGCTGGAATATCAAGAGGGAAGTCAGGCAAGCTGCAAGCATCTTCAGGCCCTGGCTTAAGATTGTCCCTGTCTCAGTACTGGTCACAAGGCATCATCCAAGAGAACTGCATGCTGGCAACCAATGTCTTGCCTGCCTCAAGGAGGCACTTGCCTGTCCCTCAAGTGTGTGGCACGAGATTCCTTCTTTTCCCAGCAGACATGGTTTTGCATGATTCCAAGTCATATGGCCCCACAAGTGAAGGAAGAAAAAACTGAGAGAGCAGCTTCCCCCCTGAGAGCCATCAGATAGCAGCTCTCAGCAGCATTTCTTTCCAATATTTTGCTGAACACCACTTTCAGTGCTCAGGACAATAAGACAGGCTGTGTGGTGCTGCCTGAGTTTGGCAGACAGAATCAAAAGAGAGCTCTGAGTCCAACAGGACTGTGTGTGTTTCATTGCTTGGAAAGGCGTGTTTTGCGGAGAAAAGAAGAAACCTCACAACTTGTAAAAGTTGTAAAGCCCGGTATGCTTTTATTACGACGCGCGCCGGACGCAAGACTCCCCAAAAGGGCATGCGTACCCCTGAAGATTTCAGACCTCCTTTTATCCCCCTTCCAAATGCATATGCATACAGTTTCACAATAAGTTCATACATATTCATCTTGCATGACACTTAGCACTAATTCTTCTTTATCCTAGGTCGGGGGCAGATTGACCTCGTGGTTTTTCTGTTTTTCTTTCTCTGTCTCCTCGCTGTCTCTGGAACGCGGCCTCTCCTTCAGCTTTAGCTCCACAGACCCTTCCCCTCTCCCAGACACTTCACCTACTCTGTCTCATTCCCCCCTTTCCTAGGAAATAAGTAAATTCTTTTACTTAAGGAAAATTTCCACGACAATAAGTGTCTTTTAGCGCTTTACCATGTACATTCGACAAAGAGGTTAGTACAGCTATTCGTTGTAGCATCCTACAGTTCCAAATTAACAATATAATAGACAATCCTAAGCTTATCCCAACTAATATTAGTAAAACTACAATGGGGTGACACAACTTATTAAGGACTCCATTCGCAGTTGGTGACCATCCAAAGATCACATCCCACCAGTGATGAGTCATATCTTGTCTTATTCTTTGTAGAACCCTGGTTATCTCCTTTGTATCATGTTGGACAGTAATTAAGGTTTTCTTTCCACTTTCTCGGATTTCTTTCAAGACTTCTAATAGGTCTTGGTGCTTAATTAATTGTTTTACCAATGTAAGGTTCACCCCAATAGGGGTAGGTGGTAGTCTGTGATACATTGTGTAATTGGCTGTAATCAGCTGGTGGGATGTTACTGGTACCAAATACGAAAAACACACCCAATAATCTTAGCAAAATTACAAATACAAATACAGAGATTAGAATGGTTTCCACTAGACAGAATAACATCATTGCTATCAATTTGTACAGCAGCATAAGCAGTTCTCAAACATACACCCTTTTCCAGTATATACGAGCACAGTTTTCTGGTCAGTGACTGGATGAATTTCAAAGTGACAAATACTCTGTTCAGTGTCCAAACACATCCTAGGCATTAGCAGTATTGCTTTCACAAATGAATCCCATTTGTTCTCTAGTAATGCAGGATTCTAAGTTTACTACCTGCCACTTTTCATTCATCTTTTTGTGCCCACACTCTATGTTCTGAAGGATAGAGTGTTGTTTCTTCATGGTTTAATCTTAGGGCAATGATGGGATGGATAACATAAACAGTGGCATTACATATGGTAAGCACAAAGGCAGTGGCCACATTAGAAATAGGATCATAGGTGAAATTCACCATAATCCACCAGGATTAAAACTTCCTTTCAAAATCAATTGCATTATCCCATTCAATTTTCTGAATTTCAGCTGGAAAATTACCTTCACCCCTTTCCTATATGATCAGAGCTGCTGTTGCTTGTATCCATAACTGTGCTTGTATACAACTGAAAGCTAAAGACACATTATCTTGAACTATACTAAGTGCTTCTACTATCAATTTGTGGTCTTGGTCCCCGGCCTGTTCATACTTCTTTACTTTGGCAGTACTTTTGAAATCTGTCACTGGCTAGTTCCTAATGCCAGTAGAGATTACTATAAAGGCTGCTTCAATTTTGTTAGGCTACCTGCTGCAGCAGCCAGTTTATTCATCAGTATTTCTGAATCAATTCTATTTAAAACTCCTAATCTTGTCCCTAATATGCCAGTTAGATGTTTGTTATGGGGAACAGGAACTGCTTTCTGTCCATGATCATCCCTCCCTGCCAGAGGGATGTGCTGGGCTCCTACTACAAATTCAGACACACTTCACAAGTGTATCTGACAGAGGTTTAGGTCATACTTGAGACAGATGTTTGTTCTGAAATGTAGAGACTTCAGGGAATCTTAACTTCTCTCTCTCCCTCCAAAGCACCTGATTTCCCAGATGTGTGGCAAGCAGGAATGTCTCTCCTGGTCACCCACCTTGCCCTTAGCTAAGATCAAGCTGTGGACTGTGTTCAGGGCAGAAGATAATGGAGGGGAAATCTTGAGAGAAAAGCCTAAATTCATTGCAGTGCCTCAGAAGAAACTGGGATCAGGTTTCTGCTATTTGAAACACTCAGCACAAAAGTGATGCTCAAAATCCTACAGCCTGCTGCTGAGCTCTGAGGGGGTCTCTCTCTCTCTACCTCTTTTAAGCAGAATCCAACCACCTCAGACTGGGACAATCACTGATCCAAATCTCAGTAGGAAAAGGGATAGCTATAAATAAGGAAAATCACCTTATAAGGCCCCGCTGTGGTAAAAAGTGCAGTGTCCACTTTGAATTCAAATGAAAATCTGACAGTAACTTGAGCTCAAAGGCAGGTCACTTCTACAGGCTGTGTCAGGGTGAAATTACACCAACAGTCTGATTCACTTAGGTCATCACAGACTTCCTGGTGCTCATATACACCAGGGGAGGTTCAGACACTAATTACATCTGGTCTCTCATAAGCCATCCTATTGATGACTAAGCACTTTACTTTGATTTCTTCTCTTCAGATTCCTTGAAGTGTTTACAGCTCCTGTTCTTGCTATTTTTACTGCTCACATACTTGATTCTCGTGGATTACTACAGTAGATATGTTTAATATAAACCTTCTTTATCTCAAAAGGTTTTCCTATGGATCCAGTATACTGAATAAATGCCAGGGACCAAGGCCATTCAGCATTGCTTTGGGTAGAGGTACTCTCTAGTTCTAAAACTTCAGTTATAATTCCATACAAAACAATTCTGTACACTAAAGTATGAGCTACTCCCGACCGCAATATACTCATTTTGCCCGAATAAGTTTTAGTCTCAGTTCATTGTCTCCTGGTGTCACTCCTGAAGGGGCTTCTGGGCCTTCTTCACCCGAGAGTGATGGATCCAGCATTCTGCTCCTTGATTTTGATTGCAGTGAAGGTGGTGAGAGGTACTTGCAGTGGTCTCTCCCACTGTGGTTCCGAAGTCTTCTCTGTAAGAGACTTAACATATACATCAACCCCAGGCTATCCAACTCCCTGCTCCGAGTTCCAGCCACAAGTTTCTCAATTACTCTGAGCTGTTTGCTTAATGCCACCATGTAAGTGGACATTCTGGACATTCCCCTTGTATTCTATTGTCTTCTATAAGGCATTCCAAAAGGATTCAGCATTCCTTTAGCTCAAAAGGTTTAGTTTGAATTTGCAATAGTGCTAGTGGAAGAGCTTCTTGCCCCAGTCTTACGATTTGCTGCTTAATCAAATGATTCATTCTCTCCCCCTGGCCGCTTGATTGGGGGCAGTATGGGGTGTGAAGTTCTTAATCTATGCCCAGATGGCTACTAATCTGTGGCACTATTTTGGAAATGAAAGGTGATTCTTTATCTGAGGATATTGTGGCTGGAACTCTGAAGCGTGGTATTATCTCTTGTAAAAATGATCTGGTCACCTCTTGAGCTTTGACAGTTCTGGTGGGGAATGTTTCTGGCCACCCTGAAAATGTATCTATTAATACCAGTAAATACTGATACCCCCCTTTCCTTGGGAGTTCTGAAAAGTTGATTTGCCACTGCTATACAGGCCCATGGCCTCTCCCAGTCTGACCAAGTTTTGGCCCGGGGGTATTTTGAGGTTAGTCTGGAGGCAAGGATCACATTATCAGCTCACCTGAGTGATAGTGGCATATAGATTCCTGACAATGATACAACAGCCCTTTCAATCAGATGTGTGTTCTAGAAAGCCTGTGGGAATTACTACTTCAAAGTCAACACTTCATTCCAGTGCACTCTGTATCACTCGCAGCCTTGGTCATTTTGAGAAAGGAGCCACACTCTATAAAAGGCTTTAAGTAATTAGGCCCTAGTGTGTTTTCTAGTGCCCTTCCTTCACTAGTAACCACGAAAATGGGAAGGGATTACTAGCTCTCTTTCAATGGTAGCCCACCCCTTGCAGTTGTACGTCTCTTTTGGTTAGTATTATTGTATTATGGCTTACCTTCGAGGAAAATCTGTACCTCACCCTTTGCTGCTTTCTTTGCCTCTCCATCCGCCAGCTCATTTCTTTCCTCCAATTTTAAGCTCACTCTCTGGTGTGCCTTAATATGCCTTTTCAGGTAACTGAACTGCTTCCAGCTGCTGGATTGTCTCTTCTTTCCCTGTGAGGTCAGCAGTCCCCTCTCCTTCCAGATGGCTCCATGTGCATGCACAACTCTGAATGCCTTTTGCTGTTTCTAAGGCATGGGTCCATGCATTTATCTCAGCATCCTCTGCAGAGGTACCTGTTGGTAAGGGTCCACACTCTATTACCTCTCTGCAGGTAGTCACTGTGAACTTTGCAATGTCGCTTTCTTGTCAGTGAACCAGGTCTCTGCATCGTCCGGAGGAGTGTCCTTTAAGTCTGGGCGGCTGGAGTAGGTAGCTTCAGTGGTCTCTAGGCAATCATGGTGTACTGCTTCTCCTTGATTCCACTGAGAAAAGAAGCTGGGTTGACAATATTAGTCACCACTATCTCTCCATCATCTTGCTCTACCATGATGGCCTGGTATTTCAGAAACCTCTCTGGTGAAAAGCCAGTGGCCACCCTTTACTTCCAGTGCTGCAGACACTGTGTGGGACACTAGCACAGTCATTTTTGTCCCAGGATAAACTTGTGTGCCTCTTGAATGTTCAGCACAACTGCTGCTACAGCTCTGAGGCAACCTGGCTATCCTTTGGCTGTTGCATCTAGTTGCTTAGAGAGGTAAGCAACTGCCCTCCGGTATGGACCCAAGTCCTGAGCCAATATTCCCAGAGCAATTCCTTGCATGGAAAAATAGAAAGAATGCTTTACTTACATCTGCAAGTTTCAAAGCTGGAGCCGACATGAGGGGACTCTCTAGCTGGTGAAAGGCCCGTGTGGTGTCTCTTGTCCACTGGAGATCTCAGTTCCCATTGGCAATAAGAGCATAGAGGGGTCTGGAGAACAGTCCACAATTATGAACCCACAGCTGGCACTACACTGCCATGCCTAAGAAGGTTTGGAGTTCTTTCGTTGTCTGGGGTTCAGGGTTTGGCATAGGGCTTCCCTGCCTTAAAGTCTGCTGCTCAGCACTCACTTCTTACTCCAGGTAGATTACCTTCTGTTTCACTACCTGTGCCTTTTTCTTTGAGACTCTGCATCCTTGGAGTCCTAGGAAATTCAAAAGGCTTACCGTCCAGGCTTCTCTTGCTTCCCTCGTCCGAGTGGCTACTAGAAGACCATCTATGTACTGCAACAGCCTCCTTTCCTCTTGTGGAGCTTCCTGGGACTCTGGGTCCTTGCAAGCTGTTCTCCAATCGGAGTGGAGAATTTTGAAGCCTTCAGGCACATGGACTGTGTGAGCTTGTGTTTGAATGCAAAAATGTTCTGGCTGGCTTCATGGATAGGGAGGCAAAAGAAGGCATCTCTTAGACCTAAAACAGTGAACCAGGTTAGCTCAGGTGTTAAACAAGTTAGTAAGGTCTATGGATTTGCTACCACAGGGTACAAATTCTGTGTTATCTTATTGACAGCCCTTAATCCAGTACTACCAGTTATTGGACTGATTCCTTCCTTACCTTCCTTTTGAGGGTACTACTCAGTTCTCACTGGTTGTGTTCTTTCATTAAGCTTGATGGGGGAGCATCCCATGGGGGAGCATCTTTCACTCTCCCTGGTGCAGCAGAGGCCCATACCCTTGAAAACACTTATTTACTTATTCTAATATCTCCTTACTAATGTCTTTCTTAATTTCAGTGTCTGTTAATATTAAGCCTAACATCTTTATATTATTTGCCTCCAGAGTAACCTTTCTCATTTGAGAATGTTTAGCAAATTGAGCGAATTGTACAAAAGCTTTTAGGTACACATAGTACACATGTTACTTTAAAGGTTTGCAAAAGTATGCCTTTTCAGACTGGCCAGTTGTTCATTCCCCACACTACAACATAAACATTCTCCACAGGTACTAAAGCTTTATTTAAAACTGAACACATGACCCTTGTGCTGACAAAAATTCTTCCCTTCTGGGAAGGTTACCTTTACCCCTCCTCCCTTACCTTGGGAGGAAGCCTTTACAAATCATATGTACTCATTTTGCGAACTGTGATTGCTTCGCATTTCAGCGTGATAACCCTTGCCTGATTTCATACGTTGCTATCTTATGCTGCATGCTGAACAACATGTTTGATTTGCTTTCTCTTTGCCTTGTTTTCCTTTTCAGGGGCCAAGACCAGAGAGCAGTCTGATCTCACAGTCTCTTTGTCATTCTGGGTGATTTCTTAAAACAAAAGACATTTCAGCATACAAAAACTATCCCATTTATCTTCCCATTATAAAACAGTACTAACAGCAATGAAGCACTATAAATCTTTTTATTTTCTGAGCTGCTCTTACTGGCAACCTCCTCCCAATGAGCCCCTCCCAAAAGGGGCTAATTTAGGAACCTGTTTGCTCTGGTCAGTTCTTATTATTTATTTCTCCTTGCCCTATCCCGCTTCCATTCAAACCTTTTTACAGACCTTCACAGTAGTTTCTCAGTTTTCCTCCTATACACACAGCTCCAGGTGGCAGGTATCAGATGTGATTCCCACACACAAGCTCTAAGACCTTAGGTTCTGAATCCGCTTGACCAGAAACCTTTAATTTACACTCGGGGCGTGTACCCTGACACTTATTGGAACAGCAAAACAGCAATACCAGTGTTTCTCATAAACACCGCACTGCAATAATACCTGCACATCCAGCTTTTGCCCACAGGCCATTCCCGTGTTCCCTGGGGAGACAGGGCAGCCAGAGCTGTCCCTGTGCCCAGGGCGCAGCCACTGTCACCTCACACAGCCTGCTAGCCTCTTGGTGTACCAAAGGCTCCCCAAAATTGCCCGCAAAGGCTGGCTATTCTGTTTATTACAGAGAACTTTAAATCCTTTCAGCAGATTGTTTCCAGTAAAGACTTACTGCAGTACCAACCGAAGTCTCATAAATCTCATAAGTCTCATTAACTAATTCATCTCATTCATCCCTTCTATATAAACTCTGTTTTACAAAATATCAGTCTTTTCTAGTTCTCTTCTTGCACAATCTAATTAAGCATTGTGTCTACTTACACTTGTTTTGCTGCTTTGCAAAAGGGCTGTGCTAGTCACAGCCAAAACTCTGATATACCTGCAGACACAGACACACGCACCCCCCCCCCGCCTTATCTCAAATTCACTAGAGCCAAGGCTTGAATTGCTGTGAGGGGGAGAATTCTTGGAATTCTTTTAACTCACTTTATCGAAGTTAAACATAAATCACCGTACTATAGCTCTCCTATGTAAAATGCTACTCTTGTTGCAACAAAATCTTAAAATCTCCACAAACACCACTATACAATCTGAGAATCAAATTACCACAATGCAGCGGAAGAAAATCACCACACAAAATCACTGGGGAAGGGCATATTTCTCAAAGTGCTCACTTTTCTCAACACAACACAGCACACCATAATTCGGCATTTACTCAAATCAATTTTTCCTGGACACAATCAAAATAACAGCACACAGTCTAGAGATCAAGTCCAAACATCCAAGGCAAAGGAACTCTCTGAGCTCATACTCACGGTTAAAATGTACCAAATCTACACAAATCACTACATTCAAACACGATAAATACCATCACTGACATTCCTCCACTCACTTCTCTGCGGGGCACTTCTCTCCCTGCCCCCGCAGCCTGCTGCAGCCGGCGCCTCTGGCCTCACTCGGCTGCTTCAAACACGGGGAGTACTGACCCATCCCTGCACTGTAGGGCACTGTAGATTTACTCTCTTTTATACACCATACACATATCACCTGCACGATCACAAACACAGTGCACTGGCCACACACATTAACCATACAGCAACACAGTGTCCGGACATCACACACACACACAAACAAAACACACGGGCTCACCAGTTCTGCTCCATCAGAACTATGAATCCTCAATACACACATACACGGGTTCACCCGGCTTACCCCCAAAGCCGCTAGCGGTCTGCTCCATCAGAACGACGAACCCGGCCTCTAATACAGCTGCTCTATCAGCTGAACCCCGTTTCTAATACAGCTGCTCTATCAGCTGAACCCCATCTCTAATACAGCTGCTCTATCAGCTGAACCCATGAACCCAGACGTCTCTGGGTGGTTTACTCCCTTTCTCTCCTTCCTCCCCCCCCTGGGGCCCCATACATACCGTATTGTCCTCCGCAGGCCAGCGGGTCGTTGTCTGTCCTCGCAGGTGGCAAGTTGAGACAAGCGGAGCCCCACCAGGAAAAAATCCTGGGGCGCGCCATGGAGGTCCGTCTATCCCCCTGCCCCGCGGGGACAGAGAACTCCTGCCTTGGCTCGCCAAAATGTTTTGCGGAGAAAAGAAGAAATCTCACAACTTGTAAAAGTTGTAAATCCCGGTATGCTTTTATTACGACGCGCGCCGGACGCAAGACTCCCCAAAAGGACATGCGTGCCCCTGGAGATTTCAGACCTCCTTTTATCCCCCTTCCAAATGCATATACATACAGTTTCACAATAAGTTCATACATATTCATCTTGCATGACACTTAGCACTAATTCTTCTTTATCCTAGGTCGGGGGCAGATTGACCTCGTGGTTTTTCTGTTTTTCTTTCTCTGTCTCCTCGCTGTCTCTGGAACGCGGCCTCTCCTTCAGCTTTAGCTCCACAGACCCTTCCCCTCTCCCAGACACTTCACCTACTCTGTCTCAGGCGCACCACACGCACGAGCACAAAAAGGAAGAGGCAAAGCAAACCCTCACATCCATAGTCTGTTGTGTACATTTGAGATTTGTAGCTGCTCTTTTTTCTTCCTGTTGGACTCAGCTTTGCTCTTGGACAAGCTGCGTGGCAGAGGGTTGCTGGGCTGCTGTGCTATTGTCTGAAGAGTAGACACAGGCTGGTGTTTGTGGGACACTCCAGGCAGCAGAGAGCTCCTGCCTGGGCTGCCTTTTGCTTCTCAGCACTGAACAGCTTCTCTGTTCTTGCTGCTGTTCTGTTCCTAGGGGTTTTGGAACCGTTTATAAGGCCTTGGACGCTGCCACAGGACAAGCGGTAAGTGCCCACAGCCCTTGCAGATTTTGCAGCTCTAGAGCGCTTTCCCTTGGGATGTGATCTGTGGCCAGAGCTTTGTGTTACCTGTCTTTGCTGCAAAGGCTGCCTAGAGGCAGGCTGAAAAATGCATATTGGACAGACTTTGTCTCGCATTCTGAATCAATGTGAGGATGGCAGTGGTGTCTTTCCAAGAAGGCCATGCTATCTTGGACCGACTGGATCAGTGTGCCCAGATTAGCTGAGGGCAGCAGCCGTCATTCTGGCCCAATTCCTCTTAAGCCCAGGTTCAGACACAGATAGGATTTGCCATTGTTACCCATCACGAGGTACACTTTGAAAAGACCTAAAGAAGGAGAGGCCTTGTCTGGAGCGCAGTTTTGCCTTTCAGTCCTAGGGAGCCAGGGTCACACACACACACAGACACTCGCACACGGATCAGTGAGAAGAAGCTGATGAAGAGCCTTAAGTAATACCGCCTTGTGTTGGTCCTTTGTTGCTGACATTCCAGTACAGAGATGCTATTTCTACTGAACTGACATGCTGGTGTCTTGGAGAGTCCCATGCTCTTTGGGGCTAAACATTCAGAGTCCTGAATTCTCCTTGCTGGCTCTCAGCAAATGCAACTCCATCTTCCTGGTAGCTCCTTATCCACCTGCAGTGCTGTGCTCAGCAACTGCACTTGGAGAGATGTCTACAAGGAGTCTGAAAGCCCAAAGCCCTGCTTATCACCTGCAGTGTATCCGTAGTGGTCCACAGAAATGATTCTTCATTTTTTAATACACTCAATAATTACACATCTAAATCGCGTTTCGGAATGCTCTTCAGAGATGCAAAATCCAGGAGAAGTTAGGATGTGCTAGGATGTTCACTTTCCTTTGAGTTGCCTTGGAGTTGTTCTTTCTCAGA
The DNA here is from genome assembly GCF_028769735.1 of Zonotrichia leucophrys gambelii. NCBI lineage: Eukaryota > Metazoa > Chordata > Aves > Passeriformes > Passerellidae > Zonotrichia > Zonotrichia leucophrys. The sequence continues at coordinate 61,226,342 of NC_088200.1, forward strand.
CAGCATTTTCTCTGTAATGGATTGGTGTATTGACTTTGGAGCACAATCAAGAATGGCAGCAGTTTCTGAAACACTGATCAAATCCCCTAGAAATGCTAACCTATTTTCCACAAGTTGAGTTTCATTTCACAGAAGCAAAATTCCTTTGGCTTGCAAAACGCGTGTAAATGATAACAGCAGTGATAAAGGAGGTCTGGCGGAGGAGTCTGCAAGGGCTGAGAGTGCTGTTAGCACATTGTGGCTGATGCTTTAGAGTCCCTTTTCACCGAGGTGACAAGGCATCCTGCCTGTGAGAGCACGGAGGAAGAGGCTCTGGTAATGTCTGTTCCTAACGGCTTTCAACGTCATTGTAGGTGGCCGTAAAGGAAATTGATCTCCGGCGCCAGCGCTGCAAGGATGTACTGAAAGAAATCCTGGTCATGAGGGAAATGAGGAACCCCAATATTGTCACCTACCTAGAAAGGTAAGTAGTTCTGTATTTTTATGGGAATGTCAGTTTCCATACTTTCCAGGCAAATGTTTCAAGCACTTTTCTCGAGGGCAGAAAATTGATCTTGCTATGAACATCAGTCCACTCCTGTATGAGGCATGGGAGGAGATTGCATTCTTCTGGTTCCGGGCAGAAATAGCTTAAAGATTGTTCTCAGAAACCTGGCTCTCTTACTAAGCCAGCAGCCTCGATGTTCACTTGCTGAATGTTCCTTTGCTGTTTTGGGGCGTGATTTTTTTTTCTGAGTGTCGGAAGAGAAGTGCTGAGAAAGCAACACAGAAATTATTTCCCTTGTGCTGTTCCCACTATTTTCCACTGCCTTGCATGCCGAAAGGCTAGCCAAAGAGACATATTATTTGCCAGGTTTGAAGCAGTTTTTTCCTGTTTGTGACTGTCCTTTATGCAAGGCTTCCCAAAGGGTGTTGGCAGTGCTACACCTCCACCTCCCCTGTGAAAAAGCTGTGAAAACTGTGTCTCCTTGCTGTTGGAGTTAATGGAGCAATTTGTGTATGAAGACAATGAAGCAGCTGCTGGGATGTGTCCGCTTCCACATCTGCCTCTGCTATCACAAAGTGCCGTTTTCCCCTGCTTGCCCCCTAAGCCGTCTCCTTTCCCACGGCTGTGCAATTAGATGGCACAGATTGCAAGCTCTGGATAGCCTGGGTGGAGCGTGTCTCCATTTTATTCCGTCTTCATTTCCCAGTGACCTGGAAGCAAAACTCAGCTGTAGTCTTCTCATCCGTATGGCAATTTAGCTGTGCCCATTAAGCTCTACGCTGTTGTTTTCATCTTACAGTTACCTTGTCAACGAGTTTGTCCTGCTGGTGTTGGAGTACATGGATGGAGGCTCTTTAGCAAAAGTGGTCAGCGAGAAAAGGATGGCTGTAGGACACATGGCAACTGTCTTTCAGGAGGTAAGGGATCCTGCTTGTGCTTGGGATGCCTTGGACAGCCTCATAGTTCAAAAGCGCTGCTAAGTGACTGTTCCGTGTTCAGAGCTTTCTTGCTGTGCCGCCCTTTTGCTTCAGAGAAGAAAGAGCATCTGCATGGAAGTGCCTGCCAGTGTCCCTGCCCTTACTATAGTCTGCTCTTTATCTGCTTTTGGCCTCTGTGCTCTGGGTCTCTTTTAATTTTTTTTTTTCTGTTCTGCGCTTTGCCCCTCCAAGCCTTTGCCCAGAACCTTTCTGCATTGCCTTCTTTGCCTGTAAGCGCAAAGATGCCAGTGTGTGAGTTTGAAACCAACAGCAAAGGCCAAGAGAGACTCATCTCTCACGGGTCTCAGCTTCAAAGGAGGGCATGGCACCCACCACGGTGCTTGCTGCTGAAAACTGACAAATGACTTGAAATGTCTTTCAAATCTGCTGACCAGGCAGCCTTACAGCCCTTTACCTCCAGTCTCCCACCTGACAGTGATGCCCTTGGTACCCAAAGCAGGGACTTTTCCTCTTTTGGCCAACCGTTGTTTGTCCTCTGAATGGGGAGAGCGCATCCGCTGCAGCAGCGGTCATTCTGACTGGCTTTGCAGGGGACAGTCTCGAGCAGCAGCTGCTGTTTCCCCCTCAAAGCCAATATGCCTTGCCTTAGAGAGATCCTGCTCTCCCAGGGTTGCAGCAGCAAGCTCTTCCTCTTGCCAGCACTCACTGCTCCTCTGAGATCCATGAATCTTCAGGAGCACTTTCCTTTTGCACGTGATGAAATCAGATCAGGCTAACTTTTGGCCTCCTGTTTCTTTTTTTCTCTCTCAGTGCCTGAAAGGCCTGGCTTTCCTTCATGCCAACCAGGTGATCCACAGAGACATCAAAAGTGACAACATCCTTCTGGGCCGGGATGGCTCCGTCAAGTTGGGTGGGTATTCTTGCTCAGGGCGCAGCTGTAGGCTGCTGGGAGTCTGAAAGAGCAACAAGTATCAAGAGGAACTTTGCTTTGTGTGTGTCCCTTCCAGAGGGAGGGAGGCTACAGTGGAAACCTTCAGTGTAGATGAGGAAAAGCCACCACCCTGGGAATGGTGGTGGGTTTGTTAAATGGACAATTGCTAGTTTCCTTGGCTGCATCCCTGAGGAAAGAGAGCACAGCTGCTTTTCCAGCTAGATTCAGTAGTACATTCTGAGACTTAGAGTGAGGAAATCTTTTCCTTGGTTTCCTAGCTGAAGCAGTGTTTGTTTTTCTCCTCAGCTGATTTTGGCCTCTGTGCTCTGCTCACACCTGAGCAGAGTAAACGGAGGTCGATGGTGGGGACAACTTGCTGGATGGCACCCGAGGTGGTGAGAAAAGAGCCTTACGGTCCCAAAGTGGACACCTGGTCCCTTGGCATCGTGGGAATTGAAATGGCCAAAGGAGAGGCTCCTTATGTTTGGGAGACCAGTGACAGGGTAAGGTGCAAATATGCTTCGGAATCCGGTATCCTTCTGGTCTGTCTCCATTAGACTAAATCCCATTCCCGCAGCTGGGATGAGTTCCAAGAAGGTCCACTTCTAAAAATGTCCCTGCGGCTCACATCAGCTGTCAAGGCAAGACCTGTTGCCCCTTGGAATAGCTGGAGTTGCACTGGGGCCTTTTTACTTTTGGGGAAGAAGGCTCATCTCTAACCATCTGCTAGGCAAGAAATTGCCACTGCAGACTGGGGCTTAAAAGACGGGCTCTAGGTGAGCACTGAAGGCTGTGCAAGAATCACGTAGAGTCTTGTGTTTCTTTTCACTTCAGGCTAACCACCTGATAGGCACGCAAGGCATACCAGATCTGCACAAGCTCAGCCTACCCCCTGCCTTGTGTGAATTTCTGGGCTGCTGCCTGCAGATGGATGTGGACAGGCGAGGCTCTGCCAAGGAACTTCTGCAGGTACAAGGCAAAGGGGCTGCAGGCCAAACAGCTGCTCCCTGTCTGGGTTTGC